>NC_143169.1:25718539-26318539 GCF_047325235.1 Durio zibethinus
GATAACTTCCAAGTTTAGTACAAACAAATTTTGGTCAATTACGTTGTCCAATCTCTGAAATTAGATATGCTAGAAATTGGAAACCGTTGATCACAGATATGGATTATATATTATTATAGGATGTGGATTTTCACACAAACTTTGAGATATACGGCAAAGTCTTTAGGTGGAATATAATCTACAGAAATGAAATTCAAGATAATAAACTTATTGTATACAACTTCCAAACACTATCTAGGAGATAGTTCAGTAATTGAAACCTCGTTGAGGGATGCT
This sequence comes from Durio zibethinus, assembly GCF_047325235.1. NCBI lineage: Eukaryota > Viridiplantae > Streptophyta > Magnoliopsida > Malvales > Malvaceae > Durio > Durio zibethinus. The sequence continues at coordinate 25,718,816 of NC_143169.1, forward strand.
GGGAGTAACTCGATATTGGAGTTGTTGGACTCTGACGCCCATGAATTAGTGGCCAATGAAGATGACATGTCATTTTCGATGTTGCTCTGCATACAAAACGCTGGTTGTGATGGCACTGGGAGGGTGGTCGAGAAGCTATTCAGCATGAAAACAACTGAAGCCATGGTTGGTCTCCTAGCTATGTTTTCTTGAACGCATAGCAGTGCGATGTGGATGCATCTCATTATCTCATTTCTTGAACCATCACTCAATGTGGGATCAATCAGATTCAATGCTGTCCCTTCTCTCCAATTTCTCCATGCCTGACAAGAAATCAGCAATGTCCACTTAAAACATTCAAATATGTCTCTTTTAACATTTACAATTTTATTTGCATGAGGAAACAAACATGACTCTAGTCTTTAGAAATCATATACTTACAAAGTTCAGCATGTACTCATTACTCTCCTCGTGGCGGAAGCTATTATTTTTCTGACCACTGATAATTTCTAAAAGTAATACACCAAAGCTGAAGACATCTGATTTTACTGAGAAATGTCCATCAATAGCATATTCTGGAGCCATATATCCACTGCACCATAGAAAACTTCGTGAATTTTTTATTCTATTTTGGATTTTCATGCTGTTTCTGCTGCATAAAATACTACTAGATTAATGCACGTATTAAAAAAAAAAAAAACAATTCCCAGCTCTTACTAGGTTCCCACAATTCTCATAGTATTGCCTTGCGTTTCATCCTGTCCAAACAACCTTGCCATCCCAAAATCGGAAATTTTAGGAATCATATCTGCATCTAACAAAATATTACTTGGTTTGAGATCGCGATGAATTATTCGAAGCCTAGAATCTTCATGAAGGTAAAGGAGTCCACGAGCAATGCCTTCGATGATTTTGTAGCGTGTTTCCCAATCTAGTTCTGCTTGCTTGACCTGATCTATATCATCACAAAATTTTTAGATCAATCGTATTGCATAGGAACAAACTCTAGGATTAATATAGGTTTTCGTCTGGTATTGTCAGTCTTAAACATGTCTTTATTGCTGGCTAGGCAGCTAAAAGACATCAAATATACAAAGTACTATAGTCTTTGAAAGCATGAAACCCAATTTGTTTTTTGCTAGGAAAAGGAAACTGATATAAATGCAATCAGAAATGAAATTGAAACTGAAACTTTACCAAAAATGAAATGATCAAGGCTTTTGTTTGGCACAAACTCATAAATGAGAATCTTTTCGTGTCCTTCCAAGCAGAAACCAATTAACCTAACCAAATTGCGGTGTTGAAGCTTGGCCAATAATAGGACTTCGTTTTTAAATTCTATGTCTCCCTGTTGAGATTCCATAGACAGTCTTTTCATAGCAACCTCTTCTCCATTTGGAAGCTGACCCTGGAAATATAGTAGAATGTACCACAAGTGACTTCTGATGGACTTAGAAATATGATTCTCGTTGAGATAAAACATACTACATTCTTTTCTGATAGCAGTGCTGATCTTTACCTTGTAAACAGCTCCAAATCCTCCTTGTCCAAGCTTATTGGCATCTGAAAAGTTATTAGTTGCAGCCAGAACAGAATCTAAGTCGATTTGCAAGGACTCAGCCCCAATAATCTCATCCTTAGCTGCAAAAAGCAATATGTTTATTGTGTAGTTTCTTCACCATCTGGTCTATAACCATAGCAGTAATGTGCTGTTTGTTTTTAGCAGTAGAAAATTTCGTTGAATGTCTTTCTGTCATTATATTTTAGTGAATCAAGCCAAATTTAATGTCATATTAACGGAGTCAATTTACTTACTTTCAACCTTTTTCGGTGTCTGTTTGCGTCTCATAAAAATGCATATCGAGATGATAATTAGTATCAGAACGCCAATAACTGAAGCAATAACAATGATTACTGTTCTTGTTGTGTTGTTCCCGTTTCCTGCAAAACACAATATTAGAATTAGAAGACAATCCCCACGATTAATGCCATAAACAGAAATAAATAAGCTAGATCCCCTGGAATCTGGTAGGTGTATATTAAACAACTACTCATTTGCTGGTCTTCTAGGAATTGTTCTATTTCCTTCGAAATGCTTTGCTCTGATTGCTCTGTTTTTAAATGATCTATTCAAAATATTTGTTATTGCAAAGATATAGCCGCCTTTGAATAAATGAGTAGAAGTCTTCTTTGTAGTCCTTAAATAAAATCTTAACCGAATAAAAAATTGAAGAAAACAACAAAATTATTCAAGCAATGGCTGTTCCGTTTTCTAAAACAAAACCTTTCTGGTTTCGCCAATGGAACAGTAGCATGCAACTTAAAGCGAGAAAATGAGTAAACACAAAGGCCAATTTGCAGGGGATTCAAGGGAACAATCAAAAATCCATTTGATACCCAAAACGGAAAAGCCAAGATATATACCATTTGTAAATTGTAAATTACATTTCTTATGCTAAGAGAATCCTTATTTAGATCTTATTATTCTTAGCATTAAAAGGAAAGAGAACGATATCTTTTAGCAGAAAGGCAAGATCCTTTACCTCCTATTGAAGTCGGAGAAGAAGAAGGTGGTAGAGGAACCGCAATGGGACTATAAAATGGGTTAGATTCAAACCTCAAGACACAGTTTGGTCTGAGAACCCTGCATCCTATCCTTTCATAGCAACACTTTTCAAGCTCGCTCATCGCGAAATCTAGACAAGTACTGCAATTTATCTCGTCCAAATCAGGAGTACACTGCACCGTTGCGTATACCGTTTGCAAGTTACCAGCTGTAGCATTACCTGCCGCATACTTGCGAAGCGGACCCCCAGCTGCAGCTTCGCTGCTCAGGTTTTTCAATAGTTCACTTAATCCCTTCTTGAACTGATCAGGGTTCGATGCATTTGCTTTGTTGTATACACAAGTACGAGGATCGTTCTCCAGCATTCCGTACATGTCTCGGTTGGCGTACCGCACCAAACAATGTTCAGACCACGCGGTCGCCTCCTTGATGGAGGGACAAAGTTGCTCGAGCTCGGTTGCGGTGTAGTTCAGGCAACTGTTGCATTGGCTTTGGTTTAAGTCACCCCTGCAAAGTGCGATTACGTTAACGTTGTCAGGACTTACACCAGCAGACAGATTGAAGAACCCGTAATTGAATTCTGTAAGAGAGGAGAACTGAGAGACGATGCTATTGAGGTTGGCCTGGTAATTGTTGTTTGTGGTGTAGTTGCCTCTGGTTTCAGTACAGTTGTGCTCAAAATAAACATCATCCGAAATGGTAAGAGTAACAAGGGATAGAAGAACTGAATAAGAAAACAGAAGAAATGTTGAAGATCCCATTCCCAGCGTCTAGTCCTTGCCCTTCACAATTTTTGGGCTAGTAAACTAATTTATTAAAACACGACTGCGGACTGCCTTTTATGGTATAGGATCCATTTGGATCCCCAGTTGGCAATGGTGTGGCGCGGCAACTACGGTTGGCCGGTTCAATGACGCTGGAATTTCAGAGTCCATTTGGATCCCCACTTGGCTTTAATGTGGTGCGGTTGACACCTTCAATCACGCTGGAATCTCAATCACTTGACTGTGACGCGGGCCTCAATTTCTCGTTGAAGCTCAAAGGCTCAAAGAAGGTCCATGCTTCCCCATTGTTTTTTTTTTTCTTTTTTGCCCTCGTAGCAATAGTGTAAAGACGAAAGTGCTCATACCACATAGCTTTTTTTTTTTTTATTTAGCATTTTTAAATAAATTCTTTAATTTAATATAATAATTTTTTTTTATAATTATAGGATCAACTCATTAATAAAAAAACTAAAAATTAAATAAATATATAAAATAAATAATTTAATAATTTTCAATTACTTATTAATTTCAAAATTATTAAATAATTTAAAAGTTTCATTTCATTTAATAATAAATATTTATTCCATATGATTGAATAATTAAAAAGTTTATTATTCAAATAACTAATAATACAATTCTTTTGAGTATTTAAAAAAAAATTTTGAAACAAATTTGTTATTCAAAATTTTTTCAAAATTTTGTTATTCAAGTAGCAAACTAGATATATAAATATTTAAATTATTCATAATGTGAACTATTCATATTTCTGAATTGCTAAAGGCATGCACGTCTTTCTCAAAAATTTAAGAAAACAAAGGATTTTCTTCATACTGTAATGTTTTATATTTCAATGCTTTAATTAAGGACAAACAGATATTAACAATTTTTGTTTTTGGTGAAAAAGAATTGACAACTTGGAAAATAGAAGCCGTTCAAATTGGTTCTTGACCTGACGAAAGCAAGTTAACAGATGTTGATTGGCAAAACTTAGCGGAAAGCGTATGGTTGGTAAGACCAGGCCTATAACGAAAATTCATGGCATTAAGAACTTTTAATTATTTTTCAAACAAAACCAAAGGAGATTTTTTTTTTCAAAAAAGGATGCAATGAATAAAAAAAAAAAAGAAGTTATAGATATTGTAAATTAAATTTCGGATTCACCAAAGAATCTTTTAATTTTCTTTTTTTTTTTTCATTTCTAATCGAAAGAATTAATTATGCGAACACAATTTTTGCACTCATATCTTATTAGCATAAGTTAAAAAAAGGAAAAAGAAAATTTGATATGAAGGCATGAGTCAGAAGAGTAAATTTAAGTCAAAATATTTGTAATTTTAACATTCAATTCTCAAATCCTATTGAGAATATAAATCAGTAACGGAAGCTTCAAGCTTGGACAATGGAAGTGTTTCACTTTTAGACACCATGGAATCATAGCCCAACGAGGATGAAATGCCAGATTTAATGTTGGTGTGCGTAAAAAACGGTGGTTGTGATGGCTCCGGGAGGGAGATTGATAAGCTATTAAGCATCAGAATGATTTTAGCCATGGTTGGTCTGTCAGCTACATTTTCCTGAATGCACAGTAATCCAATGTGGATGCATCTCATCATTTCATTCCTGGAACCGTCTATCAAGGTTGGATCAATGAGATTCTCTGCTGTCCCTTCCCTCCAATTTTTCCACGCCTGCAAAAAATTGTCAATAAGCATATAGAAAAGTGAAATTGGATTCCATGAACCTTCATGATTTTATTTGGCTTTAGATTTAGATATGACTTTAGATAGTCATACTTACACAGCTTACAACGTCCTCCACGTCCTCCCTATATCGGAAGCAATTATTTTTCTGACCACTTACAATTTCCAGAATGATCACACCAAAACTGAATACATCTGATTTTACAGAGAACTGCCCGTGCATAGCATACTCCGGTGCCATATATCCACTGCATGTGAACATATCTATTGTTATTCTCGATTTGACGAGCAAGGTTTTTCTTATAGATCGAATGTAACTAAATCTTTATTTGGAGTTTCATGCTGTTTCTGTAACATATATAGTACTGGAATTTATGTAGTAAACAAACAATTCAAAGCTCAATCAGATTTTGATACTTACTATGTCCCTACAATCCTGCTGGTATTGCCTTGTGTTTCATCCAGTACAAACAACCTTGCCATCCCAAAATCTGCAATTTTAGGAATCATCTCCGCATCTAACAAAACGTTGCTTGCTTTAAGATCCCGGTGAATTATCCTAAGTCGAGAATCTTCGTGAAGGTAAAGAAGTCCACGAGCAATGCCACCTATGATTTTATAGCGCCGTTCCCAATCCAACTGTGCACGCTTGGCTCGATCTAATATTAATACAAGTTCATAAAAGTTTCAAATTGACTATAATAGAATAGGAAAAAATTACTAGGATTAATGCTTTTGCTTGGATGTTACCAGTTTGTGAATATGTTCTGTTGATGTCTATTCCTTAAAAAACATAAATTTTTTTAAAATTGTTACGAATACATCAGAAAGTGAAAATGAAACTGTACCAAATATGAAATGATCAAGGCTCCTGTTTGGCACAAACTCATAAATAAGAAGCTTTTCATGCCCTTCCAAGCAGAAACCAAGGAGCCTAACTAAATTGCGATGTTGGAGCTTGGCCACTAACAGGACCTCGTTCTTAAATTCTAGGTCTCCTTGTCTAGAATTCCTGGATAGTCTTTTCACAGCAACCTCTTGTCCATTTGGAAGCTGACCCTGAAAATAATATAATACAGCATAAGTGACTTTAGATTGATTTCAAAATTTAGGTTAAACTTCCGTAGTTTGAGATAAATGAATATTCTTTTCCAATTAGTAAGGCTTTTTACCTTGAAAACAGCTCCAAATCCACCTTGCCCAAGCTTGCTTGCATCAGAAAAGTTATTAGTTGCAGCCTGAACAGTGGCAAAGTCGAATTGCAAGGACTCAGCCCTAATAACCTCATCAACAGCTGCAAGAAGCAAAATGTTTTTACATGCAGATACAATAATTTTATTTGTTATGCATATCAAGTACATTCTTCTAAGACGTTATAAACTTATTCACTGGTAATTGACAGTAATTTTGCTTATTCATCACACATTTCTTCAGCAGCTGATTTATGACCCATAATAGCAGCTAATGGTTGAAATTTACTACTAATTGAATCAAGTCAATTGTCATGTTGCATTAGGGAGTAATATTACTTACTAGCAACTTTTTCTCGGGTCTTTCTGGCTCGCTGAAAGATGCAGAAGGAGCTAATTAGCAACAGAACTCCAACAACTGAAGCAATAACAATGATGACAACAATGATGACAGTACGAGTTGCGTTATTGCCCTTTCCTGCAAAATTCAATATTAGAATTTCATATACTTACACATCGACTAGATAAACTTAGAAGACAATGAAGACAATAATCCCCGCACAACTTTTTTTTTTTTCCATTTTTCTACTATTATATTAAGCAAGCAAGTGTTTTTAAGGACGTAAGGTGAAGATAAGAAATTAAGAATTGAATACATTTAGGCAAAATTGGGGCAAAGTCGCAACATATAACCACTTTGAATAAATGAGGACAGGTTGGCAGCGGGCCTAAAGTCTCTTCTGTCTTACTCTTACCCCTTCACTATCGTGTCAAAATTAACAAAACAATAGGGCAAGAAAAAATCTAGCCCAAATACAGAACAAAAGAATTATTCAGGGATTTGGAGTTTTTTGAGTTATCATGAATAGGATGCAACTTAAAATGAGAAAATGAATTTAGGAAAGGCTATGTATTTTGAACTCGAGCTTAATTTGTTTGGTTCAGTCAATCACTCTTAAGAGATGGTATTCGAGAGATTTAAAGTCAAATTTTAACACTTATAAACTCTTCTGTAGCATCCTTTGTATATAAAAAAGCCATCTATGTCCAAGGAACGCAAAAATGATTCAAGCGTCAAGGAGAAAATTAAATAGATAAAACTATTCTTAATATCCATTTTAAGTGAAAAACGACAGATATAATTTAACAGCAGGACTAGAAACTTTACCTCCCGTAGAGGAAGGAGGAAACGTTGGAGATGGCGGAGGTGACGGTAGAGGAATTGGAGTCTGATAAAATAGGCTAGACTCAAACCTTGAGAAACAGCTTGGACTAAGAACCCTGCATCCCATTTTCCCCAAGCAGCAACGTCCAATCCCTTGCTTAGCCAACGTTAGACAATCACCACATTCCTGCTCGGACAAATCAGGACTGCACTGTACTAGAGCGTATACTGTTTGAAAATCGCCAGCCAATGAGTTATCTGCTGCATACTTGCGAAGAGGACCCCCAGCTGCGACTCGACTGCTCAGATTATTCAACAGGACATCCAATGCCTGATTGAACTGATCAGCATTCGTTACGTCTTGTGTGTTGGATAAACAATCGTTGGGAGAGCTTTCCATTTCTCCAAAGACGTCTCGGTTAGCGTAGCGCAGCATACAAAATTCAGACCATCCGATCACCTCCTTGTTAAAGGGACATCGCTGCCTGAGCTCTGAAATGGTGTCATTGAGGCAACTGTTGCAATCATCTTGGTTTCTATCCCCCCTGCAAAGTGCAATTGCATTAATGTTGCTGGGGTTTTCACCAGCAGACAGATTATAGAACCCGTAATTGAATTCTGTCAGAGAGGTGAGCTGAGAGAAGATGGTGTTGAGATTGGCCTGGTAAGTGCTGTTTGCAGTGAAGTTGCCCGCTGTGCTTATACAACTAGCCTGAAATAATGGATCGGCTGCAAGGGCGAGAGTAGCAAGGAATGGGAGAACTAAATAAAAATAGAGTAGCAGTTGTGAAGATCTCATTGCCATTGTGTCTCTCTGCCTTGAAAAAGATCTCTATGGAATTTTATAAACATAGGTGCTAAAATGGGGAAAACATCAATAAATTACAAAATCGAATTGAGAATTTGAGACTTTTTTTTTTTAATTGGGTTTTTGGATCTTCTCTTTTTTCAAGCTCTCTTGTCTCATGTTCGTGTACCTAAGGATTTAGGTATGATTATAATTAATTAATTTATTATCACGAGCGGTAAAAGGGGTTAGGAACTAGGAACAATAAAAAACAATATTTGAGTGGATTGATGAAGATGGCAGTGGTTAATGACAAGCCGCCATGGACCAAGCTTGCCTTTCTGTGCGCCCAAAACACGGTATCCTCCTTTTCGAATACCCCATTTTTTTTTATCTACTTTATAGAATGCGTGACACAGGCAAAAGCAGATGGCACATTATTCCTTAGTCACCGCTTTTTGACCATTATTCATCCTAGTTAATTAAAGCATCTATATGTGGGTGAAGGAGATTGGCGAATTCTTATGGGAAGGAAAATATCAATATTGTTATCAATAAAACTGACCTTAACCTGGAGACTGAGTAAATGTAAATACACGATGGTTAATTATATAAAAGAAAACTAAAAGAAAATTGGAGATGATTGTCGATGTTTGTTAATTGTTACAATATAAATAAATTTATTGACTATTGACTTTTGGTCCATAGACTTTTTAAAAGTATCCAACATTTGTTGCCGTTGGTGGGTAATTTTAATTGGATGGACTACTTTTTTTTTAATCATTTTTTTTTTGTGTAAATTCAATATTTAATTTCGAATTTAATTTAATTGATATAATTTTGAGATGTAAATCTCAATATACGTTATCTTTTCTTCAACTACGGATTCAAGTGTTGAAGAATCTAAACTCGTAATTGTCACAATGGAACTAATTGAACAAGGCTAGCTCTCTCCAATCTAGCAGCCTGACATACTTCTTTTAAGGCCTCGACACTTATCTTTTAGATTTTGGAGATGTTAAAATTTGATTTTGGGTTATTCATAAATTTCTTTCCTAAATTGCTAGAAGGGCTTCGCGGTTCACACACTACGTTTAAGATCAAAGCAGATTCAGAATTTAGAAAAAAACAAAACAAAACAAAAAGAGACAGCAGTTGATTGAGATGGGAGTGGTGGAAGAGGATAAGCTGTGAAGCTTCAAGTTTATTTCCATCTCTACGAGTGGAAAAAGAGCAAAGAATTTTTACTTTTATTTCCTTGTGGCAATTATAAAGCCGTGGAAAATCAATCACATTGCCTGTCAAAAGAGGAGATCTCAAGTTTTTTTCTTTTATTTATTTATTTATGTTTGTTCATCTGTGCAAATTTATAACATGAAAAGTATGGTCCAAGGGTAATCAGCTCAAACTGACAACCACTGAATTTTCTAAAAATCATGAATGATTATGGTACTGAATTTTGACACACAAATGGTTAGAAATGTGACCAGCTTGCTATCTCGGATGCAGCTCGGTAATTGAAACGTCATTGTTTGAGACTACCGCAATTTCATTTCTGGATTCACTGGGTTCTGTTGCCCCTGAATTTAAGTCCTGCGACCACGGCATCCCTGATTGAGTGTAGCTGTGCATAAAAAATGCAGGCTGCGAGGGTAGTGGCAGAGTGACAGAGTAGCTAGTAAGCATCAGAACAACCGAAGCCATGTTTGGTCTCGCAGCTGCATTTTCTTGAACACAAAGCAGCCCAATGTGGATGCATCTCATCAGCTCAGTTCTTGAACCATCCCTCAAACTGGGATCTACAAGATCCATTACTGTCCCATTCTTCCAATTTCTCCAAGCCTGCAGGGTTTAATTCATGTAAATTATTAAACAGTACATTCTTTTAATGCTTTAAATTAATTTCATGAGTTACAATCTCATACTTGGGGACAAAGGAATACTTACAAAGCTTAGAAGATCTTCTATATTACTCCCATTATTGAAAGCACTATTTTTTTGACCACTTAAAATCTCCATAAGTAGTACACCAAAACTAAAAATATCTGACTTAACAGAAAATTGCCCATGCATTGCATATTCAGGCGCCATGTATCCGCTGCAAGTCAATAAAAGAAAAATTAATTTTCCTTGTGGAAAAAAAGGGACAAATGACTTATCAATCTTTGAATCGTTCAAGTGAGGATGATCATCGGTCACATATCAGCCTCTTATTCACATGATAGGAGGGCAGAGGGCAGTTTAACAAAAAATAATAATAGTATATGCAATTACAAGTGTAATTTTTTACTCAGAAGATTTCTAGCACTTACTATGTTCCCACGACTCTATTAGTAGCACCTTGAGTTTGATCAACTGCACACAATCTTGCCATGCCAAAATCTGCAATTTTAGGATTCATCTCTGCGTCTAATAATATATTGCCTGCTTTGAGATCACGATGAATAATTCTGAGTCGGGAATCTTGATGAAGATAGAGAAGTCCCCGAGCAATGCCTCCTATGATTTTGTATCGTCTTTCCCAATCCAAATATGTACGGTTAACTGGATCTGCATCACCATAAATGTACAAATCCGAATTAATAAAATAAAACATGGATGTTGGTCTTTCGCTTTGTTCTATACATTCTATAATACACTGATATATCATACCAAATAAGAATTTATCCAGACTTGCGTTAGGCACAAACTCATAGATGAGAAGCCTTTCATTTCCTTCTAGGCAGAAACCTTGAAGCCTAACCAAATTCCTGTGCTGAAGCTTGGCCAATAACTGAACTTCGTTTTTGAATTCAAGATCTCCTTGTCCAGAATCTGTAGACAGCCTTTTCACTGCTATTAATTCTCCATTAGCAACTGTGCCCTGAGAAGATATCAGAATGAATTATATATGCATATGCAAACTGAACTTGCATACCCTTTTTATTTCTTAGGGATGATCATTATCGTCTTACCTTATAAACTGCCCCAAATCCACCTTGTCCAAGCTTATTTGCATCAGAAAAGTGATTTGTTGCAGCTCTAATGGTGTTGAAATCATATTGCAAGGACTCTGCACTTATGATTTCATCCACGGCTTCAGCTCCTTCATGCTCTTCAGAGGTGTAACAAAAGTACAAAAACAACAAACAAGTAAACAGTAGATTCAATCACGAGCTAAATTCATTCACAACGTTCCAAAAGGAAAAAAAGAACAAGTACACACACATACACAAAAAGAAAAAACGATAAACCGATTTTTTAACTTACTTTCAGCTTTCACCTTTGACTTCCTCACCCCTAAAAAGATGAAGACGCCGCTGGAAATGAGAATTACCGCAAAAGCAACAGCCAAGACTGTTATGATAATAGTAGTTCGAGATGAATTACTCTTTTGTCCTGCAAAATTTCAAAAAAAATGCGTTTTCTATAAGACTGCTGAAATAGTGAACTTTGAAACTACTCTTAATTTAATTAATTAAATTCGAGAAACCCTTTTCCCTGTTGTCTAGGAAAAGAAAATTTTTACAGGCACACATCCCTTTGATACAAGATGGAGAAATTCTTGACAAACGTTCTTATTTGGGAAAGAAACAACTGTTGAATTGACAAAACAAAGCAGAAAGCGTACCTGTTGCAGTTGTGGTATCGTTTGAGGGCGGGGGAGATAGTGGGGATGCTGGTGTTGGTGGCGGTGATGATGGTGTTGGTATATCAGCAGCGGTGAGATCATAGAAGCGATCAATCTCAAACCTAAAATTACAGCTAGGCCCAATTACCCTGCCTCCTTGTTTTCTGTCACAGCATACCGGAATAGATCCAATAGCCTGACTCAAGCAAGAGCTGCAGGCAACCTCGGTCAAATCAGGAGTGCATTGAACAAGTGCATATATTGTTTGGAAAGCTGTAACTGCTCTACTTCCGGTTGCAAACTTGCGAAGGGAAGTGCCCGATGAAGCGTTATTTCTTAGGGTATCCATCAAAGTACCCAGGGCCTGATTAAAAGCATCCACATCCGTGACGTTATTTAAATTCCACATGTAGAACGCAGGGTTGGTTTCCATAACACCAACGATGGAGCGATTTGCGTAGCGGAACATGCAATTATCGTACCAGATGATTGCCTCTTTCTGGTTGGGGCAGAGATTTCTGAGCGCAGCGGTTGCGTTATTGATGCAGCTGATGCAATCACCTGAATTCACATCTCCCCTGCAAAGTGCAATTGAGTTAACTCTGTTCGAACCTTGGCCAGATGAAAAATTGTAGAACCCGTAATCATTTGCTGTGTTAAAGGAGAAAGCGGAAAGGAGGCTATTGAGGTTTGTCTCGTAAGTGCTGTTTCTGGTGAAATTACCACTACCATCTATACAGAAATTGTATAGAGGCTGTTGTTGGGCAATGTTAAGAGTAAGAAGGAAGGCAATAGTTAAAGAAGAGAAGAAAAACTGCAATGAAAAATCCATTGTCCTGCCTGCGGAGTACAGTAGCGTGCTGCTTCTGCGTCTTCAAAGCTTATTGGACCTATGATTTTCAAAGTTTATATTATAATGATCTGCAAAATCAAGATCATGTTAACATGCTTAAACTCTCCACAATTTTGAAATTCATAGATAATGATAGTGATAACGTTCCAAACACAAAGCATTACAAAATTTCTTAAAGATGATTAAAATCTATGCTTGATGCATACTTAACTGGTTAGAAGTCTAAGAAAGCCACAGCAACGGCGGCCTGTGCCTCCCAGTCCTTATTGAATCTTGACAAAAAAACTATTGTTTGAGATTTGACCATTTCAAGAAGTAATGAGCACGGCATCTGGCCAAAACCAAAGGGTAATTAATGCGAGGCTAAATAAAGTCTATGATAACATGGGAAATTGATTGGTTTGGTGGACTTTGACAAGTCAAAAGAATGGTAATTAATTCGAAAGCCGTGTGTCAAAATTTTCATATAGAAACATGCAGGAAGGTGTCTTCTGTTCTCTGCCCAATTTAACATGCAGGAAGGTGTCTTCTGTTCTCTGCCTAATTTTGTTCTGCAGGAACTAGGGTAAAATTCTGCCGCTGACTTGGACGTTTCTGTCAGAGAAGAGAGGCGTACGGAGTAATTATTGAGAATTTCACTATATTAGGCAATGCGCTGAGTGAGTTTCATTCAATTTCATTGATGCAAAATTAAATGAACGAAACAAAGTTATACCTTTCAAAAAATTAAAAAAAAATTAAGTGGGTAGTTAAGTAGAGATAGGGTACAGAAATTCAAACCTGATAATATCTGCAAAATTAAATGAACGAAACAAAGTTATACCTTTCAAAAAATTAAAAAAAAAATAAGTGGGTGGTTAAGTAGAGACAGGGTACAGAAATTCAAACTTGATAATATCTAAGATTTAGTCAAAATCATATTAATTTGGGTGAATTTTCTAAGATAAAGTTGGTTTTTTGCCTTTTTAGAAAAACACGAAAGCAAATATAATTGGGTCTTGAAACGAGGAAGGGGGAACCAAACGGTGGACTCTCAAATCAACAGACCGTAATGGCGATTGGTAAAGATGAAAGAACTTTGCTGTGGCCTAATCACCCTTCTCAGTCCCAGTCAAAAGCCATATTATTAATTTATGGTCTCTCGGAAGAGTATTTTTAAATAAATTAAGATGACAGTCGAGAAAATAAGGTGATAGAAAATTCGTTAATGGTGACAGAAGTGAATGAAAGATACCTAACGGGAAAAAGACATTTCGGAAAGTTGAATCAGTCCGAAAATCATTTAATTAAAAGTTTTCCTTATAAAATACATACTCCATTATGCCGAGTTTCTTTTTTTTTTTTTTTTTTTTTCAAGGATAGTGCTATTATTAGAGAGAGAGAGAGTGCTGTGGTCTTATGAAGTAGGTACAGAGCTTCGCCGTAGTTTCTTCTACATGCCACCTCAACTCTCAGGAGGTAGCGCATTTTAAAGGAGTTAGGATCTCCAGACACAGGTAATAAACTATGGAGTCGGCTATATTCATTATTTCAAGAATAGCGGTAAAAATATCAATTAATTGTTGAGTGATGTTGTTGATGGCAGTAGAGACATTCTTCGCAGTTACTGTTTGAAACATTACCCCTGCGGAGAAACAGCCCGTAAACCACGTCAGAGTTTCTGCCAGAGGTTGTGTTGTAAAAATCGATTGCCACGGGTGACGTTGGAGGATAGAGAGGAGAGCAGATGAATTGAAAAAAAAATTCAAATACATCTCTAGCCAATTTTTTTCTTTTGTATATTGATATATGATGAAGATATCTCCAATTCTTTTGTTGGTGTCATTCACTTAAAAAATGCTTAATTAGTGTTCAGAAGCTAGCATCCTTAGAATAGTGAAAAAAGGGAATATGCAACCACTAATCAATCACCGAGGTAACATATTTGAAATTGTAACCTCATTAACAGAACAGACTTTATCATTTGAAGTGGATTGAGTTGGTTCTTCAACAACACGTCCAACAGAAAATGCAGGTTCTGCTGGTAGAGGAAGTCTTATGGTCTCGTTTGCCAACATGACAATCACAGATGACATTTTAGGTCTGTCTGCTGGGTCTTCTTGAACGCACAACAGCCCAATATGGATGCATTTAAGAACCTCAGTGGCCACACACGACTTAACAAGGAGCGGGTCTATTAGCTTCATTCCTTGACCCTTAGACCATAGTTTCCATGCCTGTAATGTTACTTGAAATTAGAATGGTACATCACTACAGCCATCTATTTTTTTTTGGAAGACAAGCATAGGATAAAAACGTACAAACGTTAGGAGGCTTTCACCACGCTCCCAAAGATGAAAGCGATTGTTCCTTTTGCCGCTTATTATCTCCAGTAAGAGGACTCCGAAACTGAAAACATCGGATTTGACTGAAAAAAGTCCTTCCATAGCATACTCTGGTGCCATGTATCCACTATTTCAGTTCATAGGAATAGATAAAATCAGGTTAGATTATGGAAATATCAGAACCAAGAATCGTTAAGTTAACAAAATTGAGGGGCGATTACAAATTTTAGATTGTATAGAACTGCCACGTTCCTCCGCAAAGACTGCGATCTGATGTACTGCTTTTCCATTTTACAAAGTTCAATGCTAATTCTTTCTTTTCAATAAAATTTTATTTGACACATGCATTATTAAAGATCAAAAGACAACTACTGGAGAACCTAGATTAGTTAAAAAAAAAATTGTGGGCCTAGAAGTGCATGGGATAGTGGACTTACTATGTTCCAACCACTCTATTTGTATTTGCCTCGCTTTGATTTCCACCAAAAATTCTTGCCATTCCAAAATCTGATATCTTTGGGTTCATTTCGTGATCTAGCAAAACATTGCTAGCTTTAAGATCCCTATGAATAATTCTAAGACGAGAATCCTCATGTAAATACATGATGCCTCGGGCAATGCCATTAATAATGCTAAGGCGCTTCTGCCAATCCAGTTGCACACCAATGCTTGAATCTGGAAAAGAAACCCCCGAAAGAATAATAGTAGTTAGTTGATTTTTTTTTTACCATATTTCATGAATAATGCTGTTAAAAAACTGAATAAAGCAGAAACAAGAATTTTTTGTTTGAGGATCAAACCAAAGAGGAACACGTCAAGGCTTTTATTGGGCATGTATTCATAGACAAGCAGTTTTTCGTTCTGCTCGAAGCAGCAGCCCAGGAGTCTCACAAGATTTCTATGTTGTAGTCTGGCAATTAACAAGACTTCATTCTTGAACTCAAGTAGCCCTTGCCCAGAAGTTCTAGAGAGCCTCTTAACTGCAATTTCTTTACCATCTGCCAGTTTACCCTAAAAAACGCATGAAAAGCATCTAAAAGAACTAAGTAAGATATAATTTTTTAAAAAGATTTATTTCATCTTGCTTTTGTGAAGCTGAAGAGGTCCAGCACCAACGTTATATACCTTGTACACAGGGCCAAATCCACCTTCTCCAAGTTTTTTTTCATCACAAAATTGTTTCGTCGCTGCTTGTAAAATATCTAACTGAATCGAGGGAAACTCCTGAGATCTCACCCCACTCTCATCCTGAAATATTTCAATTGAATAGTCGTCGCCAACCCTTCCTCCTAATTCAACTAACCGATCTTCTTTGCAGTTATGATCTATATTCTCTTCAAGAGAAAACAAATTAATTGGCATAACAATTGAGTCAAGAAAAATTGAAGTGGAAGTAAGATCCAGTCATCCAATGCATACCTTGAAAATTTCTCCTCCTCCAAAGGAAAACACCTCCAGAACAGAACAGAGTTAGTCCAAAAATCGCGGACAAACTTGCACCAATAGGAATCCACTTTGATTTACCTTCTGAATCTGAACCTGTTTTATGTTTTACTCCAAAAGAAAGTTCTATTTCAGTTGACTTTCAGAGAAAAAATGGTTTGGACACAGGCAAAGTTGTGATGTGAGATATAACTGATTAGCGCTTCATAGATGGGCATTAAGTTGTGTATTAAACAAAACATTGCAGGGCAAAAACAGGATAATCCTCTGCTTCCAAAGAGGAAAGAAAAATTGCTCGGTGATAAAATTAGCCTGTTACCTTTATTCTCCGGCGGTGGTGCCGGTGGTCTAGATGGGTCCGCACCTTTAGACCCTGTCGGTGGTGGTGCTAGTCTAGGTGGGTACGCAATCGACGGGGACATATCATACGTTATATAGCAACTAGGAGCCAAAATATGCCATCCTATTGTCCCTATGCAGCAATTGTTTGCCTGATTTAACAATTCCCTCAAACAATTAGAACATTTATCAACATTAAGATCTCTGGTGCACTGCATGAGACCACGCCTATTCCATGCTCCATTTTCCGCTGCCATTTCATATGCTGCAAACATATTTTCTGCACGTAGAGCCTGATCAACTAGAGAAGAAACCAAACCCGGGGTTCCTGCATCACGTGAAGTATTATTCCGCACTACAACAGTTGGACGAAGATCCGCCAGGCCGACGAAGTTGATGTTTGAATATCGTAACATGCATTGATCATACCAAATGATTGCTGTTTTATTAGAAGGGCATCTTTGTATAAGTGTTCGAGTAGCATTGTGGACACAATCCTGGCAAACACTGCTAGAAACATCACCTCTGCAGAGGAAGAGACTAAAAACTTCATTTGAGTTATCATAATAGAAGCTCTCATTGGAAGCTTTAGAGGGTAAAGAATCCAGAAGAGCTGTAAGGTTGGATATATAACTGGCATTGGCTATTTCATTTTCTGGACCTAAACAAGTGTGATTATAAGATGTTAGTGACTGGCAAGTAATGAAGCAAATAAGCCAGAAGATTCTGATGAAAAACAAAAGCAAGGTTTTGGTTTTGTAAAGGGGAGTCATTATTTTTTTTAATGGTAAAATGGGTTTCATCAATAATACAGGATTTGCTTTGAGGCTCGTCGGCTAAAGCACAATAACTCTATACTGTTTAGGGGCCCGTTGATATTTCTACAAAGCGGCCAAGAATTCTCATCAATGCCCATTGTAAGAAAGGAAAATACGGTGCTTCTAGGTTTCGCTTGGAGAGCATATAGAAAATTCAAAAGATGAAATTTTGAGAGACCAAAAAATCCAAAGATGAAAAAAAAATACGGTAGGAAAAATTAAAACGTGGATGGAAATTAAAATAATTTTTTTTACATCAATTTATTATATGATAGGATTGAAAAATGAAACTTACATTATTTTATCATTATAAATATTTTAAGTAAAAACTAAAAAGAAAAATTCTAAAAGTAAATGAATATTGTCTATTTATAATATTTGACTCAGTCCTCTTTTATTTTCTCACCTTTAATCTTTTTTATTTGAAATGATTTTTTATGAATAAAAATAAAAAATGACAATCTCTCTCTCTCTCTCTCTCTCTCTCTCTCTCTCTCTCTCTCTCTCTCTCTCTCTCTCTCTCTCTCTCTCTCTCTCTTATGATATAGGCTCAAGTCAACTGCAGCTTAACCTACAGATAAAGCTTAAATATTATGAGTTAAGAAATCCAAACCGGCAGTTGCTACAGAGCAACTTCGCGGAAGAACTTTCGAGTGGAAATCATAAATGCTACGACAGATTTTCTTATTCAGATAAACTACGTAGAAAACTAGAAATGCAATGAATTGACATATATCATGTGGAAAAATAATTTAAAGGTCGTGTATGTTTGACATATTGAGGTAGCACTCAATTCCAGCACGCCGTTGATCATTTACAAACAACTAGAAGCAAATGCAGGGCCAGTTCATAATGTGTGCTTGAAGGGGTCTTCCCCCCCAAAATTTTGAAACCTTCTATTATATAATTTATATTTTGTTAAATAAATTTAAATTGATCCCCAAATTGAGAATATTAATATTTTTTTATGATTTCGTAATCTTGAAATTTAATTAAGGGGTTAAAATTACATTACTATTTATCTTTTTATTATATCCACTAATCATTATTTAGAAATCTTTAAAATAAAAAATTTTGTTATTTATTTTAAATCACAATAATGTTATTTTAATTTTTTAGCTTTCCTGACAATATTAAGTTTCTAATCAAGTATTAAATTTATTTTTTTTTTGTAAAGAATTAAATTTTATTTACTACAATTAAAAATTTAATACTCTATCAATAGATAACACGATTATTGACTTTTTTTTTTCACTTTTAATTACTCTAAATTTCTATGTATGTTATCTTGTAATATTTTTCCCACACAAAAATCATATTTGAATCACTTTAAAAAGATAAGAAAAAACAAACACCATTGATTTTCAATTTCAAAATTTTCAACTTCATTTTTTAAAAGTGTATTTATTTATTTTTTTGGTTGTATATTTTTTTAATGATCGATTTATGCTAATAAAAATACTGATTTGTGCACTTTTTATTTTAGATTTAAACTGTAAAAAAAATCAAGAGAGATTTCATATTTCATTAAAAGATTGTGCAATTAATAATTTTACTATTAATTTAAAAAGTTATGTTATTTTTAAAAGTATGTTATAGTAATTTTTTTATAATTTTATAAACTCATTTTTTAATATAATTTTTATACATATTTATATTAATAAATATAATAAAATATATTTTTTGCTATAGAAATATGATAAATATTTTTATAAAAAATAAATTAAAACATAATATTAATCGACCACCTTAAAGTTAAATGTCAAGATCCCACTGAACAAATGAAAAATTCAAGGCAAAGAAAAAATAAGGGAAAATCACTGAATCTACGTACAACTTTAGGCAGACAAAAAAAGGGGCGGTAAAGTTAATCAACAATTGCAGTTTCAGGAAGGTGCTTTTAGTCCTTTCACCACTTCAAACTAGACGATGCATTGGATACCTTAGAATGGTCAGAACAGAACGTCCAATGATCAGCAGGCCACGTGTTTTCCTATATCTTGTGTTCTGATTTCATTGAGCAGCTATATGTTAATAGTTTTGATTCTTGTAATTAGATAAAATAGTCTTAATCAATTAAATAATTAAGTCAATAAAATTATAATAAAATAATCAATCGATTACACAAAACATAAAAATTTAATATAATTCAATCAATTAGTTTACTAATTGGTCCACATTTAATTTTATAAAACATTTTTAATCTAAACAAACATATATTTATATGCACATATATTTATACAAAATATCTCAATATTATTTAGTTCACTTAAACAAATATAATAATCATCATACTTATATGAACATTTTCATTCTTCTATAATCCACTCATAAACATATAAACTCATAAAGACCTTTTCAATTTCTTCTAATATTTATATTATGAGACCTTACAACTTTTATACATATTTTTTATATATTTAATCCTATAAAGACTTTACTATTTATAAGTATAAATTTGCATATAAAGAATTCATTTTCTCTTATAATTTTTCTCTTATAAATTTTCTTATCCATTAAGTAATATGTAGTCAATCTCATATAAATCTCTTATAAGATTTGAGTTATTATTTTTAACATTTTTCATATTTACTTAAAATTTATCAAACCATCATTCTTCATATTAGATATACTTGACCTCACATGTAATGAAAATCTTGTAATTATCTTCTCTTGTGTTTTCATCGCTTCCTGTAAATTAATCTCTCAGCACATGAACTCGAACTCTTATTTGAATCGAGCTCATTTAGGCTTGCTTCTTCTCATATCTAGATTTTTTGCTTTGATGCTAATTGATAGGATCCCATCAACATTTGCTTTGAATATGACTTTGATGTTAATTTTTAAAATCATGACAATTCTAATTCTAATTGTTAGACGAAAAAGCCCAATCTAATTAAATAATTAAGCTAGAGTAAACATAATCTAATTTAATATATTTTAGCTCAATCAAACTATATTCACAAATGAAAAAAAGAGTTCTACTAATTGTAGAGAATTACAAAATCATCAAAACAATCAACACTCACTTAAAATCAATACCTATGAACACTCTAATTCTCTTCTAATTTTATGAAATATTTTTAACAAAAACAAACACATATCCATGTGTTCTTATATCTATGTGAATCATCTAAATCTCCTCTAATTCACCTAAACAAATATAATAATTATCATACTTATGTAAATCCTTTCATTCGATCTTAATCCACTAACAAACATACACATTTATAAGGACTCTCTCAACCTCTTCTAATTTTATGAGGTATCTATCTTATAACTCTAAAATTTTTTTATATATTTTTCTCATATCTAGAGATTTTAGTTTGAGTATCTATCTTATAATCCTATAATTTTTTTACATATTTTTTTCGTACTTAAATATTATACTATTTATAAATAAACAAATTTGTCTATCAAAAAAAAATTTTTAATTCTTTTTTTGTAAATTTTTTTTGTCTATTCAACAATATCTAAATATTTTTAATTAAATTTCTTATAAAATTTGAGTAATTATTTTTAATAATATACCAGTTATCAACTTGTCCACGAACATTAGAAGTCCTAATAATTATGTCTTGGATGCATACATGTGAGACAAAATTTGTTAAAACTTAGGTAAACTGAAATAGGTGTCGAGAGTTAATGTATTAAAAGAGTGTAAACGTTGGTTGTCCGGTTAATGGAACAATCTCATAAATATTCTTGTTAAATTTGATTTGAAAAAAAAAAAAGAAATTTTGAGCAATGATTGAAGTTGATTGTTTGCAAAATCAAAATCGTGTTAACATGCTTAAAACCTTCACGATTTAGAAATTTGATAAATACCGACAGCGATAACGTTCCAAGCTCAAAGCTGTAAAAACTTTCTTAAAAATGATTAAAAACCATGCTTGATGCAGACTTAACTGAATAAAATTCCAGAAAGCCACAGCAACGCGGTGTCTGCATCTCCCAGTCCTCGTTGAATCTTGACAAAAAACTAAAGTTTGAGATGTGACCATTTCCAAAAGCATCTGTCCAATTATTGCGAGGCTAAAAGAAGTTCAAGGCAACATGGGAAAATTCCTTGGTTAGGTGGTTGAACTCTGACTTTGACAAGTCAAAAGTATGGTAATTAATTCAAAGCCATGTGTCAAAATTTTCATATGGAAACAAGCAGGAAGGTGTCTTCTGTTCTCTGCCTAATTATGTTCTCCAGGAGCCAGGATAAAATTCTGCCGCTGACTTGGACATCGATGTCAGAGAAGTGAGGATTACGGAATAATTATTGAGAAGTTCACACGTTTTTAGATGAGATCCACTTTATCAATTTTTTTTTACGATTTTTTTCTTTTTTTAAATTCATCATTTGATAAATTTTGTTTTTTACGAAGTTTAACTCAGATGCCATATGACATTTCTCGATAATTTTTTAAGTTAAATTAATTTTATGAAAAAAATTGAGACCGATGAAATTATATACATGGCACTCTTAATTAACGTTTTACGTTTTATATTATTTAATTTTTAATTAAATAAATTTTTAAAATAAAATATATCAATTAATAAAAATATCAAAATAATTCGTATTTATTTAATTTTAATCCATTTTAATTTCATATGAGTTATTTTTTAAATTGAAATTAAATTGAGATAATATTTAAATTTTTTAAAAATAAGAGTAGGACAAAAAAATACTCTTTCACAATTTATTTTTTGTATATATAAAAATATTTATTTTTTATTTTTAATTTTATTATATACATTTATTAATAAAATTATTATTTTTTAAATTGGTAATTGAATCTTCTTTTTTTTTTCTCATCCTCTTTTTTCTGATGTTTTTGTACATAAGGATTTAGGTGCGATTATAATTAATTGATTTATAATTACGTACGGTTGAAGGGAGTAGGAAAAATAAAAAATATATATTTGAGACGATTGATAAAGATGGCAGTTGTTAAGGACAAGCCGCCTGGCTTTCTGTGCGCCCAAAAAGCGGTTTCGTCCTTTTCGAATATCCTATATATATATATTTTACTTTATAGTGCCCATCACTAGTTAATTGTGAATTTAAAATTTCATTTAATTAATTTATTATAATTATTTTAATATATTTTATAATTTTAAAATTTAAATTTTAATATCTTTTCGTAATTATCACAAGGAACTAATCCGACGCCATGACATACCAATTTAAGAATCTGACTTTGGGTGATTCATAAATTTCTTGCATAAGAAATTGCTTGAAGGGCTACGCAGTTCACACACCGTTTAAGATCAAAAGAAGATTCAGAATTAAAACCAAAAAATAATAATAATAATAATAATAAAGAAGTTGATTGAGACGGGAGTGGTGGAAGAGGATAAGCTGTGAAGCTTCTAGTTTATTTCCCTATCTATGAATGAAAAAAAAAAAAAAAAGAACAAGGATTAAAGTTTTTTTAATAAAAATTTAATAATTATTAAAAATTTTAATATTTTATTATGATCAATTAAATTTTTTATTTTTTTATTTTGATTCAATTAAATTTTTAATTGAACAAAACCTTAAAACATAATAAAATTAAATCAATTAATTTTTAAATTATAATCAATTAAATCTTTTAAAAATATAAAAAAATAATTATTTTATTTACTTTTCACATATATTAATTATGCAATATAATAAATATCTATCTGTTTTATTATTATATGAAATTTCATTTTAATTGATAAAAATTAACGATATTTAAATACAAATTAATATTAAAGGTATTACTTGAAATAAAAAAATAAAAATGTAAATAACTTTTTAATTACAATTCAAGAGATTTTTATATATTAAAACAAACAAAAAGTTTTACTTTTATTTCCGTGTGGCACTCATGTGTCGAGCCAAAAGTCAATCACATTGTCCGTCAAAAAAGAAAAAAAAAAGGGAGATTTCAATTTTTTTATTCTTTTTTTGTTTGTATTTGTTCATCTATAACAAATTGATCACATGAAAAGGATTGTCTAAGGGTAATCCGCTCAAACTGACAATCACTGAATTTCTAACAATCATGAATGATAATGGTACTGAATGTTGACACAAAAATGCTTACAAACTTGACCAGCTTGGTATCTTGGATGCAGCTCGGTAATTGAAACCTCATTTTTTGAGACTACCACAATTTCATTTCTGGATTGACTGGATTGTGTTGCCCCTGAATTTAAGTGCTGCGACCACAGCATCCCTGATTGAGTGTTGCTGTGCAAAAAAATGCAGGTTGTGAGGGTAGTGGCAGAGTGACAGAGTGGCTAGTAAGCATCAGAACAACCGAAGCCATGTTTGGTCTCGCAGCTACATTTTCTTGAACACAAAGCAGCCCGATGTGGATGCATCTCATCAGCTCAGTTCTTGAACCATCTCTAAAACTGGGATCTACAAGATCCATTACTGTCCCATTCTTCCAATTTCTCCAAGCCTGCAGCGTTTAATTCATGCAAATTATTAAACAGTAAATTCTTTTAATGCTTTGGACAAGTATCATATGAGTTACAATCTCATGCTTGAGGACAAAGGAATACTTACAAAGTTTAGAAGATCTTCTACATTACTCCCATTATGGAAAGCACTATTTTTTTGACCACTTAAAATCTCCATAAGTAGCACACCAAAACTAAAAACATCGGACTTAACAGAAAATTGTCCATGCGTTGCATATTCAGGCGCCATGTATCCGCTACAAGTTAATAAAAGAAAAATTAGTTTTCCTTGTGGAAAAAAAGGGACACATGACTTACCAATCTTTTGAATTGTTCAAGTGAGGATGATCATCGGTCATGCATCAGCCAAGATTTTTCTTTTATTCACATGATGGGAAGGCAGTTTAACAAAAATAATAATAGTATATGCAATTAAAAGTGTAATTATTGACTCAGAAGATTTCTAACACTTACCATGTTCCCACGATTCTATTAGCAACCCCTTGAGTTTGATCAACTGCAACCAATCTTGTCATGCCAAAATCTGTAATTTTAGGATTCATCTCTGCGTCTAATAATATATTGCTTGCTTTGAGATCACAATGAATAATTTTAAGTAGAGAATCTTGATGAAGATAAAAAAGTCCTCGAGAGATGCCTCTTATGACTTTGTATCGTCTTTCCCAATTCAAATATGTACGGTTAACCGGATCTGCATCACCATAAATGTACGAATCCTAATTAATAAAATAAAACATGGATGTTGGTCTTTTGCTTTGTAGTATACATTCTATAATACACCGATATATCATACCAAATAATGATTTATCCAGACTTGTGTTAGGCACAAACTCATAGATGAGAAGCCTTTCATTTCCTCCTAGGCAGAAACCTTGAAGCCTAACCAAATTCCTGTGCTGAAGCTTGGCCAATAACTGAACTTCGTTTTTGAATTCAAGATCTCCTTGTCCGGATTCTGTAGACAGTCTTTTCACTGCTATTAATTCTCCATTGGCAAGTGTGCCCTGAGAAGATATCAGAATGAATTATATATGTATATGCCTATTGAACTTGCATACCCATTTTATTTCTTACGGATGATCATTATCGTCTTACCTTATAAACTGCCCCAAATCCACCTTGTCCAAGCTTATTTGCGTCAGAAAAGTGATTTGTTGCAGCTCTAATGGTGTTGAAATCATATTGCAAGGACTCTGCACTTGTGATTCCATCCACGGCTTCAGCTGCTTCACGCTCTTCAGAGGTGTAACAAAAGAACAAAAACATAAACAAGTAAACATTAGATTTAGTCACGAGCTAAATTCATTAACAACATTCCAAAAGGAAAAAGAACAAGAACACACTGACACACACAAAAAACAAAGAAGAAAATCAATAAACCGATTCTTTTACTTACTTTCAGCATTCACCTTTGACTTCCTCGCCCCTAAAAAGATGCAGACGCAGCAGGAAATGAGAAGTACCGCAAAAGCGACGGCCGAGACGGTTATGATAATAGTAGTTCGAGATGAATTACTCTTTTTTCCTGCAAAATTTCAAAAAAATGCGTTTTCTATAAGAGTGCTGAAATAGTTAACTTTGGAACTACTCTTAACTTAATTAGTTAAATTAGAGAAACCCTTTTCTCTGTTGTCTAGGAAAATAAAATTTTTACAGGCACACATCCCATTGATACAAGACGGAGAAATTCTTGATATTCTGAGGTAGACGTTCTCATTTGGGAAAGAAACAACTGTTGAATTGACAAAACAAAGCAGAAAGCGTACCTGTTGTACTTGTGGTATCGTTTGAGAGCGGGGGAGATAGTGGGGATGCTGGTGTTGGTGGCGGTGATGATGGTATTGGTATATCAGCATTGGTAAGATCATAGAAACGTTCAACCTTAAACCTTAAATTACAGCTAGGCCCAATTATCCTGCCTTCTTGTTTTCTGTCACAGCATACCGGAATAAATCCAATAGCCCGAGACAAGCAAGAGCTGCAGTCAACCTCGGTCAAATCAGGAGTGCATTGAACAAGTGCATATACCGTTTGGAAAGCTGAAACTTCTGCACTTCCTGTTGCAAACTTGCGAAGGGAAGTCCCCGATGAAGCGTTATTTCTTAGGGTATCCAACACGGAACCCAGGGCCTGATTAAAAGCATCCACATTCGTGACGTTATTTACATTCCACATGTAGAACGAAGGGTTGATCTCCATAACACCAAAGATGGAGCGATTTGCGTAGCGGAACATGCATTTATTATACCAGATGATTGCCTCTTTCTGGTTGGGGCAGAGATTTCTGAGCGCAGCGGTTGCGTTATTGATGCAGCTGATGCAATCACCTGAATTCACATCTCCTCTGCAAAGTGCAATTGCGTTAACTCTGTTCGAGCCTTGGCCGGATGAAAAATTGTAGAACCCGTAATCATTTGCTGTGTTAAAGGAGGAAGAGGAAAGGAGGCGATTGAGGTTTGTCTCGTAAGTGCTGTTTCTGGTGAAGTTACCACTACTCTCTAAACAGAAATAATATAGAGGCTGTTGTTGGGCAATGGTAAGAGTAAGAAGGAATGTAATAGTTGAAGAGAAGAAAAACTGCCATGAAAATTCCATTGCCTTGCCTGCGGAGTACAGTAGTGTTCTGCTTCTGCGTCTCCAAAGCTTGTTGGACCTATGATTTTCAAAGTTTATATTATAATGATGAATGCTCCTTCTATCATGGAGTTGATTGTTTACAAAATCAACATCGTGTTAACATGCTTAAAACCTTCACGATTTAGAAATTGATAGCTAATGATAGTGAAAACATTTCAAACACAAAGCTGTAAAAAATTTCCTTAAGATGAAAAATCCATGCTTGATGCATACGTAACGGATTAAAATTCTAAGCGAGCCACAGCAACGCGGTGTCTGTAACTCCCAGTCCTTGTTGAATCTTGACAAAAAACTAAAGTTTGAAACGTTACCATTTCAAGAGGTAATGAACACGGCATCTGGCCAAAAACAGAATGGTAATTAATGCGACAAGTCCATGACAACATGGGAAAATCCCTTGGTTTGATGGTTAAACTCTGACTTTTCCAAGTCAAAAAGTACGGTATTTAATTGGAAATCCAAGTTTCCTTGGTTTCAAATTTTTCATGTAGAAACATGCAGGACGGTCTCTTGTGTTCCCTGTCTAATTTTGCTCTCCAGGAACCAGGGTAAAATTCTGCCATCGCTTGGACATCTCTGTCAGGGAAGTGAGGATTACGGGTAATTATTGAGAATTTCACACGTTTTTAGGCAATAATTCTGATTAAGTGACTTTAACTATGTGCTCTAATGTCCACTCTTTTGTTGATAAGGATATGTTATGGGTAAAGGAATGCCCTGATTGAGTTTCATTCAATTTCATTGATTTAAAATTAAATGAGTGAAACAAAGTTATTCCTCTAAAAATAAAAAAAAACCAAACCGTTGTTAACTGTTACGTGGAGACGGTATCTATAGGTTCAGCTATAATCATATTAATTTGGTTGAATTTTCTTAGATAAAGTTGTTTTTTTCTTCTTTTTTAGAAAAAAAAAAAAAAATACAAAAGCTAATATAATTGCGTCTGAAATGGGGAAGTGGGAACTGCTGACTCTCAGATAAATCAGGCAATGATGGCGATTGGTAAAGATGCAAGAACTTTGCTGTGGTCTAATCACCCTTCTCAGTCCCAATCAAAAGACATAATATTATTTTTTAGTCTCTCGGGAGATTATTCTTGAATAAATTGAGATGACAGTGGAAAATAAGGTGATAGAAAATTCGCTAATGGCGACTGAAGTGGATGAATGACATCTAACGGGCAATTTTTAATTCCTGAAAAAAGTTATTTCGGAAAGATGAATCAGTCCTGAAATCATTTAGTTACCCTTTTTCTATTAGAAAATGTGGCTTACTATAGGAAAAGTTTTCCTTGTAAAATCCATACTGCATTGTGCCGAGTCTTTCTTCTTTTTTTTTTTTTTTTTTAAAGGATAGTGGTGTTAATTGAGAAAGAGAAATGTAGTCTTATGAAGTGGGTACTCAGCTTCGCCGTAGTATCTCTTACGTGTCACCTCAATTCCCAGGAGGTAGTGCATTGGAAAGGAAATAGGATCTCTGGACACAGAAAACTATGGAGTTTGCTACATTCATGATTTCAAAAATAACAGTAAAGATATCAATTAATTGTTGTATAAAATTCTTATAGAAATGTAACTATCATCAGGCTGCTAGCTACTGTTTCTTCAACTTAACTGTTATAAGTTCATTTATATAGTAGTGCTAATGCTGATTCGTTTGAAAACATTTACTTTTGTTTTCTCTTGGGGAAAATTATGCTCCCCCAAATAAATTGTTCAAGCCAAGATAATTCTACAATAAGCACATTTACGGGTTAAATATAGCTTCTTCATTAGCATATAAAACTGCAAGAGACAAATGATGAGCAGCTTAGTTGATTTAATAAAACATGTAGAATACTACAGAATATCAAGATTTTGGGGGTAAATAACTCTTGTATGTCCAGTTCATACATAAAGTGACTGGATCAAGTACACAAGTACCACTACTTAATCGTACCAAATATTCACAGCAATGGCAGAAAAAGGACTTATTCAACATTGGCAGATTGCTTTCTATACTGAGGAAGCATCTATTAACTCACTTTACCGAGGGTCTAATTCAGTAATCGATGCCTCATTGATAGACCATGGCATTGATCGACTAGTGGATTGATCAGATTCCATCTCCTTGTTTGGCATACTTCCCTCTGTTCTGCTGTGAAGGAAAAATGCCGGTTGCTTAGGTAATGGTAGTGTGACAGAGTAACTGTTAAGCATGAGAACAATGGTAGTCATCGTAGGCCTGTCAACTGGATCTTCCTGAACACATAATAACCCAATTTGGATGCATCTAATGACTTCATTTCTAGAGTAAGTATCCCTCAGAATAGGATCCAACAATTCCAATGGCGTCCCATCCTTCCAATGTTTCCAAGCCTGCAGTGGTTCATCAAGTAAGATTTAAAAAGTCACCTCACCTTAAATTTTAATTTCGTATTTCGTATAGGCTGAATTATACTCACGTAGCTAAGGAGGTCCTCAGCACCATCTGTTTGATAGAAATTACTGTTCCTTTGGCCACTAATAATTTCGAGAACTAAAACGCCAAAACTATATGCATCTGATTTCACAGAAAACTGCCCTTGCATTGCATATTCGGGAGACATGTAGCCACTGCAGAACCATTAGCAATGTTAGTATAATGACAAGAACAAAAATTTTTAGTTTGATCTAATAATTTATTTATGCTAACAACAATCAGGATAGCTTGTTATAAATGATTTAGCTGGAGGTGTTAATATGTCACAAGGATTCCTAAATTCGATTAAAAGCAGGGTATAACCAAAATGAGCTTTTATTTCTTTAAGTTGTTCAACAATTAGGATGCAACAACTCATGGTTAAATTGCGTATGAAACTTATGCAAACAAATGCTAAACATGTTCAAAACTTACTAGGTACCAACAACTCTTCTGGTGGTTCCTTGAGTTTGATCAACACCAAAAATCCTTGCCATGCCAAAATCTGAAATTTTTGGATTCATTTCACCATCTAATAATATATTGCTGGCCTTGAGATCCCGGTGTATGATTCTAAGCCGAGAATCCTCATGCAGATAAAGCATTCCTCGAGCAATCCCTCCTATGATCTTGTAACGTCTTGACCAATCCAATTGTCCTTGTTTTGCAGGATCTATAAAAATAAATAAATAAATGAATGAATAAGTAGTTTTGTTCACACAGCAAATCTAAGATTAAGATATACCCATGTATCTCTCTAGGCAGTGTTTAAAATCAATTAAAAGTCCCAACAAAATTCTTGCAACAGTATATTACACGTACCAAAAAGAAAATAGTCAAGACTTTTATTGGGCACAAATTCATACAAGAGTATCTTTTCTTCTCCTTCCAAGCAAAATCCGAGTAGTCTCACTAGATTTCTGTGTTGAAGCTTGGCAACCAATACAGCCTCATTTTTAAATTCCTCCACCCCTTGCCCTGAACTTCTTGATAACCTCTTAACAGCTATC
Source organism: Durio zibethinus (assembly GCF_047325235.1). Taxonomy (NCBI): domain Eukaryota; kingdom Viridiplantae; phylum Streptophyta; class Magnoliopsida; order Malvales; family Malvaceae; genus Durio; species Durio zibethinus. The sequence goes on from NC_143169.1 coordinate 25,748,893, forward strand.
TCTTGTCCGCTAGGAAGGGTACCCTGAGAATGTAAGATACCCTTGATTAGAAAAGCTTTCTGAGAGTTTGAGTTTGGACACTGTAAGCATGTATAAAATGCCTACATGTCATTAAATACTAATAATACCTTGTAAACTTCACCAAAACCACCTTCTCCTAGCTTGTTCCTATCTGAGAAGTTGTTTGTGGCAACTTGTATCGTGCTAAAATCATACTGCAGTGACTCTATTGTGGTTATATCATTTCCTGCTGTAAAATCAAACTAGCAAATGTCATATTCTGTAAAACATAATCAAAGAACAGGGTGAAACCGGAGAAATGAGATTGTTTTGGCTCAAAATAAGTTGTGTTTTACCATTTTCTCCTTCTATAGCTTTGTACTTCCTTGCTCTCCTTTTTAATAGACAACAACCCACGAAAAAAAGCAAAACAGAGGCAGAAATTGGAGCAACAATGGCAATAATTATTTGCCACGAATTTTGGCTTTTTCCTGCAGATGCAATAAAGAATTAAAGATGTGTCACGATAATTTCTAATACCATAAAGCATGCTTAGAAGGTGGAGAGGATATGTGGAAGGCTACAACTATCAAATAAAATCAAATTCAAATTCATTTGTGACTTTTAATTCGAGATGTCTTTGCGGCAATCTTCCGGGAACCAGAACTTTCCCAATGTCAATTCCTCAATTCCATCAAGGAAAGGCAAATTTTAGCGTCGGTAATTTTTTGGAAGAAAACTATAAGGCATATAGTCGTCCTAATTATAATTATTTAACTCAACTAACAAAAATAAATAAAAAGGCAATAGAACGGATGGTATGACTGAACCTGGAGCTGCTGGAGGACGAGTTATCACAGACGGAGGTGCCGGAACTGAAACTGCGGTTTGATTATAGAACGGGTAAAGTTCATATCTAATGTTGCAGCTAGGAGTCAGCACTCTTCCCCCTTGCTTTCCACTGCAACAATTAGGCAGAGCCGCTATAGCTCCTCGCAGACATGTATTACAATCCGTGCTTGATAGGTCAGGAGTACACTGCACAAGGCTGTACAGTGTTTGAAACCCTGAAATATTCGCGTCTCTGGTCGCGAAGTTTTTTAAACCTAACGTAGCATTTACAGCCAGGGTTGCTGCATTATTCATCGTATCAGCCAGTATCTGGTTAAAACGCTCTTGGTCCGAGACATTTCCCGTGTTCAACATATAGATTGCAGGTACAATGGTCGCGATGGAAAAGATAGATTGATTTGAGTAACGCAAGAGGCAATCATCATACCAAATCACAGCAATTTTTTCAACAGCACAAAGTTGAGTGACGTCGTTGATGGCAGTAGAGACACATTCTTCGCAGCCACTATTCGAAACATCACCCCTGCAGAGAAACAGCCCATAGACCACGTCAGAGTTTCTGCCAGAGGTTGTGCTATAGAATCGATTGCCGCGGGTGGCGTTGGAGGATAGAGAGGAAAGCAGGTGATTGAGATCGGCTTGGTAAGTACCGTTTGTGGGAAAAGTGGTTGCGTTCGAACAGCTATGGGCGAGGTAAGTTTGTTGTGCTCCAATGGTAAAGCTAAGCAAGGAGAGGAACAACAGAGTTATGAAGGACTTGTAGACAAGCATTTTTTCTCTTTCTTTTTTTCCTAGGACCATAACAGTGGTGATCTTCTCAATATGGGGTTTTCTACCGGCACCTAAAGACTTGGTACCTCTAGACACCAACCGTCAAAAGCAGGTGAAGCCAATGTAATGGTCGTGTTGGCTGGTTGAATGCTGTAAAGACATTTACACGTCTGTGACGGATGGAATAGGAGTTGGAGATAAACATCAAGTGCAGCTTTCACTTTAATGGTGCCTTAAAGTCGCAGGCCCACACTCTAATCGGAAGTTAGTGCTCCGTATTGAAACAGACTTTTCTCATTACATATTTACATTTAGATTTCTTTGTTCCTGTGTCGAATTTGTCCGTAGCATCCCATTTATTAAAGGAGTTTTTTTTTTTTTGGAATAGTAGTATACAGTAATTTTTATGATTTATTTTTCAAAGTTCTTTAATCTTTTGTTCTAAGAAGTATAGTTTAATTTAGTAGTAAATGATTGAATTAATTCTTTAAATAAAAATGGATATACTTTTGAAAAATAAAATCAAATACATCTATAGTCAATATATTTTTTTCTCTTTTGTATATTGATATATGAAGATAGCTCCAATTCTTCTGTCGAAAAAATTAAGCACATCTTATGGTTGTCATTCAGTCAAAAACGGCTTAATAAGTGTTCAGAAGCTAGAATCCTAAGAATAGTGAAATAAAGGACGATGCAACCACTAATCAATCACCGAGGCGAGATATTTGAAATTGTAACCTCATTAACAGAACAGACTATCATTTGAAGTGGATTGAATTGGTTCTGCAACAACACGTCCAACAGAAAATGCAGGTTCTGCTGGTAGAGGAAGTGTTGTGGTCTCGCTTGCCAACATGACAATCACAGTTGACATGGTAGGTCTGTCCGCTGGGTCTTCTTCCACGCACAACAGCCCGATACGGATGCATTTAAGAACCTGAGTTGGCACAGACGACTGAACAAGGAGCGGGTCTATTAGCTCCATTCCTTGACCTTTAGACCATAGTTTCCATGCCTGTAATGTTAATTAGTATTAGAATGATACAGCAATATAGCCATCTATTTTTTGAAGACAAAGATAGGATTAAAACGTACAAAGGTTAGGAGGCTTTCACCACGCTCGGAAAGATGAAAGCCATTGTTCCTTTTGCCGCTTATTATCTCCAGTAAGAGGACTCCGAAACTGAAAACATCGGATTTGACTGAAAAAATCCTTCCATAGCATACCCTGGTGCCATGTATCCACTATTTCAGTTTATAGGAATAGTTAAAATCAGGTTAGATTACGGAAATCTCAGAACAAAGAATCGTTAAGTTTGAACATTGTGCTGTCATAAAATTGAAGGATGACTACAAACTTTTAGATTGTAAGGAACAGCCATGTTCCTCTTCAGAATGAACCTCCGCAAAGACTATGATCTGATGTATTGCTTTTCCATTTTACGAGTTCAATGCTGATTCTTTCTTTTCAATAAAATTTTATTTGACACAGATGCAATATTAAAGATCAAAAGAAAACAAATGAAGAACCTAGATTGGTAAAAAAAAAAACAGAACTGTGAGCCTAGAAGGCATGGGATAGTGGACTTACTATGTTCCAACCACTCTGTTTGTATTTGCTTCATTTTGATATGCACCAAAAATTCTAGCCATTCCAAAATCTGATATCTTTGGGTTCATCTCGTGATCTAGCAAAACATTGCTAGCTTTAAGATCCCTATGAATAATTCTAAGACGAGAATCCTCATGTAAATACAGGATGCCTGGGGCAATGCCATTAATAATGCTAAGACGCTTCTGCCAAACCAGTTGCACACCAATGCTTGAATCTGGAAAAGAACCCCCCAAAAGAATGTAGTAGTTAGTTGATTTTTTACCATATTTCATGAAGATTCCTGTTAAAAAACAGAATGAATAAAGCAGAAACAAGAATTTTTTGTTTGAGGATCAAACCCAAGAGGAACACATCAAGGCTTTTATTGGGCATGTATTCATAGACAAGCAGTTTTTCGTTCTGCTCCAAGCAGCAGCCCTGGAGTCTCACCAGATTTCTATGTTGTAGTCTGGCAATTAACATGACTTCATTCTTGAACTCAAGTAACCCTTGCCCAGAAGTTCTAGAGAGCCTTTTAACTGCAACTTCTTTTCCATCTGCCAATTTGCCTTAAAAGAAGGAATTAACAAGCATCATAAAAGAACTAATTATGTGAACTGTGAAGTTGAAGAAGCGCATCGTATACTAAAAGTATAATACTCCATCACCATAGTTACCTTGTACACAGGGCCAAATCCACCTTCTCCAAGTTTATTTTCATCACAAAGTTGTTTTGTTGCTGTTTGTAAAATATCTAGCTGAATCGAAGGGAAATCCTTAGATCTCACGCCACTCTCACCTTGAAAATTTTCAATTGAGTAGCCGTCGCCAACTCTTTCTCCTAATCCAAGTAACTGAACTTCTTGGCTGTTATGATCTATATTCTCTTCAAGAGAAAACAATAATTGGCAAAACAACAGAGTCAAGAAAAAATGAGGTGGAAGTGTGATCCAATGCATACCATGAAAATTTCTCCTTCTCCAACGGAAAATACCTCCACAACAGAACAGGGTGACCCCAAAAATTGCGGATAAACTTGCAACAATAGGAATCCAATTTGGTTCGCCTTGTTTGCCACCTTCTAAATCTGTTACTCCAAAACAAAGTTATCTTTCAGTTGATTTTTAGTGGAATAAATTTCTAATTTTTGTATTCTTCTAGCTGCTTCTGTTTGGCAGATATTAATTAATTTGCAATTAGTTTCTGTAGCAGGTATTTTTCCAACTTTCTTTTTTGATGGGTGAAAATTTCAGTAACTAAAAATTAGGCAAGCTTAATTCTCTAGCATCTGATGATACTAACCGTTTGAGCCACTTGTTTTGTTTACTGAAGGAAGGGATGCTTCTGATTCAACTCCAGGATTCTTGATTATCGTAGTGTTTGTTGATTCGTCTCGAGGTTTTCCATAAAATGGATATATCTCATACCTGATGCTACAGCTTGGTCGTAAAAATCTCCCACCTTGTCTTCCAGTCTCTAAAGATAGGATTGAGCTACGTAGACAAGATTGACAGTCTGCAACTGACAAATCAGGGGTGCATTGAACAAGGCCATACAGCTTCATGGAAATTGAAACATTAACTTCTGTAGTTGCATACATGTGGTTAGAAACATTTGAAAGCATCCTAGTCAGATTGTCGAAAGTCTCGGCCAAATTCTTTTCAAATTTATCAAGGTCCGTTATATTTGCATCATTATACATAGCAAAAGCAGGTGTTAGCTGCATGGTAGAGAAGAAAGATCTATAGGAATAGCGCACAAGGCATGCATCATAATATATAATCGCTTCTTTGTCACCAGCGCAATCCTCTAAGATCTTAGCGGTTGCTAAGGCAATGCAGTATTGGCAGAAATTGGGTTAAACATCACCTCGACAGAGGAAAAGGCCATAAACCTTCTCTGGATTTTCCCTTGCCGTATCGTTAAAGAAACTATAAATACTTCCTTGGTCATTAAACCGCCGGATGAGAAGGTGGTTAAGGTTGTTCGCGAACCGAATACTAGAATTAAATATTTCTGAACATCTTGTATAGAGATAAGCCTGCTGCATTTCGGACACGTTTTGTGGGATAACAAGGAGCGAAGAAGAAAGAAAGAGGAGCAGGTAAAATGCGCCTGAAACAGAAAGAACAACATAATAGTGCATCATCTTCTTCCAATGCTTTTCAATAATTCAGAAATCTTAAGACCATAATCTATCCGGAATGGGTTATTAACCGAGACTGAGAGGCCCTCCTCGACAAATTGACTTGTTGACTTCTAAAGTTTCCGTCCACCGCCAAAATTATCTCCACACCACGATCTGTTGCCTCGTTTGGCAAAAACGTTACGCTCTGTTTTCTCGTTAACGTGCAGTTTGCATCTGAATTTTTTTTTTTAGTATTTTAATAAAATAATAATTATTAATTGTTTTGGTAACCATGAAAATTTCTGATTAATTATTTATTTTATGTTGTTAACAAGTTTTTACTTTGCTAAACTAATTATTTTTGTTAAGTTCACTAATTTTTAAGATTCACCACTTTGTTAAAGCTTAATTTATTACAATTGAATAATTGAATAAAGATTCTCAATAAATTAATAAAAAATTTATTTGTGACATGAGTATAATTTGAAATTTGATCAAAGGGAAGAGGTTAATATAGTCTACACACCATAAAATAATTTTATTTTATTTTTTATAAAAGACATACCCTTTCATTCGATATGTGTAATTAATGTTACTGTAAATCAGCTTTATGCACATATTACGTATTAATTTATTATTATATAACAATATTGATATAATTTTAATTACTTATATAATAAGAGTGCTTTTGCTTTCCAATCAATGTGATAGAGTGACATAATATCATTGATATCTCTTGAGGTGATGTGATTACTCCTCCGAGAAGGATGTAATATCCAAGCAGATGGAGAATTAGCCACCAAGTACAGTCACTTAGATGTTAGGGATGATTATAGTTTTGATATTATTTATTAAGGATCATTTAGTTTTGATATTATTTGTTAAGCAAAATTTTTTTATCTAATTAAATAAGTGAAAGTTAAATTATATAATCAATCAATCATATAAAAAATATTAATTTAATATAATTCGATCCAATTAGTTTATGTCTACAAATAAAAAAAATCATTAGTTATAAAAAATTACATTAAAATATTAAAATAATCACTCACAATTACACCTATAGACCTTCTCAATCTCTTCTAATTCTCTAAAGTATTCTCAATCTAAACAAACATATAGCTATATATACCTTTTTAACACAAAGAAACACATACCCATATGTACTCATGTATCATATCTATATAGACTATCTCAATCTCCTCTAATCCACTCACAAACATACAACATATACATTCATAAGATGTAAATCTCTAATAGTCTTATAAGTTGTCTATCACAATAAAACTTTACAACTCTCTTTCATCTTTTTCTTATTCATGGACTTAGGTCAATTGGATCGAATCATGTTAAATTATTGTTTCTTGTGTGATTATTTGATCATTTGATTTTGCTTTCGCTGGCTTACTTGGATTGGGGCTTTTTAACCTAACAAATGGTATCGAAGTTGTAATAATTTCTAATAAATTATATCAGAGCTACGGTAATCCCTAACAAGTCGTATCAAACTCAAAGGTTCAAGCCATTGGAAAAGGTAAGTCCAGAAGAGCTGGATTCAAGAAAAAAATTAGAGTTCGTATTTTAAAAATTAATTTGCGTGAAACATGAAGGTACACAAAAAAAGATGATTGTGAGATTTTTATTACAGGTACAGTCAAGCATGTCTAATATGAAAATATATGATTTGATGAAATTTGAGTTAAGGTGAAAATTGTTGGAAATAGTAACTCAAATCCCATAACAGATTTGTTTGAAAATTGATTAGATATTATTTGATGGACAAGAAGATTTACTGACGAAGAATTCTAAAAGAAAATGAATTTTTAATAGGTAAGTTTGACTTACAAAAGAAAATTTTTAAAAGTAAAAAAATTTTTAATAGGCAAATATGTATGTTTATAAATAAGTGAACTCTCTACAGGATTAGGTATGAGAAAAAGATATAAGAGAGTTGTAGGATTTTATGAGATAGACACCTTATAAAACTACTAAAGATTTACGTCTTATGAGTGTGTATGTTTATATATTTGTAAATGGACTAAAAGATATTGAGAGGGTCTATATAGATATGATGCATGGGTGCACATAGGTATGCGTTTGTTTGAGTTAATAATACTTCATAAGACTAGAAGAGATTGAAAGTATCTATGAATATTAATTATTGAGTGATTGATTGATTTGATATATGTTTGTAACTCTCTATAATTAGTGGATATTTTTTTCATCTATGGACATAAGTTGATTTGGTCGAACTACATTAAATTGTTGTCTCTTATATGATTGTTTAATCATTTGATTTTGCTTTTGTTGGCTTGATTGGATTGGAGTTTTTTAGCCTAACATTAGACACGTCGTGCGAGACTTAAAATAAATATTTTTATTTCTATATTTGTAAATTCTCCCTTAAAAATTATTTAAATAATTTTTTATTATTGAATTTTGCTTACAAAAGTTCTAAAAAAACATTTTAAAATTATTATGTTAAATAATATTTTGTTTCAATATATTGAAAATTAATATATTAACTATCAATTATTCATTAAATAAAAATATTATTATAAATATAATATTAATTAATCTTAAAAATTTCTTAAAAATAGTCAAGTTAACAAAATTATTTACTATTTATTATAACATTTCTTATTATTAATACCAGACACTGCCTTGAAAAAAAGAAAACATTTATTATTGATAACAAACACTCCCTTGAAAAACAGAAAGCATTTAAACTTCCTGGAAAACCAGTAAGCCAGTCACGACATTGCACTTTTCAACTTAAATTGATCAATTGACAATTTGCTGTGTGTACAGAGCAAAGTTTTCGGCATGCACCCCGCAACTATGCTTGTCAGCTAAAGCACAAAATTAAACTCTTAAGGGGTCCATTGCTATTTCTATTAAGACCTGTCATGAAGACCAATTTATGGCAGGAAATGGGGAAGGAAATTATGGCACTTTTAAAGGTTTTGCAGAGGATAGAAAATTAAAAAGATAAAAAATTGAGAGAGAAAAAAATCCAAATTAAGATGGAAAAACTATGATTTTTTTTGTTGGTGTGATTTTGTAAGAAAAATTAAAAAATGGATGGAATTAAAATAATTTTTCTAGAATCGGCTCGAAAATCTCAAATTTTAATTTTAATTTTAATTAAAAACAATTAAAATATTTTTTTTACATAGTCTAATTATTTGATAGAGTTAAAAAAAATAACATTATTTTATCATATATATTTTAAATAAAAATAAAACAATTCTAAAAGTAAATAAATATTTTATGGATTTATAATATTTGACTCACTCCTTTTTTATTTTCTCTTGTTTATTTTTTTTATTTCAAATGTTTTATTTATGAATAAAAATAAGAAATGACAATCTCTCCTATTATTATTTTTTATGATAGCTTAATTAACCTAAAGGTAAAGCTTCAATATTATGAGTTATAAATCCTAACTGGCAGTTACCATAGCAATTTCGGGGAAAGGGCTTTCAAGTGAAGGTCATAATATATTATTACAGATTTTCTTGTTCAGAGTTTTCTGGTAAACTAAGTAGAAAATATAAATGCAACGAATTAAAAGGTCGTACGTATCAACGAGTGTGTGACTTTTGCGGTTGAAGTCGATTCCGAGGTTGAGTATTATTTTCCTAACAACAGGCAAATGGAAACTTCGAGGGAAAGAAAAAAGAAGAGAAAATCATTGATTCTACGTACAACTGAGGCAAATAAAGAAATCGGCGGTAAACTTTACCAACAATTGGAGTAGTTCCAAGAAGGTACTTATTAGCCCTTTCATCACTTTAAAGCCGGACGATGCACTGGGATAACTTGACCTACCCCAAACAGAAAGTTCAACGATCAACGAACTGCACTGGATATCTTTTCTTGTCTGAACTTGTCCATAAATATTAGAAGTCCTAATAATGCTAAAATTAAAAAAGAAAAGTATCTTAAATTTCATAACTTTTATTAAATAAAATTTTATATTTTTATTATATTTAAAATTTTTTTTAATATTTAATTTGTACTCATATAATACTTTAACATTTAATTTGCATGTAAATAAGTTATTAAACTTTTAATTTATACATAAATAATTCCTTATACATCATTCTTTTATTTGAAATGAAAACTTATTTATATACAAATCAAATTATAAACATTTATTTAAATATAAAAAATATATAAGAGTTTATTTAAAAATAATGAAATAATTCAAAGATTTTTTTTTAATATTTGGGCTTACTAATAATTATGTCTTGCATACATCCATGTGAGACAATTATTAAAACCTGGTAAATTGAAAGAGGTGTCGAATATTTATGTATTAAAAGGGTGTAAATGTTAGATGGCCTGTGAACAGAACAATCTCATCAATAAGAGACGGAGTCATAATTTATGATAAGTGAAATAAATATTTTAAGTTAATTTAAAATTTTTTTCATTAAAGTAAAATTAATTTTAAAAATTAAAAATAAAATTAGCACGTATAACCTTTTTGTAAATGAAAATAAAATTTTGTTTTGCAAATATAAATAATATTTGCGTAATTAATTATATGATTTTTTACAAATATAGTCTAAACACTATTTAGATAAATCATTTATCTTAATAGACACACACACACACACACATATATATATATATATATTGATATATTAATTTAATAGAATTTTACTTACAAAATTCTTAAAAATAAATATAATATGTGAAAGAATGAAATAAAAATTAATATGTTTAACTTTATTATTTACTTTTAATATGTTTAGTTTTATCATTTATTTTTAATAAACAAATATATTTGATATTTATTCATTATAATTTGAAAAATAAAAAATTATTCTTTTCTTACATACAATGAAAAGAAGAATGAAGATGATTTTTTTTTTATTTTATTACTTCATATTTTTTTATGTTTTTTTATTTTGTGTTAAAAAGTGGTTAAATCACTTATGTAGTGTAAGCTCCATATCACATTATTCCTATAAGATCAATTTGTATCAATCTAAACAAATTATTATGAGAAATTAAAAATTTAACAATTTCAAACTCTCTAGAAATAATTTATTTTATTTTTTACAAACTTGAAATATATATATATATAAGTATATATATATTATAATGATATTGCTTAGCACTCAAAGTGTCAATGTTCAATTATTAGATAAATAATGAAAAATTTCATATATGAACTTTAACTTAGTGGGGGGCAAATATGACAACAAAGATTTTTTATAAGGACAAAACTTTAAATTTTCAAAACTTTTGATATTTTTATAATAAACCCAAAAGAATTTTATGAACTCAGTGGGGCAACTGCCCACACATGCTTCTACGTAGATCTGCTCCTGTCATCAATATTTTCTTTACATTTGATAGAACAAAAATGGAATAGGAATTTTGAACATTGAACTTTTATCTTATCAAGAAGAATTTACAGCAGTTAGATTAAATTCATCAAATTTTTTACTCGGCTAAATATGTTCAGCGGGCTGAGATATTAGATATTGTCATCAGATTTATTAATGAATTTGTTGTAGAAAGGCTGATCAACAGGAACAACTCTGCCAATAGGAAAAAGCAGGTCTTTTGGTTCAGGAAGAGCAAAAGAGGGTCCATTAGGTCCAATTGTTTTCCATTTTTCCATAGTCACCAGGCTTGCCAACGAATCACTATAAGAAAATAAAAGATTAGTGACAATTTTGTAGCAGTATTTCATTTACAAATATTATTAATTTATGTGTTTTTATAAAATTTAAAGCGCTTATTATCAAAACATCATTAAATATTTAAATAGCGACATTGTTACTTATAAACACCACTCAATACTTGATATTAGCGACATTTATCGACTAAAACGTCTTCAATAATCTTGTCTTAAAAATTTGAATGAATATTAAAGGAGTTTTTGGTAGAAAATAACTTAAATAATCTCGTTAAAAAAATTAATAAAGAATTACTCAAGGCGTTTTCTACATGAAATGCTTTTAATAATTTCATAAAAAAATTCAACAGGGATATTGAAGGTGTTTTTAATTAAAAATACCTTCAACAATATCCTATTAAAATTTTAGGATCGTACGGATGTTAACCATAAGGTGGTAAGTTCGATCCCTTCATTTTGCATTTTTTAAGTTTTTACAGAGATTATTTATAATTGATTATTCTAGGTATTTTCTGGGCAAAAATGCCTTCACCAATCGATTTAAAAAATTTTAGAGAGAATATTGAAGGCGTTTTTGGTAGAGAAATGCCCTCAATAATCCATAAAAGAAATATGGAACCGATTCTTGAAGATATTTTTGGCCGAACTCACCTTCAATAATCCAATCAATAAACTTTTAGTTTGGATTATTAAAGGCGATTTTTGTCAAAAATGCCTTCAATAATCCATACACAAGTTGAAACGGATTCTTGAAGGCGTTTTTGGCTCAAAATGCCTTTAATATTTCACACGATAAATTTAAATTGTTGGATTATTGAAGGCAGTTTTTATAAAAAAATGCCTTCAATAACATTTTGTTAGGGATTATTCAATACGTTTTCCAGCAAAAAAAATGCCCTTAATAATCCATAGGAAAAGTATGGAACAGATTTGTGAAGGTGTTTTTGGCCAAAAGTGCCTTCAATAATCCATTCAATTAATTTTTAGTTGATATTATTGAAGGTAATTTTTTTTTTTTAAAATGCCTTCAATAATCCATACAAAAAAGTTGGAATGGATTATTGAAGGCATTTTTTATCCTAAATGCCCTTAATATTCTACACAATAAATTTTTAGGTGGGATTATTGAAGATAGTTTTGGTAAAAAACTCCTTAAATAACATTTTGTTAAGGATAATTCAAGGTGTTTTCTTGCTAAATATGCCCTTAATTTGTTTGTAGGAAAAATATGAAACGAATTCTTGAAGGTGTTTTTAGGTGAAAGCGCCTTTAATAATCCAATCAATAAATTTTTAAAATAGATTATTGAAGGTGGTTTTTGTCAAAAATACCTTCAATAATCCATACAAAATATTTGGAAAGGATTCTTAAAGGCGTTTTTGTCCCAAATCGCTTTTAATATTCCACATAATATATTTTTAGATAGGATTATTGAAGGGGATTTTAGTTAAAAACTCCTTCCATAACATTTTGTTACGAATGATTAAAGGTATTTTCTTGCTAAAAACGCCTTCATTAATCCTATGAAAAAAATATTTTTGATATTATATATGTCAAGTCAGTTGTAAGTTTATGCCCAGAAAACATTTAAAGTCAGTTGTACATTTATGCCTAGAAAACATTTGGTTTATATATGTGATACTATGAATTATATTTTGGAATTTACATAATGAAAATTGTTGTATTTTAATAAATTGACGACACATTCGAATTTAAAACTAATAACGTTGCCATATTACTATACTTTCTGAAATAATCGTACTCAATAATATATTAAGTACACATAGTGTATTCATATAAAATAAATATATACCAATAATATTAAATCAATACCCCAATCTACAAACTTAAAATTTTCATTCAACATGGCATGTTAAAAAATTATAATAATTTGTTCTTCATATATTTACATTTAACCAACAATGCTAATCTCAAGGTTTATCAATAATGATAAATGATAATAAATACTCACACCATTCTTTAAGGACTTCATCCAGTTCCTCTACTGTGAAGTTTTCTTTACTCTCTCACTAAAAAAAAAAATAGAAGTAAATGTTAATAAATGAGAACATAATTTAGTTTTTTATTTTTTTGAAGATATAACGAGTTTATGAAATTTATACTAACCTTGAATGGTGTGATTATAAAATCACATAAAACTATCTCCTGCATAAAAAGAAGGACATAATATCCACATTCAGTATTACTGGTTGATGATGTACCTGAAAATTAAATTGAGTGGGTTTAAGAAATATTTATCTACACAAACTCAGTATAAAAGAATAAATTTTACATTTATCGATAATGACACCCATTTCAGTTTCTTTGCCTTCTTATCAAATATAGATATTATCTTAAATTGAAAAGAAAAAAATTACTTAATACATAAATAAAATTACTTATGAAAAACAAAAGATATATAATATAATAAAGTGTAATACCTCTTTATAAAAGTTTGAATTTTGGTGTTAGGCATCACCGTTGATTAACTGAATTAAGTAAGTATGGCGTTAAGGATTTGGTGTCAATCACAATAAGCACCCAATGATGACTACTAAATAATGACAATGTTATACTCAGATTATTTATCATATTAGATTTGGGTAAGGTTGAAATAATTATTTGTATGAATATAACTTACCGTGCATTATACGAGAGCAAATAATAATCAGTCGATCTTTTCACGTATTTAATCATATGATTAGCATGATAAGTGACTGTGCCACTCTGCTCACTAATGAAGTTGGGGTCAACGAATCTAAATTTGTTGGTCAATTGTCTCCCTTGAGCTCTCTATATAGGAAGCTACACGATAACAATCAATAAGACTAGTTAGTATTACACCATAATATAGATTAATACATATTGAGGGTGCATATTTGTATTTATAAGCTAACCTCATATAAGCAACAATATCAACAACTGATAATTCATCCAATTCATAAAAATTTTTAACCTCCTTCACACCAATGAAAAAAAAATGATGGTTTATCAAATAATCCTTCATCAGACTCAATGGTTATGAAGTTTCCTCTGGATAAATGCTTCAACAAATAATTAGATAACTCATCCATAGTAGCCTGAGCAAGGGTCATACTCTGAGTCCCAACATCCTACTACAATATTTAATGAAATATAAATATTAAAACCAAATAAATAAATATAATAAATAAATTAATATTAAACTTATAAACAAAATTATACTTCATGAGTGGTAGTGGAGGTTGAGTTCATTGCCTGACTTGCAACGGAAGCTTGTCCTACGTGGATAATGCTATTTGACTGGCCTACTGCCATACTATGCTACATTGTTGCCAATATGGCCTTCAAAGCAGCGAGTCTTTGCTGTTGCTCATTGAGGCATTACTCATGGTTATCAAGTCATTGTTGTTGTTGCTCAATGATTGCTTCATATTGTGCATTTGTCATTCGTAAAGTTTTGGGTTGATTATTAAAAAACTTTGATGACAAGAAAAATTTACCAATCCCATGAACCCGACCAAGCCTTTCTTTAGTACTTAATGCTAAAGATAATGGATCTTCTCCATACTGGATTATCAGTTCACCAGATTTGACTTTGGAAACATAATCATCCTAAAAGACAATAATAATATGGGCTGTAACAACAAATCTATTCAAGCTAGTATACAATTATGCATACAACCACAATGCTAATCATACATTATATTAAAAAAGTAGTTATACATACAATCTTTTTCGGTATTTTTTCAGTTGCTTCATTTGCAAAGGATCTATATTTTTGTAGATGTCCTTATTTTCAGACATCCCATCTGAAAACTTCAGTACCAGAGCTTGCTGATTTCTATTAAATTACTGCAATATAAGAATCTGAATGTATGAAATGAATGTTCATAAATATTCATTAATGAGTATAAAATAAGTGTGCGAATTCATACAAGTTCATACTTCACATTTGCATATCTTTTTCTTGTTGTTCAATGGTGATATTGTTGTTTGGCTCAAATATTCTGTTGGTTTTCTTTGATTTTCTACAAAAGAAAAAAATTACGTCAATCACATATGAAGATCAAATGATATATTGCATAAAAACCTATAAACAATTTTTTTGGTAATGGGTTTGCATACTGAGAAATCTTCTGAAAGTCGATATTGAACAAAATTTATCCAATCTTCAACACTTATTACATCTACATATGACGCAGGTGAAATAGCCAATACATCACCTTGATTAGCCAGCGGTAAAATATATTGGGTTGTTAATTTGCTTTTAAAATCTCTGAATGTTTTCTCAGCAGATTGCAACACAATCTTTTTATAGTCAATTAGGACATCAAACCTTCCTAAATAATTTAACACAATTAGTATGAACAAATTGAATTTTAATTAAATGATTATTTAATAAATTTTACGAAATAGTTGAATAAACATACCACAATCGACTGCCATATATCATCTTTTAGATCATTAGAAACTCATCACCAATTGGTGTACATAATTGAAATCCTATTACGGACGATGGCTCCAATATGAGTAGTCAACTTGGTAGCTCCTTCAGACACAAGCTGCCCATTTTGATTGAAGTCAATGTGAATTTTTGTGTCACTCACTTTAATTTGTTTATTTGGGCCCCTTCCCTTTTTTTTTGGCCTATAGGTGTGTCTTGTGCATGTTTAATAGAAGGAGAATGATGTTGTTCGAAGTTTATAATACATGTAATTTTGATCATAATTATATGAATTACACAAAATAACCGTTTAAATTTAACACTGTACATAATTAAATAAAATTAATACCATACTACATACAGAAATACCATTCAGTAAACTAATCAGCAATGTGCTCAAACACAACCATTCAGAAATACCATTTAGCATACCATTCAACATAAAATTTAGCGTACCAATATCATACAATACCATTCAGCAAAATAATATCACACAACAAACCACAATATTTAAAGAAAACTACACAGAAACAACACACATGCAATGAAAGGTGCTTAGGCAACTTTGCTTATGGTGAAATTAATAAAAATATATGCATATGTAAATAGTAAAGAACCGAAAAAAATACCTTTATTGAATAATATCAATAATACAGTAAACAAAAAATAAAAACATACCAATAAACATAGAGGTGCTCACCGTTGATTTGTTAAAGGTCAATGACGATGATAGGGATAAAGAAACCAAAAGTCTGATAGAAATGTGTTTATAGGTTTGGTTTGGTTTATTAATGCAACTTTTAATCATTCTCTATACTAACAGTTTGTGATTCTAATGTTCAAGATAAGGGAATGAATATAAAAATTATAAGTGAAGGCATTTTTCTGAAAAAAAGGCTTTCAATAATTCCTTTAAAATTTTAGTTGTAGATTATTGAAGGTATTTTTTATTAAAAAACACCTTTAGTAATCTAAAAAATAATTTTCAAATGAAATTATTAAAGGTGTTTTTCCTCAAGAAATGCCTTTGATTAATTTAAACAAAAATTATTAAAGGCGTTTTAGTAGAAAATCGCTTTCATTGATATTCCTGTGATAAGAATTGAGGGAATTATTGAAGGCGTTTGTTCTTAAAAAAGCCTTCAATAATTATGTGCAAAAACTAAAAAGAATTAGTGAAGGTATTTTTCTGGAATAAACGCCATTACTAACCATCTTAAAATTTGAGTATTGAAATATTGAAAGCGTTTTTCATTAGAAGACACTTTTAATAATCCCATAAATTTTTAAAAGAAAATTATTGAAGGCGTTTGTTCTCAAAAAATACCTTCAATAATTATGTATATAAATTAAAAGAAATTAGTGAAAGTATTTTTTAAGAATAAATACCTTCACTAACCATCTTAAAATTTGAATATTGAAATATTGAAGGTGTTTTTCACTAGAAGACGCATTTAATAATCTCAAAAATTTTTTTTAAAAAATTATTGAAGGCATTTTTTGAGAACAAATGCCTTCAATAATTATGTACAAAAATTAAAAGGAATTAGTAAAGGTATTTTTCTGGAATAAACACCTTCATTAACCATCTTAAAATTTGAGTATTGAAATATTGAAGGCATTTTCACTAGAAGACGTCTTTAATAATCTCAAAAATTTTAAAAAAAATTATTAAAGACGTTTATTCTCAAAAAATGCCTTCAATAATTATATACATAAATTAAAATGAATTAGTGAAGGCATTTTTCTAGAGTAAACACCTTCACTACCTATCTTAAAATTTGAGTATTAGAATATTAAAGGTATTTTTCACTAGAAGATGCCTTTAATAATCCAAAAAATTTTTAAAAAGAAATTATTGAAGGTGTTTGTTCTAAAAAAATACCTTCAATAATTATGTACATAAATTAAAAAGAATTAGTGAAAGTATTTTTCTAGAATAAACGCCTTCAGTAACTATCTTAAAATTTAAGTATTGAAATATTGAAGGCATTTTTTACTAGAAAACATCTTTAATAATCTCAAAAATTTTTAAAAAGAAATTATTGAATGTGTTTGTTCTAAAAAAATCTTCAATAATTATGTACATAAATTAAAAAGAATTAGTGAAGGTGTTTTTCTAGAATAAATGCCTTCAGTAACCATCTTAAAATTTGAGTATTAGAATATTGAAGGTGTTTTGTACAAAAGACATGTTTAATTATCTAAAAAATTTTTAAAAGAAAATTATTGAAAGAGTTTGTTCTAAAAAAAAGGCTTTCAATAATTATTACATAAATTAAAAAGAATTAGTGAAGGCATTTTTCTAGAATAAATGCCTTCACTAACTATCTTAAAATTTGAGTAATGGAATATTAAAGGCATTTTTCACTAGAAGACGTATTTAATAATCCCAAAAATTTTTAAAAGAAAATTATTGAAGATGTTTGTTCTAAAAAAATGCCTTCAATAATTATGTACATAAATTAAAAAGAATTATTGAAGGCATTTTTCTAGAATAAACGCTTTCACTAACCGTATTAAAATTTGAGTATTGAAATATTGAAGGTATTTTTCACTAGAAGACATCTTTAATAATCTAAAAAAATTTTAAAAGAAAATTATTGAAGGCATTTTTTGCAGAAAATTGCCTTCACTAATATTCATAGATAAAAATGAGGGAATTATTAAAGACGCATTTAATAATCTCAAAAATTTTTAAAAAGAAATTATTGAAGGTGTTTGTTCTAAAAAAACGCCTTCAATAATTATGTACATAAATTAAAAGCTATTATTAAAGGTGTTTTTTTGGAATAAATGCCTTCACTAACTCCTTAAAATTTTAGTAGTGTAATATTAAAGGTGTTTAGTGCAGAAGATGCCTTTAATAATCTCAAATAACTTTTAGAAAGAAATTATTAAAGATATTTTTTTTTTGTAGAAAATCGCCTTCTTTGATATTTATAGATAAAAATGAGAGAATTATTGAAGGTGTATTATGCAAAATATGCCTTCAATAAATACACCATAAAAAATTAGATGAAATTAGTGAAGTCATTTTTGAGGTGTAAACGCCTTTAATAATCTCAAACAATTCTACTTCGACTCTGCTAAAGGCATCTATAATATATTCAAAAACTATTTAGGAGAAAATTATTGAAGGCATTTTTCTTAGTAAACACTTTCAATAATCCGATCCAATAAAATTGTCCCCAAACTTAGCACATCCAATCACTAACTTCAAGCTTCATCTTTATCATTTTACTATTTCTCTTTCCAGTCCAACTACAATTTACTTTCCCTTTCCTTTAGCTTTTAGTATTTGAGCATTGTCTTTTATTTCAATTATTCATTAGTTATTTACTTTAGCTTTTACTTCATTTGACAATTCCTTTAGCTTTTGCAATTTACGATTTTTTTTTTGTTTAAACAATTTTCTCTAAAACCCACATTTCTCAAATACCCATTTGTAACCCATAATCCACTTCCTTGACCCTTTCATTTTCTTCTTTTTTTGGGTTTCCTTTGTACCAGTTTTACCTTATTTCAACCTCAACTACAAATACTCTTGAGTACTATCTAGGTGAGCAACAGACTTTTAATATTCATAATATTAGGTAGCTAATAAAATATTTCACAACAAAGAGTTCTGGTATTCTGTAAGTACTAGTCTTGTTATTATATTTTATTTAAAACATAGTAAACTTAAGTATTTTGCATGTTCATTTTCATATAAATTATTTATATACATTTAGTCTAATAATGTAGCAAGAACTAAATGGAAAAGAGTTGGATGTAAAAGTCAATTAAGTCAAGAGTATTGAGATGGGTGACAAATTTTCTTAATTTTGCATTTGAGAATACAAGTCAAAATAATATGATATTATGCCAATGTGTGAAGTGTGCTAATATCGATTGGCAATTGTGTGAAATTATTTTTGAACATTTAATTTGTATTGAATTTCTCTTAGGATATGTTAATTGATATTTTCATGGAGAGTCTGTACCGTTAAGGTTTTTCACTAGAGTTCTTTCAATTTCAAAGGCTCTCCAATACCAACATAATCTTTTTATAGCAGATTACAGTGAAGGCATATTGCAAGATATTTTTAACATTCATAACCAATATTTTTGTAATCTTTCTCCCCAAAATGATGGATTTAATTAGTCCAATGTTGAAATGAATGAATTTCGTGAACCTAGGATAGGTGTAGGTGACCATCAACCTAGAGAAGAAGCATCAAAATTTTATAAGTTGTTTGAGGATATAAATGAAGAACTTTATGAGGGATCGAAGCATTCAAAGTTATCTTTTTGCGTTCGTCTTTTTCACTTGAAATGCTTATGTGGATAGATAGGAAACTCTCTGACTTTATTATTTGAGTTTATAAAAGAAATGTTTCTTTTTGTAAAAATCTCTAAATCTTGTAAGAAATCAAAGAAGATGATCAAAGATTTAGGTCTCAGATATGAGAAAATACATAGTTGTCCCAATAATTGCATGTTGTATTGGGATGATAGAAAAAAATCAAGAATCTTGTCATTTGTGTGATATTTCTGGTTGGATGGATAAAAACCCTGATAAAAGGTTGAATGAGGATGGTGATGAGGTTTGTGTCAAAAAGAAGCCTGTTAAGGTTTTACGTTATTTTTCATTAATACCAAGACTTCAACGACTCTCCATGTCTTTCAAAACTATAAATTCAATGAGATGGCATTATGAGAAGTAAATGAATAATGGATCATTGAGGATCCTGTAGATTCTTTGGAATAAAAATTATTTCCTTTTAAGTTTTCAGACTTTGCATTTGATCCTCAAAATGTTATGCTTGGACTAGCATCTGATGGATTTAATCCGTTCAAAATAATGAGTACTTTTTATAGTACTTGGCCAGTTGTGTTAATTTTTTACAATTTGTCACCATGGATAGCTATGAAGTAATAGTTATTTATATTATCTATGATAATTTTTAGGGAAAAAGGTCCAGGTAATGATATAAATATCTATTTTACAACATCTTATTAAAGAGTTAAAGCAATTATAAGAAGGAGTTGAGACCTATGATGCATTAAAAAAATAAAACTTTAATATGCGTGCTGCTTTAATATGGACTATCAACGATTTTTCTACTTATGCAAATTTATCTGGTTGGAGTATAAAAGGTTGTTATGTTTGTCCACATTATGCTGCTTAGACATGTTCGAAGTGGTTACCTAATGGTATGAAGTTCTATTACATGAGACATTATCAATGGTTAGATGATAATCATCGATTTAGATTCCAAAAACATCTCTTTGATGGAACTAAAGAGTTGAAGAGATCGTCTTTACCAATTAGTGGGTCAATTTCTTGTTAAAGTTAAAATATATCAATTTCACTTAGAAAAAAATGACTCCATCAAGAAAAAGAGTGAGGACATCTTTAAAGGTGTCTGGCCTCATATCACGCAAGTTGATGATACTGATACTTAAGTTAGTGATCTTTACGTTTAAAGTGATAAAAAAGATCATAAAAAAGATGACCTTAATGAGTCTGAATTGTAAAAAAAAGAAGTATCATTTTTGAGTTGCCTTATTGAAATATAATCTATTACGCTATAATCTTGATTTGATGCACATAAAGAAGAATGTTTGCGAAAATTTTATCAGGACAATTCTCAATATGAATAAAAAATCAAATGATGACTTAAATAGTTCGCTTGACCTAGTTGATATGGGGATTCACCCTAACTTTTATCGAAAATTACTTTCTAATGGCAAATATCGATTACCTGCTGCTTGTTTTGGGATTTCTAAAGCCAAAAAAGATAAGTTTTGCAAGGTTTTAAAAAATGTCAAAGTTTTGGATGGCTATACATCAAATATATCTAGATGTGTGAATCTAAAAGAGCAAAAACTTTCTTCATTGAAGTTATATGATTATCACATTTTGATGCAATACTTACTTTCAATTGCTTTACGTTCATCAATGTCAAAGTAAGTTACTTCTGTGGTAATTGAATTGAGTAACATATTTAAATCTCTATGTGAAAAATGTATGAATATGGAAGAGCTTGACAAACTTCAAGATCGAGTCACGATTACTTTATGCCATTTAGAGAAGATTTTTCTTTCAAACTTTTTCACTATTATGATACATTTGGTTATCCATCTTTTATATAAAGCAGAAATCGGTGAGTCAGTTTATTATTGATGGATGTATCCTATCAAAAGGTATTATTGTTTAATAGATTGATTAGGTTTTTATTGATGATCATGCCACTCTAGTTAAAAAGATATATGACTAATGTTTTATGCGATAGGTTTTTAGAGAGATTAAAGTCTTATTGTCACAATAAACGCTATCGGGAAGGTTCAATTGCTATAGGATATTTAGCAGAAAAGTGTATGATATTTTGTTCTCGTTATTTGAAAGATGTTGAAATGAGATTTAATAGACCATCGAAAAATGTTGGTATGTAACATACTGATTCTATTTATAATTATCTTTTTCAAAGTTTTAGACAACCAATAAACAAAACTGAAATGGTAGAGTTAGATGATAAATTTGGGCATAAGAACATAAATATATTTTTTTTTATCATGACTCTATTAAATTGTTTTGCACATAAGTTTTTTAGCAAAAAAGTTATTCATTACATTAAGCATAATTTATTGTATTTTTTTATTGTTAATACTTTATCATGATACTTTGTAGTGAGCATAGAAATAATTTGAGAGCTTCTGCACATTATCGATGATCAAACCATCGAGAGCTTAATAAGTTATTCGCTAAAAACTTTTATAAATGGTTAGGAGCAACTGTAAGTAATGCCATACTTTCAATTATGAGAAATCTACATAGAATGCTTATAATATAACTAACATTAATAATATATATTTATTTATTTCAGTTTTATATGTTTGGAGTATAAGGCTTCTTAATGAAGAAGTGACGTATCTTTCACAAGGTCCGAACAGGATTGTGAAACGATACAAAGGTTTCATTGTCAATGGATTTAAATTTTACACTAAATACTGTGAGAGATTTAGAAGTACACAAAATTTAAAAGTTATTGTTACTTTATCAACTACTAGCTATGCTAGTGCTAGGGACACAAACCCTTTAGTAAAAAATGTTGACAATTATGGCATGATTAATGACATTATTGAGTTAGATTATTATGGTAAGTGAAAATTTATCTTATTTTGGTGTGATTGGGCTGATGTGAATAGTACAAGAGGTCTTAAGAAAGATCAATATGGATTTATACTTGTGAATTTTTTTTAATTAGTTCACACAGGACAACAATTCATCGATAAACCTTATGTTTTTTCATCCAAGTCAAACAAGTTTTTTATTCTAAAGATCCCAAAGAATTGGGTTGGTTTGTTATTCTTCAAAACATACCTAGAGACTTATTTGATATGAGGTTAGATACCAAAGATGATGTTAAACATGGCACTGAATGTTATCCTTTTGCTGAATAAAACTTGGATGAAAATATCTCTAGTACCTACACTCAGTGGGTCTATGAAAATGTTACTGAAGACATTTATAAACCATGATGGATCATCTATATTTTGTAATTCAAGTGTTTAAGACATAATGTAGTAAATGATTGTATGTAATTAATGTCGCATTCACTATTATATATTTATTATATTATAAATCATACATTATCTTTTGATTTAATTAAATCGATATGTTATTTATATATCGTATGTTATGATTTCTTAATTTCTCAATGTCTTTATATATGTTCTAAACTAATATCTTTTATATATTTTCTTTTATGATGCAGGTAAGCTACAATACGGATGAGTAGATTGAAAAGAATACATATCAGAGATATTAGTTCAAAATCGTCTGCGGCACCTATTGATATTGGTTATGGACTGAATCTTTTGAAGGGGAATGAATATACTGTCGGATCTAACTCAATCACTTTTAACTTTTTAACTGATATTGGATCTAGAAATATGAAAGATCCAGGTTTAGATAGTATCCCATCAATTGATTATGCTTTAAATTTTTATGCAAGTATCATATACCCCATATTTAGAATTTGATTATAATGATAAAAGTATTGCCATTTTACAAATTTATTTTTTATTTTTTACAGTTGATAACAATGATCAATGAAAGACCAAAGGCCAGATAACTTTGAATGAATTATTTGCATTACCTTTGAACGAGTGTATTGTAGTACCTGCAAACTCTGATAGGCAACTAATTGGTGAAGAGGCTCAACTATTGGTTGGATTTCTAGGCATGCTTGCCTATAATGGAATGAAATTGCCTATCTATTATGAAACATAGCATAAAGTTCCAGCGAAAGTTAAGGCTGATGCTTTAAACTTTATTGAGGAATTAATATAATTAATTACATATAAAAATATAATTGTTATACATTTTGTTTACTTATTCAAGCTTTTCTTATTATATTATTATAGTCAAGATTTGTACTTGAAATACCAACTTCATTTGTGCTTAAGTCATTGAAAAAGAAATGGAAAGATTATAAGCATAATTTGAGGAATAAGTATTTTGATCGAAATACTACTATAAAAGTGACGATGAAAAATCTACCTTATAATGTGATTAGGTGGTAATATGAACAATTAGTTAGATTTTGGTTTTTAAGAAAATGAGAGGTAATAGTTTATAACATTGTATAGTAGAATGAAATAATGAAAGTGTTTTATGCTTTAAATTGGTAATATTTGTATTTCTATCATATACGCAATTATTTTTTATGATAGGAAAGAGAACAAATTGGGATTGATAGCAGAAAGCAACAGAAATATAGCCATACAAGTGGACCAAAAAGTTTTACAAGAAAACAAAAAGAAATAGTAAGTTTATGATTTTAAACTTATTCCAATGAATGAACTTTTTGTGCCATTAAAAGGTAAATATGCAAATTAACAGTTATTGTTCTATTTTAATAGTTTCAATATATGATATTAAACTTATCAAAAGTTTTGAACTTAGTTGACATGGATGATATGTATGAAAAGTTATTATTTACATCTATTTAGGTAAAAATACAAATTTGTTGTTATTGTTGTATTTTAACAGTTTGGATAGCTTCAATACTTGATATTAAACTTGTCCGATTGATTGAACTTGGTTTCTAAGGTTGATATGAGTGAAAAAGTTGTTATTTATGTTTATTTGGGACTATTTTTGCCTTTAAAAGATAAAAATACAAATTAAACTTTTGGATGGCTTTTAACAGTTTGAATGGCTTCAATCCATGATATTAAACTTGCCCAAATAATTGAATTTAGTTTCCATGATCGATGTGTGTTGTCATAACGGTTTTATGTCCGCCTGACGAATTTGGAAACGAAATAAAAAATAATGAAGTTGCCACCAATCTTTTTTGGCTAGGTGCGATTGGTCACCTATTAAAACATATCCTTTTAATGAAATCTTAAAATTAATTAAAATTTATTAAAAAGATAATTTTAGGATTTGCGCAACAATCTAGGTTCAGAAGTAGTTTCGTGTGGGGAACCCCACAATGCCCATTTAAAATGGTACCAATTAATTACTTGTTATTCGTTGATTTTGATAAAAATAGTATTATTTTTTATGTTTGAAAAATAATTTCCTTGATTGTTCATTTGTTAGCTTTTTTTATATACTATTCGAGAAATATAAATTAGCACTTTTTTGTTGAAATAATTCTTAAAATGTTCTAGTACGTTGGTAACATTAGAATAACTTTTTTTCACTTAGAGATTTCTTAGGCATTACTTATTGGAATATCGTAGAATCTCATCCTTAAAAGGATCAAATTTACTTTTCGTAAAAAAAAAAAATTATGTTGTGCATGCAATGCAAATAATAACATGTTGATGCACACATTTTATTTTTTATTTTAGAAATTTTATTAATTGTTTTATTTTTAATTTAAATTTTTGAAGAAAAGAATTTTTATTATATTGAAGTTTTTCTATAAATATTTCAATACACTGGTAATATTTTAAAAAAAATTTCTCACCTAGGAATTTCATAAAGCATCACTACTCGAAATACTTTTAGAATCCCATTATTGGAAAAAATTTTCTTTTTCCTTATTTATATTATTATTTTTTTATAAATTAATTAATTTTTATTTTTTATTAACAAAAAGAAAAATTTTATTGTATTAAAAATTTTTTATAAATACTCAAATACATAGGCAGTATTTAAAAAAAATCTTCTCACCTAGAGATTTCATAGGCATCACTACTCGAAGTACCTTTGAATCTCATCGTCGGATAAAAATTTCCTTTTCTTATATATTTTTTAATTTTTAAAATTTTTTAAATTATTTAAGGTTTATTTTTATTTTTTTAGTTTATTTTAAAATTATCAAAATTATAAAAATTTTAACAAAATTTATTCTAACAAATACAAATAATTTAATATGCATATATATTATAAAAATAACATATAAAAAAATAAAAAAATTTTTTTACCTGAATCGGACCCGTCAAAGGTTCGATCAACGCGGATCCGATCGGTTCAACCACTTGGTATGGCCTGGTTGGTTCGACGGTTCGAGGTCGGCCCGACTCGGTTTGAGTCGATTCAGTTGGACTGATTAGAGGCTGAGGGATGGACGGGTCATCGGGTCAGGTACGCTGACCCTGAGTCGGGTCACGAGTTGACTCGTGGATCCTCAGGGGCTCAAATGATGTCATTTTGGTTTTGGTCATTTATATAAAAAGCCCTAAATTTTTTTTCAGTTACTTTTTCCTTCTCCAAAAAAAAAAAAAAAATCTCCCTCACTCTCTCAGACAAAACCCAAGGGGACCGGCCAGTCGTAAGTCGCCGGTCACCGTCGTCGGTGATAAAAAAATCTTTAAAAAGACCAAAATATTCCTCTCAATCTCCAAAGTCCGGATCTGAGCTTAGTTTTATGAAAATAGGCTCCAAACGAAACATATTTGGCCTGGAATGTTCGACAAAAAATATTTTTTTGTATGTTTATGTTATTTTTTTGTACTGACGCCAGGTTCCCTTACCTTGGGGACTATGATTTTTTTTTGGTTGGTTTTTTATGTCGATTTTCAAAAAAAATTTTCTTTGAATCTGGCAAAAATTTTTTTGCAAGGTTTCTGATTTCTTCGATCACTCCCTTATCATGAAAGAAATGAGCTCTATTTATAGAGCTTTCTAAGATTCGAATCCCAGATTTTCTGGGATTCGAATCCCAATTTTTCAACCGACTTAGGCTTTTGGGTGGCCGAAATTCATGCTGTCAGGTTAGGTAAAATTTTAGGCGACTGCTAGTGGTGGCAGTGGTGATTTTGGACTTTAAAGAGAGTGCATTTAATGCACTCGTATTTTTTGTCAAACTAATCAAATAGGAAAGAAGAAAAAGAAAAAAAGAAAGAAAAAAATAAAAAAATAATACAAATAATACAAAAAATACAAAATGATGTTTACAGCTGCCCCTTTTTGCCTATTTCTGAGAATCAGAAATAAGGCAAAGATAAATAAATAACCATTTTGTTCGAAAAGAAGAAATATTGAGCACAAATTTTTTTTTTAAAAAAAAAATCCTCTAAAGAGAGGTTCAAGAAAATTTTTGAAAATTTACAAATCTCTTTTAAGCAGAGACTCAACAACTTTTGAAAATTTTAAAGAGGCTATTCTAAGCAGAGGCTAAATGACTTTTAAAAATTTAAAGAGGCTCCTCTAAGCAAAGGCTCAACGACTTTCAAAAATGTAAAAAAAGTTTCTCTAAGCAGAGGCTCAACAACTTTAAAAAATGTAAAAAAAGCTTTTCTAAGCAAAGGCTCAACAAGTTTAAAAATTTATCTTGAAAAAGCTTCTCTAAGCAGAGGCTCAACAACTTTAAAAATCCATCTTGAAAAAGCTCATCTAAGCAGAGGCTCAACAACTTTAAAAATCTTATCTTGAAAAAGGCTCCTTTTAGCAGAGGTTTAACAACTTTAAATATCTATATTGAAAAAGCTCATCTTAGCAAAGGCTCAACAACTTTAAAAACTTATCTTGAAAAAGCTCCTCTCAGTAGAGGCTCAATAACTTTAAAAATTTAATCTTGAAAAAGCTCATCTCAGTAGAGGCTCAATAACTTTAAAGATTAATTTTTTCTCGAAATTGATTTTTCATCTTTAAACAAGTAAATTTCTCTCTTTTGACATCTCTTGTTTAATTATTATCTTCATCTGAATATCAAAATCTTGTTTTTCATTAAGAAATAAAAAGTCTTTGTCTTTATTATAACTGCTCATGGATGCATGTTCTGAGTGCTCTAAATGCAATGCATATAATGCAATCAAAATTATTCATTGTAGTAAAAAGGTTCTTAAAATCTCTCGTTTTTCATTTCTTTTATCAGAATTCTCAACAATTGCTATATGACCAATCTGTTCTTAACATTTGACCATTGTATTCTTCCATAACAATACTTTTCTTTTTCAAAAGTCTGCAACATTAATGTTTTGTCATGTTTTTCTCATTCTTTTTCATCTGCTTTTGTCAACTTTTAAAAAGTAATATTGAGATTTTTTATGTTTATTTTCCTTTTCATCATTTTAAGTTCAAGACAAACAAACTGCAATCACACATTTTTCCTATTTGTACAGTGAACAAAAGTATTAAATGAGAATAAAGGAATGGATAGGCATTATTTCTAAAGGAAAGATAGCATATTTCATTGATGAAAAAGTGTTTGAGTTAAAACAAAGGTGCCCCAAATAATGATCACAAGATAATCATGAACAAAATATTTTCAGATTTTTTTTAAAAACTAAATCAGATGACTTTCTTGATCTTTTAGAGTTTATCAAACTACACTTGCCCCCTATGTTGTAAGTACATCCAAGCTGCCTTTTCAGGTTTTCAGCTTAGATAAGTCATTATTTTTTCATTTTTTTAACTTTTTTATTTTTTTTCTTCTTTGTTTTTCAAGCAAAATATTTCTTTACAGCATCTGAATTTATTGGAGTAGGTAAATCACCTCTATCCATCTCTGTCAAAATAAATGTCCCACAAGAAAAGGCCTTTTTCACCACGTATGGGCCCTTCCAATTTGGTGTCTATTTTTTTTTATTGTCATGTTGATTTGGAAGGATCTTTTTTAGCACTAAGTCTTCTTTCTTAAAATGACGGGGATGGATTTTCTTGTCATGTGCTCTCATCATCCTTTTTTGATATAATTGACCATGACAAAGTGTTGTAAGTCTTTTTTCTCCAATGAGATTCAATTGCTCGTAACAATTTCAAACCCATTTTGCTTTCTCTAACTCTACTTTCATCAAGACTCTCAACGAGGAAATTTTCACTTTAACTGGCAGCACAGCTTCCATTCCATATACCAAAGAGAATGAGGTGGCCCCAATAGATATTCTGACTGATGTTCTATAAGCATGCAGAGTAAAAGGTAACTTCTCATACCAATCTTTGTAAGTATCAGTCATTTTCTCTAGGATTATTTTTATATTCTTATTTACAGCCTCCACTACCTCATTCATATTTGAACGATATGGTATCGATTTACGATGATAGATCTTGAATTGAATGCACACTTCATTCATCATTTTGTTGTTCAAGTTTTTGGCATTATAAAAAATAATTATCTCTGAAAGCCCATATCTATATATTATCTCTTTTTTTATGAACTTGTATTCCACAGTCGGGTCACACCAGCATATGATGTAGCTTCTACCCACTTTGTGAAGTAATCAATCATTACAAAGATGAATTTATGTTCATTCGAAGCTTTTGAAGTGATGGGACTAATGACATCCATGTCCCACATAGCGAATGGCCATGGAGGAGCTAGAATGTACAATGTTGATGGTAGAGCATAAATCTTGTCAGTATAAATCTGACACTTATGACATCTCTTAGCATAGTCAATACAGTTACCCTATATTGTCAACCAATAATAGCCAGCTCTCATGATTTGTCTAGCCATCGTATGACCATTTGTATGTGTCCCACAGACTCTGTCATGTACTTCTTCGATAATCCTCTTTGCTTTAGCTACATTCACATATCTTAAGAGTACTTGATCTCGACCTTTTTTGTAAAGAACATCTTTTTTTAGGAAGAAACTCATAGCTAACCTTCTGATAGTTTTTTTTATCATTTTGTATTCCATGCTCTGCATATTGTTGACTTTTAATATATTGCATAATATCATGATACCATGACCTCCCGTTAACTTCTTCTTCGACATCTGAATAATGTGCTAGTTCATTATTCACATCCAGCTTAATGGGTTAAATTTCAGTATTTGTATCTATTTTAATCATTACAGCTAGAGTAACTAATGTATTAGCAATTTGGTTCTCCTCTCTAGGCAAATGCTCAAATTAAACTTTTTCGAATAGTTTAACCAACTCAAAGATGTATTTATGGTACCGGATTAACTTAGAATCTCTTGTCTCCTATTCTCCTCGTAACTAATAGATGACTAGAGCTGAATCTCTAAATACATCTAACACTTTGATTTTTTTTCAATCGCTGCTTATAGACCCATGACACAAGCCTCATATTCAGTCACATTGTTTGTGAAATTGAAATTCAACTTGGTTGTGATAGGATAATAATGTTCATCCGGAGATATTAAAATTACCCTAATACCATGGCTTAAAGCATTAATAGCTCCATCAAAATACATCCTCAAAGATTTTTCAACAGGTTCATTTTTTTCAATGGCCATCACATCTTCATCGGGAAAATTTAGTTTCATTGGCTCATAATCTTCGGTTGCACGATTGGTAAGAAACTCGGCTATCGTACTTTTTTTAATAACCTTTTGAGTCACATAAATAATATCATATTCTGAAAGCATAAC
Source organism: Durio zibethinus (assembly GCF_047325235.1). Classification (NCBI taxonomy): domain Eukaryota; kingdom Viridiplantae; phylum Streptophyta; class Magnoliopsida; order Malvales; family Malvaceae; genus Durio; species Durio zibethinus. Next base: position 25,779,121 of record NC_143169.1, read on the forward strand.
TTGCCACTGCACTATTCTCTCTATCAATGAAGGCTTCTCGAAAATATATTTAATAAGATCCAACTTTGTTATGAGACAAGTAGTGTGATAAAACATGTATTGTCGGAACGTTCGAGCTATCCAGACTAATGCATAACACATTTTCTCTAATTGAGAATACTTGGACTCGTAATCAGTGAATTTTTTACTCAAATAGTAAATTGTTCGTTCTTTCCTGTTAGTTTCATCTCTTTATCCTAGCACACATCCCATTGAATTTTCATGCACTGTTAAGTACAAAATCAAATGTTTTCTCAGGATTAATGGTACCAACATAGGTAGATTTGACAAGTATTCTTTGATCTTATCAAAAGCTTCTCAGCATTGGTCATTCTATTCTGCTGGATCATGTTTTTTAAGAAGCTTGAAAATAGGATCGTACTTATAGGTGAGTTAAGAAATGAAGCAAGCAATATAGTTATGGATAACTTGTATCTTATCTGGGTCCATTTCAATTCCTCTTTTACTAACCACAAAGCCCAATGGTTTTTTTTATTTGGCACCGAATGTACATTTGACAGGATTCAACTTCAGTTGAAATCTTCTCAACTTGTCAAATAGCTTTTTGAGATTAACTATATGATCTTCTCTTTCACAAGATTTTATAAGTATATCATCCACATATACTTCTATTTCTTTATGCATCATATCATGAAAAAGAGTCACCATTACTCTTTGATGAGTGGTACCAGTATTTTTCAACCTAAAAGGTATGACTTTGTAACAAAATATCCCTCATATGGTCACAAATATGATTTTTTCCATATCATCTCGAGCCATCTTGATCTGATTATAGCCTAAGAAGCCATCCATAAAGGAAAATATAGAGTGCTTAATAGTATTATCTACTAGAGTATCAATATGGGGTAAAAAAAAGTTATCCTTGAGACTTGCTCTATTCAAGTCTCGATAATCGACACACATTCTCATTTTTTCATCTTTTTTGAGAACTGGCACTATATTGGCTACCCATTTAGGATATTTTACCACCTTCAAAAATTTGGTATCAAATTGTTTTTTTACTTTCTAATTAATTTTTAACAATATCTCTGGCTTCATGCGTCTTAGCTTTTGTTGCACCGGCTTGTATTTCGATTTCAAAGGTAACTTGTGCTCTACAATATCAGTGCTGAGTCTTGACATATCCTGGTAAGACCATGTGAACACATCAATATATTCTCAGAGTAGTTTTTCTAACTTTTACCTTTCAACAGGTAAAAAAGATGTACTAACTTTGACCTCTATTTTATTTTCACCGTCTCTCAAATTCACTAATTCGATAATTTTTTGGTGGGGTTCAATTGGCTTATCTTCATGGTTTATCAATTTTAACAAATCAGGAGGGAGTATGTAATTATTCAAATCTTTCTCATTATCAAGTTCATCATCATGAATTAAGTTTTCAAAATCAAATCCGAGATTATTGTCATGATTATTTTCATGTTCATTATTAGGGACCCTGTAAAGGGTAAGATGAAGAGAATATTGGCATAAAAAAATAAAATGGCAAGAAAATGATAGAAAGAAAAAATGGAAAGCAAAATGAAGATGAAAATAATAGAAAAAATATAGTGCATCTTCTAAGTCTTTTATTAAAATGATAAACATAAAGACACACAAAAAATCACCTAATGCTCATAGAAGCAATTAGAGATTTAAAGTTTCACAATACATTACTTTTCAAAAATTTTAAAGAGAATAGGCAGCTCTATGACTCTTCAGTTATTCAGCTCAAAATCTGAAGGACAAGGGTGCACGAATAGTTCTTCATATCGTCTCTTTTTTTCTTCGTCATCCACCATTTGAAAGGGCAACTCGAAAAACTCTTCCACGAATCCTGCACTTAGGGCTCTAGGCAAATCTGGGTAAATATGTCTTCCTAAACGAAAAGAATCATGAGGTATGGAATGACAATAGGCTCTAACTCGGCTCATATCCCCCAAGATTAGCCATTCTTTTTTTTTTTTATTCACCATTTTCATTCTATCTCTTCTTGTAGGTTTATATCCTAAGCCAAATCTATTTTTCTTGTTATATATTGCTAGTGGCTCTATAATTCCTTGTAGGTTCCTTTTTAGTCCTGTTTCAAGTTACCATCCCATTTTAATGATCTATTTAATGACCATTTTAGTAGTCGTAGATAGGTGTGATGAATATAATTTATATCCTTCAGCCATATATGTTACGTTAGTAATCTCAAAAGATCTATACGAGCACTCTAGGACTTCATCTATTGCTTATACAATAGGAGTATTTATCGATTGGGTGACCAGTAAATCTTCTTTTCATACCACACATGTCAATTTTCCATCAATAATCAATTTGACTTTTTGATGCAATTAGGATAAAACAGCACCTGCCATATGAATCCATGACCTTTTCAATAATTAATTGTATGAGGGAGAGATATCCATAACTTGGAATTTCACGTTGAAAGTGCATGAGGCCAATTTGTAATGGCATTTCTATGTCTCTCAGCACCTCTCTTCGGGTCTCATCAAAGGTTCGAACTATCATATGACTAGATTTTATGTAAGATTCATCCACAGGTAATTTTGCCAAAGTAGTCATGGGTATAATATTGATGGATGAGCCATTATTAATTAAAACTTTAGCCATTATATGACTCTTGTATTTCATAGTAACATGAAGAGCCTTGGTACTTTCTTGACATTCAAGAGGAATCTTTTCGTCACTAAAAGAGATATAATTTGAAATCATTAGATTACTAACAAGCTGTTTTATATATTCAACAGAGACATTATGGGACACATATGCTTGATTAAACACCTTCAATAAAGCATTACAGTGTGACTCTGAGCTTAGCAATAATGATAATAGCGAAATTCTAGCTAACATCTTGTTCAACTATTCTACCACGTTATACTCGCTATGTTTTATTAACTTTAAAAATTTACAAGCTTCACTCTCAGAGACTAGCTTCTGACATTCTTTTTCTGGGGCTGTGGCAAGATTATTTTGACTTTTCTGTTTTTTTTTTTACCTTTGCTTTCTCTTTTCTGGCTTTCTTTAAAGCTTTTAGAGTATAACATCTTTCACTTCGAGTTATACCTTCTACGCCCGTTATGTTTATAATATCTGGATTGACTACGACATCACAATCATACTTTTATGGTATTATTTTGTCATTCTAGTATAAAATAAGGCCAAGAACTTTAATTGTCACTATTGGTCGAGAGATGGGTTTTTTTGGCCTCGGTGTTGACTTTTCATCATAATAATTGTTATTGGTCTACGTACAAACTTATTCTTTGAATCAATGGTAGACACTTCAGCTTTTATCAACTCTTCTCTTTCTTTGTAAAACTCTATCTGACCTATATCCATAAACTTTTGCACCTCTTAATGAAATTGGTGACAACTCTCGATAGAATACCCCAAAGCCCCTCTATGATAATTATAGCTCTTAGTTGAGTTAATAGCTTCAGAGCAATTCTGAAGTTTTATTGACTTTAACATGTTAGCTTTGACTAAGGCTTCAAACACTTTACCCATAGGAGTTTTGACCTCTTTTATCCCTCTTTTCACATAGCTTGCTTGCCCATTAATCAAAGCATTTATCGATGGCCTAATATAGTTCGGTAGAGGGTTCTTATTAACATTTGGAGTTTCTCGTTGGCTGGTTTCAAAATTTAACACCTCTTCATTGATTAATCTTTGTACTTTACACTTCAAAATAGTACAGTTCTCAGTAAAATGACCTGAGTTTCCATAATGATAATCATAATGTGCATTAGGGTCATACCATTTAAGAAACGAAGGTTTCAAAGGCTCAATAATAACTGGGGCTAGTAAATGTTTCTCGATAAATTGAGGATATAAATCTATGTATGTCATGGATATGAGGTTGATGTGGGTTTTCCTGGATTTTTTTAGGGTTTTTGGACCATTATTTGGACTAAGTCTCTATTCTGGTTTTGCAGGTATAGTAGGACGATTGTAAGAATATGTGGGTGTCTGAAAAGATAGCTAAAATTAATATAGATAAGCTGGTTGTGGTAATGGTTGGTATGGCTAATATGGATAAAGAGTGGGCGTAATATTATTTATGAGAGGATAATGGGTTTGGTAGATTAGTGCAGGATAAGGTGTGAAACCTTTGAACTGTTACACCACATAGTTCACCGCTTGAGCTTCATTCTCTTTCTTTTTGGGAACTCCATCTTTTTTTACTCCACTTGTCTCTCCTGCATCGAGCTTACCATTTTTTATAGTATTTTCAATAATCTCACTCGATATCATCATATCTATAAAGTTTTTGGTTGCATTGCCTATCGTCTCTCATAGTGTGATACTTTTAAAGTATTAATAAATAAGACAGTTATTTTTTTCTCTGTGAAAGGAGGTTGAACTTATGCAGCCACATCTCTCTATCTCTGTGCATACTCTTTAAAACTTTCTATTACTTTTTTTCATACTTTATAGAGATAGATAGTCTAAAACCAGATCCATGACATGCCGATATTGTGTAAGAAATGCCCTTGTGAGCTTTTGCTAGGAATGAATACAAGTTTTATCTTGTTGAACATACCATCTAGCTACAGATCCTATAAGGTTATCTTAAAATACATGCATCAACAACTTTTCATCACGAGCATGTGCTGTCATCTTACGATAATACATGGTGATATGGGTTATCGGGCATTTTGTGCCATCATATTTTTCAAATTCAAGGACTTTAAATTTAGGTGGAATGACCACGTTTGGGACCAAACAAAGGTCGGCTGCATCTGTGGAGCAATAAAAATTTATTTTCTCTACGGCCCTAAGTCTTTCTTCTAATACTTTCATTTTTTATTGGGCACTAGTATCTTCTACTTTCTTGATTGTCTTTATCCCTAGCTTTTTTCTCTCATTAGGATCATCCAAGTCAGGGATCAAGATTGGCTCGGGTGATTTTTCCATCATAATGGGATTAACAAAATTTTGAAATTATCCTAGAGTAAGTGTGGATGTCATTCCTGGATAAGGATTGGGATATCCACTAGGAGTAGAAATTTATACTTTAGTTCCTTGAAAAAGTTAGGTCAATCGTGGCTCAAACCTTGAAAGGTAAACAGGATCTTTCATATCTGACGATTACTCTTGAAAGCTGATATTTTCTTCCACTACTTTTCCATTGTCAAGTTTTTTAAGCATAACTATTATTACATTGAGATCTCTTCTTAGTTCTTATTGAGCTTTCTCGATTCTTTTAAATCGACTAGCCTATTTTTGCTCCATGATTCATGTTTGAGTCTTAGTATTGTATGAATGATGAATAGATTGGGTCAAAATTTTTAATGGACGAGCTATTCTTGAACTTTTATTACCATAATGTTTTTTTTTTTTTTAAATTAGAATGCTATGTGTTGAAAATTTTATTTTTTTCATTTATTTTATGAAAATGATGTACATGATGCATGAATACAAGTGAGAGATATTTGCTCTTAGATGAATTTCAACATTAGAAATTTTTATTGATTCCATACAACTTTTATTATATGAAATTTTCCATCATAGAATTATATCCATAGAAGCATTTAACTTGTTCATAATGGTCCTTTGCCTTGTCTAAAAAGTTCACTAGGTGTTGTCCATATTTTTCTATGGGATTGACTTCTCTTCTTAATGCTTCTACCTTTTCAACCATTTCTCATGCTTTCTTCACTGCCTTGCAAACTTGATTAGTCAGGTGCTCTATGTACTGTTGCCTCCCTAAGTTTTTTGCTTTTCATTTCATATGAGCATCCTTTTCTGAATCACATGTGAAGATCTAATCTTTTTTCCTTCTATGCCATTAATCTATTATTGCTAAAATATGGCTCTTGTGGTCTTGCACTTGCATCTCTAACCCTTGGATCACTTGGTGAAGTGATTCTTTTTCATTTAGTATTTCAAAGTGCTTTCTTTTATCTTTTACGAGCATGGCTTTCAACCTTTCCTTTTTTTTTTAGCATTCCATCAATCTTGCTGAGGTTGTAGAGTATAAACCCTTCTAATTTTAACATTTTTGAGAAATTTTGATGATCTTCTTTTGCTTTTCTTGAGCTTTGCCTTTTCATTAGTTCATTTCCTCTCGGAGCTCATCCATTTCATGTTATCGACTAAGATAAGACTTGGTGACTTTTTTATTTTGAATTGAACTCGTAATCTCTTATTTTTTTGGTGTAGATCTTTCAAATTATTATTGGTCACATCTCATTCTTTTATGCTCTTTTCTAATCTGCTCCATTATATTTCTGCTTCATATTTTAATTGTCTCATCTTTTCGTGAAGTCTTAAATTTTTTTATTTTTATTTCTTCTTTTTCAGCTTCTAATTCTTTCTTGACAAGCTCACCTTCTAATAATTATACTTTTGTCGAAAGATTAGTCGATTGGTATGAGCTATCATCAGGAGGAAGTACTATGTCTGTAGGTCATTTTGCTTTTCAAATATGATAGTCAGCGGTGACTTTATCGATGAAATGCCCTAATCTCATTCTTCATATTTTCTTTCATGCTTGAATCAACTGCTCTGAGATTCTTGGTGGATTTGGTTCCCTGTAAATGAATTCTACCTGAACCAAGCCATGAGTAGCAAGAACAAACTGCTTTGCACCAAATTGTCTAAGCACCATCAATGAAGCGTAACTTATAACACCCCATAACCCTAACAGTGGTATCCACGGTTCGTTTTCTCCATGATGCAACAAAGGCACACAAGGCATCCAAGGTACCATTAATTCAATTTCATCCCCGATAAACCTTCGTAACAAAAAGACCCACTCTTCTTTAGTCTTTAATGTTAGCTATTTACTTTGTAGAACTCTTCAATTGGTGCTTTGTTTCATAGATACGGCTTTGAAAATACACTTTTCTAACACTTGAAATGACTTTAACCAACACATATAATAGCGATGCACATCCTATGAACTGTCTTTTTCCATTTCGTCGACAGAAATTCAATGACCGGATGGTTTCTGCCAAGACTGCTGGTGTAGGATTAATTGTTTAGGTTTCAATTTGCTTGAAAAAAACTCACCACAGTTATCTCGATGTAACCTAAAGTCTTCGAAAAAATCACCATGCCATACAATGCTAGAGCAAACACAGCCATGCCTTGGTCATCATTTAAATTCTCCTGAATGAAGTTTCAGAGAAAGTCCCAATGAATGCTGAGATGTTCACCTTTAGGCTTTGCGAAGGAATCAATGGTTTCTACTTTAACCCCCATAAGCTTGGCCAACTTTTTATGATAACCTGATTTTGATTTTCGAGTAAATACTTTATCTGGACACTGTAGTTCTATTTCAAGCAAAATCACATACTCTTCAATAGTTGACACCAAATCTTTCTAATTAAAAGTGAAGCATCTATAGGATGGATCTCAAAATTGTATAGCTATCCTGACTAGCTGTTCATCGATCACTACTGAAATAAGAGATGCAATCTACCCATACTTCTTGTAAAAATTTTCTTTTATTTCTTAACTTAACTGACCTTGGATAGCAGCTAAGTCTTCTAAATCATTCTGTGTGAGATCTAAATGCACCTTTTTGGGTAACTCAAACACATGGCTGATAGACAAACAATCTCCATTCTTTTGTTGGACTTCTTTCGATCAAATATATACTTCATTATACGGCTCACATAGGACACTAAGTAAGAATGAGCAAATCTGTAGTTCTACAGGATCCATGAAAACTTCTTGGAAGAAATATGTCCTAAAGCAAATATCTCAATACAAAATTGTATGATATGATTAATGCAAAACAAAATTGAGTTAGTGTAAGGATGCGATTTGAGAAAAAATATTTGTTAAGTTGAGTTTTGAGATTTTTTTTGTTTTGTTTTGTTTTGTATTACACATAACTTTTATTCTTAGGTATTTCCTACAAGAAGGTGGACGAGGCTCTACCTACGGCTAGTTTTTTAGGCTTATTACATGTTGAATTTGGATTGACATGTGTCTAAAAGTTCCTAAATTGTTTCTCACTGTCGTCCACGTTGGACTAGTGAGGCACCTCAATCCTCAACTATTACAGGCTATAAACAAAAAAAAGTTTAATTTAAGTGAAAGTATTTGGCTTACCATTGCAGAGGTTATCACCTTACGAGGGCATAAGTACTTTACTTCCTCCTATAAGGGACGAAACTTGGGTATAAAGCTTAGGCATGAGATGCATCATGTTATTGTGTGTGTAAGTATATATAGAAAAATAAAGCATAAGAGGCATAGTGAAAGAAATGTAAGTGAAATTTTTTCTTTTTGTTTTTGATTTTTTTTACCTTTTTTGTTAAAAGTGAAAAATAAAAATGTAAGAAACCGATTAGGACTGTTTAAATCAAAATTTGAAGATAACACATAGTTAGTTTTGGCTTGACTCTCGAAAACAAAAGATATCCCCAGTGGGGTCACCAAGCTGTCGCAACGATTTTATGTCCGTCCGACAAATTTGGAAACAAAATAAAAAATAACGGAGTCGTCACCAATCTTTTTTGGATAGGTGCGACTGGCCACCTATTAAAACATATCATTTTAATGAAATCTTAAAATTAATTAAAATTTATTAAAAGGATAATTTTAGGATCTACGCAACAGTCTGGGTTCAAAAGTCAGTTATGTGTGAGGAAGGATTGGCACCACCACAACGTCCATTTAAAACGGTATCAATTAATTACGTTTTATCCATTGATTTTGATAAAAACAATCTTATTTTCAGTGTTTGAAAAATAATTTTCTTGATTGTTCATTTATTAGTTTTTTTTTTTATATTATTCGAGAAAAATAAATTAGAACCTTTTTGTTGAAATAATTTTTAAAATGTTTCAGTACGTTGGTAACATTAGAAAAACTTTTTCTCACTTAGAGATTTCTCAGGCATCACTTCTTGGAATACCACAGAATCTCATCTTTGGAGGATCAAATTTACTTTTCGTAAAAAAAAATTATGCCATGCATGCAATGCAAATAATAACATGTTGATGCACACATTTTATTTTTTATTTTAGAAATTTTATTAATTTTTTATTTTTAATTTAAATTTTTGAAGAAAAGAATTTTTATTATATTGAAGTTTTTCTATAAATATTTCAATACACTGGTAATATTTAAAAAAAATCTTCTCACCTAGGGATTTCGTAAAGCATCACTACTCGAAATACTTTTAAAATCTCATCATTGGATAAAATTTCCCTTTTCCTTATTTATATTATTATTATTTTATAAATTAATTAATTTTTATTTTTTATTAACAAAAAAAAAATTTATTGTATTGAAAACTTTTTATAAATATTTCAATACACTGGTAGTATTTTTAAAAAAATCTTCTCACCTAGAGATTTCGTAGGTATCACTACTCGGAATACCTTTGAATCTCATCGTCAAATAAAAATTTCATTTTCTTACATTTTTTATTATTTTTTAAATTATTTAAGGTTTATTTTTATTTTTGTAGTTTATTTTAAAATTATCAAAATTATAAAAATTTTAACAAAATTTATTCTGACAAATTCAAATAATTTAATATGCATAAATATTACAAAAATAACTTATAAAAAAATAAATAATTTTGTTATCTGAACTAGACCTGTCAACACGGGTCCAATCAGTTTAGCGACTTGGTCTGGTTTGATTGGTTCAGCAGTTCGAGATCGGTCTGACTCGGTCTGGGTCTATTCAATTATACAGGTTAGAGATTGAGGGATGGACGGGTCATTAGGTCGGGTGCGCGGACTCCGGGTCAGATCACAGGTTAATGCGCGGATCTTCAAGGGCTAAAACGACGTCGTTTTGGTTTTTATTGAAACGTCGTCATTTTGATTCTAGCCTTTTATATAAAAAGCCCTAAATTTTTTTCGGTCACTTCTTCTTTCTTCTAGAAAAAAAAAAACTCTCTCTCACTCTCTCAGACAAAACCCAAAGGGATCGACCGGTCGTCCGTCGCCAGTAATCGAAAAATTCCAAAAAAACCAAAATATTCCTCTTAATCTCCAAAGTCGGGATCTGAGGTTAGTTTTACGAAAATAGGCTCCAAACGGCACAGATCTGACCTGAAATGTTTGCTAAAAAATTTTCTTTTTATGTTTATATTGTTTTTTTTTTTGTACTAGCATTGGGTTCCCCTACCTTGGGGACTGTGGTTTTTTTTTGCTTGGTTTTTTATGTCAATTTAAAAAAAAATTTTTTTGAATCTGGTAGAAATTTTTTTGCAGGGTTTCTGGTTTCTTTGATCGCTCCCCCATCATGACAAAAATGAGCTCTATTTATAGAACTTTTTAAGATTCAAATTCCAATTTTTCAGTGGCCCTAGACTTTTAGGTGGCCAAAATTTATGCTACTAGGTTAGGTAGGATTTTAGGCAACTGTTGGTGGTGGCGGTGGTGATTTTGAACTTTAGGAAGAGTGCATTTAATGCACTCATATTTTTTGTCAAACTAATTAGAACAGGAAAAAGAAAAAAGAAGGAAAAAGAAAGAAAGAAAGAAAAACAGAAAATAGAAAAAGAAAGAAAAAATATAATAATAATAATAATAATAATAATAATAATAATACAAATAATACAAAATGGTGTTTACATGTGTGAAATGCCAAAATGCGTTTATTTTTTGCGTTTGTTTAAGACTATTGTGTTGTTAAAGAACCGAAATATAAATACATGATATTAAAATTATTTGAAAATTTTGAACTTGATTGACAGACTTGATATGTATGAATAAATTTTGGTTGATATGTATCATATCAAATAACATATGTTTTTATATAGGAGATTGAGATAGGCAGTAAAATTGGACGTGTGAAATTTTTTTGCTTAACACAAAAAAAAATGGATCTTACATGAATGTCAAAACACAAGAAATTGTAATAATTTGTAACATCTATTTTAACAGAAAGTAAATATTTACTCTTTTTAACATATTATCAATTAATCATTAAATTTGATAGTTGTATATAACTAATTTACAGGAAAAAGCGAAAGAGAAAATGGTTGCTGATATTGAATTAGCATCTAATGGTTCTCTCAACATGTAAGAAGAATTGAAAAATCGGATATTCATAGAAGTTCTTAGAAAAAAAAGGCATGGACGGGTCTGAGGCCTTGGATTGGGTCGAATACCATCTAACTACTATGGACATAGCTCTTAGCGATTTACATTCTTAGTAAGTCAATCTTCACGAGACATTTCAATATTAAGAGAGGAGTTGCAAACTATGCAACAATATTTCCAGCAAATGGAAGCAGAAAGAGAACAAAAGCATGCCAAAATTGAGGAAGAACGTGCTAGAATAGAGCAAAAGTGTGACCGTTGCATGATCAATTCAATCATCTTATGAATTTTGTGCAACAATAATTTTCAAGAACTGATCTCGATGGTCTACCAACTCAGGTATTATTTAGTAAATATTTATATTTTTTAGTATAAAAAAAGCTTATAATGAAGTGTTAAAAATTGGTGACATTGATATAGTGACGTTTTTCAGATACAAATGCCACTAATATAGCGCATTTTATAAAAAAACGTCGTTATTTTTTGTGACACATGTATAATCGATACTCTAACTGACATTTTTCGTAAACGCCACAAATCTTTTAATGGCTTTTATAAATATCGCTAAACATTAAAAATAACGCCACTAAAAACCTAAATGCCTATAGTGAATTCACATATATCAAATTTTAGACAAAATACAATATTGCAATGGTGGGAAGGACTCTTCAAGATGACAAATTACAGGTATACCTACATATGCAAGATGTGTCTGGGCATGTTCCGTTTGGTAAAAACCACTATTTTTTTTTTTCCGGGAAATTTCAATCTAGACAACGATAGAGATGTTTTAATTCCTTGAGTTGGAGTCGCCATGAAATTTTTACTTCCAGCTGACTTTTACATTTGAATTGTAGACATCCACAACCTTGTAAATAGGATGCTTTGGCTTCAAAAATTGCCATATCAAAATGGAGATCAAAACCCATAGGGTTATCACTTTTCTCATTACATATTTCCATTTATATTTCTTTGTTCCTATGTCCAATTTGTCCACAGCATCTCATTCATCTAAAGGAGGTTTTTTTTTTTTTTCAATAGTAGTATATATAATTTTTATGTTTTATTTTTCAAAGTTCTTTAATCTTTTGGTCTAATAAGTATAGTTTAATTTTAATAGTAAATGATTGAATTAATTCTTTGAATAAAAATAGATACACTTTAGAAAAAAAATCAAATACATCTATAGCCAATTTTTTTTTCTTTTAGTATATTGATATATGAAGATATCTTCCAATCTTTTGTTGAAGAGGTTTAAGTACATGTTATGGTGTCATTCAGCCAAAAAAGGCTTATCAAGTGTTCAGAAGCTAACATCCTTAGAATAGTGAAATAAAGGAAGATGCAACCACTAATCAATCACCGAGGTGAGATATTTGAAATTGTAACCTCATTGACAGAACATACTCTATCCTTTGAAGTGGATTGAATTTGTTCTGCAACATCACGTCCAACAGAAAATGCAGGTTCTGCTGGTAGAGGAAGTCTTATGGTCTCGCTTGCCAACATGACAATCACAGATGACATGGTAGGTCTATCTGCTGGGTCTTCTTGCACGCACAACAGCCCAATACGGATGCGTTTAAGAACCTCAGTGGCCACACAAGACTGGACAAGGAGTGGGTCCATTAGCTCCATCCCTCGACCTTTAGACCATAGTTTCCATGCCTGTAAGGTTACTTAAAAATTAGAATGGTACAGCGCTACGGCCATCTATTTTTTGAAGACAAAGATGGTGTAAAAACGTATAAACGTTAGGAGGCTTTCACCACGCTCGGAAAGATGAAAGCCATTGTTCTTTTTGCCGCTTATTATCTCCAGTACGAGGAATCCGAAACTGAAAACATCGGATTTGACTGAAAAAGGTCCTTCCATAGCATACTCTAGTGCCATGTATCCACTATTTCAGTTCACAAAAATAGATAAAATCAGGTTAGATTATGAAAATATTAGAACCAAGAATCATTAAGTTTGAACATTGTGTTGTCACAAAATTGAAGGTTGATTACAAATTTTAGATAGTAAAGAACAGCCATGTTCCTCTGCAGAATAAACCTCAGCAAAGACTGTGATCCGGTGTACTGCTTTTCCATTTTACGAGTTCAATGCTAATTCTTTCTTTTCAATAACATTTTATTTGACACGGATGCAATATTAAAGATCAAAAGAAAACTACTGAAGAACCTAGATTGGTCAAAAAGCAAAAAAAAAAAAGAATTGTGAGCCGAGAAAGTGCATGGGATAGTGGATTTACTATGTTCCAACCACTCTATTGGTATTTGCTTCATTTTGATTTCCACCAAAAATTGTTGCCATTCCAAAATCTGATATCTTTGGGTTCATTTCGTGATCTAGCAAAACATTGCTAGCTTTAAGATCCCTATGAATAATTCTAAGACGAGAATCCTCATGTAAATACTGGATGCCTCGGGCAACGCCATTAATAATGCTAAGGCGCTTCTGCCAATTCAGTTGCACACCAATGCTTGAATCTGGAAAAGAACCCCCCCAAAAGAATAATAGTAATTAGTTGATTTTTTTTACCATATTTCATGAAGAATCCTATTAAAAACGGAATGAACAAAGCAGAAACAAGAATTTTATGTTTGAGGATCAAACCAAAAAGGAACACATCAAGGCTTTTATGGGGCATGTATTCATAAACAAGCAGTTTTTCGTTCTGCTCCAAGCAGCAGCCCAGGAGTTTCACAAGATTTCCATGTTGTAGTCAGGCAATTAACATGACTTCATTCTTGAACTCAAGTAACCCTTGCCCAGAAGTTCTAGAGAGCCTTTTAACAGCAATTTCTTTACCATCTGCCAATTTGCCCTAAAAGAAGGAATTAAAAAGCATCATAAAAGAAGTAATTATGTGAAGTTGAAGAGGTGCATCGAATTTTATTTTTTAAACTCGAACTCAATTCAAGGTAAAACTCGAATTAAGTTCAAACTCGTTCGGTTTTTTTTTATTTTTGGATAGTTGACCTTTGTTTTCTTCTCTCTGAAGAAATTGGACATTGAAGGCCTTTCTCCTTCGAAGTCGAAAAATTTGAGAGCGTGATGTCCACAGATCAGGATGAATATTCCACTCAAGCACTTGAGGAATCTGCAGTCCTACTTTTGCCGCAGGATTTGGATGAGTATTGGAGCGAGATAGTGTTGGAAGAACCCACTTTGATCTGATCGAAATAAAGAAAAGTGTGGGATCAATTGGATGAAATTGAAGTGGAACAAATGCACTAAAAACGAAGAAGACAAAGTGAATTGGATTGAATGAGTCTAAGTGTCCGGGGCGAACATGATTGGAAAAGACCTCCTATCCCTATTCTAGCTCGCCATTATTCTTTTTAAAAAATAATAACATATGCTTACCTTGGGATGTCTCAAAAAACACAGAGACGTTGGAACCAAGTCTTTTCTCTTGTGACTTGTGTAATAGTGCCAGGGGGGAGAGGAAAGTCATGAAATTGAAAGAGAAGAAAAGAGCCATGAGATTGAAAGAGATAGGGATAGCGTTGCTGGGGGAGAGGAGAGTTGTGAGATTAAAAGAGATAGGGCTGGATTTATATTTTAAAAGTAAAATTGTAATTTATAATTAAAATAATAAAATATATATTAAAATAAAAAAATTCGATAAACTTGCGAACAACTCGAGTAAAGTATTAATATTCGAATTTGATTCGTTCAATAAGTTAAGTTACTCGAGTTCAAACTCAAACTCGATTCGACAATAATCGAGTCAAATTCAAATTTTTTTCAAATTAAAACCAAATAGCTTACGAGTATAAATATATCATTTATGCCCTTAATCTAAAAAAAGTTTTTTTCTTTTTCAATAGTAGTATATAGTAATTTTAATGATTTATTTTTCGAAGTTCTTTAATCTTTTGTTGTAATAAGTATAGTTTACTTTTAATAGTAAATTATTGAATGTAATTCTTTGAATAAAAATAGATATACTTTTGAAAAAAATCGTATAGCCAATTTTTTTTTTTCTGTTGTATATTGATATATGAAGATATCTCCCATTCTTTTGTTGAAAAGATTTAAGTACATTTATGGGTGTCATTCAACCAAAAAAGGCTTAATAAGTGTTCAGTGAAATAAAGAAAGATGCAGCCACTAATCAATCACCGAGGTGACATATTTGAAATTGTAACCTCATTAACAGAACAGATTCTATCACTTGAAGTGGATTGAGTTGGTTCTGCAACAACACGTCCAACAGAAAATGCAGGTTCTGCTGGTAGAGGAAGTGTTATGGTCTCGTTTGCCAACATGACAATCACAGATGACATGGTAGGTCTGTCTGCTGGGTCTTCTTGCAGGCACAACAGCCCGATACGGATGCATTTAAGAACCTGAGTGGGAACACACGACTGAACAAGGAGCGGATCTATTAGCTCCATTCCTTGACCTTTAGACCATAGTTTCCATGCCTGTAATGTTACTTAATATTAGAATGGTACAGCCTTACAGCAATCTATTTTTTGAAGACAAAGATAGGATAAAAACGTACAAAGGTTAGGAGGCTTTCACCACGCTCCGAAAGATGAAAGCCATTGTTCCTTTTGCCGCTTATTATCTCCAGTAAGAGGACTCCGAAACTGAAAACATCGGATTTGACCGAAAAAAGTCCTTCCATAGCATACTCTGGTGCCATGTATCCACTATTTCAGTTCATAGGAATAGTTAAAATCAGGTTAGATTATGGAAATCTCAGAACAAAAAATCGTTAAGTTTGAATATTGTGCTTTCATAAAATTGAAGGATGATTACAAATTTTAGATTGTAAAGAACAGTCATGTTCCTCTTCAGAATAAACCTCAGCAAAGACTGTGATCTGATGTATTGCTTTTCCATTTTACGAGTTCAATGCTAATTCTTTCTTTTCAATAAAATTTTATTTGACACAGATGCAATATTAAAGATCAAAAGAAAACAAATGAAGAACCTAGATTGGTTAAAAAAAAAAAGGAACTGTGAGCCTAGAAGGCATGGGATAGTTGACTTACTATGTTCCAACCACTCTGTCTGTATTTGCTTCATTTTGATTTCCACAAAAAATTCTAGCCATTCCAAAATCTGATATCTTTGGGTTCATCTCGTGATCTAGCAAAACATTGCTAGCTTTAAGATCCCTATGAATAATTCTAAGACGAGAATCCTCATGTAAATACAGGATGCCTCGGGCAATGCCATTAATAATGCTAAGACGCTTCTGCCAATCCAGTTGCACACCAATGCTTGAATCTGGAAAAGAAACCCCCAAAAGAATAATAGTAGTTAGTTGACTTCTAACCATATTGCATGAAGAATCCTGTTAAAAAACCGAATGACACAAGAATTTTTTGTTTTAGGATCAAACCAAAGAGGAACACATCAAGGCTTTTATTGGGCATGTATTCATAAACAAGCAGTTTTTCGTTTTGCTCCAAGCAGCAGCCCAGGAGTCTCACAAGATTTCTATGTTGTAGTCTGGCAATTAACATGACTTCATTCTTGAACTCAAGTAACCCTTGCCCAGAAGTTCTAGAGAGCCTTTTAACTGCAATTTCTTTTCCATCTGCCAATTTGCCCTAAAAGAAGGAATTAAAAAGCACCATAAAAGAACTAATTATGTGAAGTTGAAGAAGTGCATTGTATACTAAAAAGTATAATACTCCATCACCATAGTTACCTTGTACACAGGGCCAAATCCACCTTCTCCAACTTTATTTTCATCACAAAATTGTTTTGTTGCTGTTTGTAATATATCTAACTGAATCGAAGGGAACTCCATGGATCTCACCCCACTCTCACCTTGAAAATTTTCAATTGAGTAGCCGTCGCCAACCCTTTCTTCTAATTCAAGTAACTGAACTTCTTGGCTGTTATGATCTGTACTCTCTTCAAGAGAAAACAATTAATTGGCATAACAACAGAGTCAAGAAAAAATGAGGTGGAAGTGTGATCCAATGCATACCATGAAAATTTCTCCTTCTCCAACGGAAAATACCTCCACAACAGAACAGAGTGACGCCAAAAATCGCGGATAAATTTGCAACAATAGGAATCCACTTTGGTTCAATAGGAATCCACTTTGGTTCGCCTTGTTTGCCACCTTCTAAGTCTGTTACTCCAAAACAAAGTTATCTTCCAGTTGATTTTTAGTGGAATAAATTTCTAATTTTTGTATTCTTCTAGTTGTTTCTGTTTTGCAGATATTAATTAATTTGTAATTAGTTTCTGTAGCAGGTATTTTTCCTACTTTCTTTTTTGATGGATCAAAATTTCAGTAATTAAAAATTAGGCAAGCTTAATTCTCTAGCATCTGATGATACTAACCGTTTGAGCCACGTGGTTTGTTTACTGAAGGAAGGGGTGCTTCTGATTCAACTCCAGGACTCTTGATTATCGTAGTGTTTGTTGATTCGTCTCGAGGTTTTCCATAAAATGGATATATCTCATACCTGATGCTACAGCTTGGTAGGAAAACTCTCGCACCTTTTCTTCCAGTCGCTAAAGATAGGATTTTAGCTATTGAGCTACGTAGACAAGATTGACAATCGGCAACTGACAAATCAGGGGTGCATTGAGCAAGTCCATACAGCTTCGTGGAATTTGAAACACTAACTTCTGTAGTTGCATACATGTAGTTAGAAACATTTGAAATCTTCGTGATCAGATTGGCGAAAGTCTCGAGCAGATTAGTTTCAAATTTGTCAATGTCCGTTGCATTTGCACGATTATACATACCAAAAGAAGGTGATAGCTCCATGATAGAGAAGAAAGATCTATTGGAAAAGCGCACCAGGCATGCATCATAATATATGATCGCCTCTTTGTCACCAGCGCAATCCTCTACGATCTTAGCGGTTGCTAAGTCAATGCAGCTTTCACAGAAATTGGGTTGGACATCACCTCTACAGAGGAAAAGGCCATAAACCTTGTCTTGATTTTCCCCAACCGTATCGTTAAAGAAACCATAGATACTTCCTTGGCCATAAAGCCGCTGGATAAGAAGGTGGTAAAGGTTGTTCTCGAACCGAAGACTAGAATTAAATCTTTCTGAGCATCTTGTATAGAGATAAGAGTGCTGCATTTCGGACTTGTTTTGTGAGATAACAAGGAGCGGAGAAGAAAGAAAGAGAAGCAGGCAAAATGCGCCTGAAACAGAAAGAACAACATAATAGTGCATCATCTTCTTCCAATGTTTTTCAATAATTCAGAAATCTGAAGTTTTAAGGCCATAATTTATACGGAATGGGTTATTAACTGAGATTAAGAGGCCCTCCTCGACAAATTGACATTTGACTTCTAGAGTTCCTTCTGGCGACAAAATTATCTCCACTCGATGGTCTTTTACCTCGTTTGGCAAACACGTTACACACTGTTTTCTCGTTAACGTGCATTTTGCATGTGAATAATATTTTTGTTAGTATTTTAATAAAATAAATATTATTAATTGTTTTGATCACCATGAAAATTTCCGATTAATTATTTATGTTATGTTGTTAACAAGTTTTTACTTTGCTAAGCTAATTATTTTTGTCTAAGTTTATTAATTTTTATGGTTTACCACTTTGTTAAAGCTTAATTTATTACAATAGAATTTAAAATTTGATCATAAGGAAAAGGTTAATATAATCTTCGTACCATAAAATTTTTTTTCTTCTATAAAAGAGATATATGCTTTCATTCTATGAATATAACTAAGGTTACTATAGAATCAGCTTTAAGCATATATTACGTATTAATTTATTATTATATAATATAATATAATAAGAGTACTTTTGCTTACCAATTAACGTGATGGAGTGACATAATATCATTGATATTTCTTGAGGTGATGTGATTACTCTTTCGAGAAGTGATGTAATATCCAAACAGATGGAGAATTAGCCGCCAAGTACAATCACTTAGACGCGCCGTGCGAGACATCAAAAAATATTTTTATTTCTAGATTTGTAAATTCTCCCTTAAAAATTATAAATAATTTTTTACTGTTAAATTTTGCTAACAAAAGTCTTCAAAAAACATTTTAAAATTATTATGTTAAATAATATTTTATTTCAATATATTGAAAATTAATATATTAACTGTCAATTATTCATTAAATAAAGATATTATTATAAATATAATATTAATTAATCTTACAAATTTCTTAAAAATACTCGAGATAACAAAACTTTCTATTATTTATTATATCATTTCTTATTATTAATACCAAACACTTCCTTAGAAAAAGAAAACATAGCAAACACTCCCTTGAAAAAGGAAAGCATTTAAACTTCCTGGAAAACCAGTAGGCCAGTCACGACATTGTAATTTTCATCTTAAATTGGATCAATTGACAATTTGTTGTGTGTACAGAGCAGAGTTTTCCGCATGCACCCCACAACTATGCTTTTCAGCTAAAGCACAAAATCAAACTCTTAAGGGGCCCATGGATATTTCTATTAAGACCTGCATCAAGACCAATTGTATGATACAAAATGGGAAAGGAAATTGTGGCACTTTTAAAGGTTTTGCAGAGGATAGAAAATTAAAAAGATAAAAAAAATTGAGAGAGAAAAAAAATCCAAATTAAGATGGAAAAACTATGATTTTTTCTTGGTGTGATTTGGTAAGAAAAATTAAAAAGTGGATGGAATTAAAATAATTTTATTAGAATCAGCTCTAAAAATGAAAATCTCGAATTTAAACTTTAATTATAATTAAAATAATTTTCTTTTACATCATTTAATTATTTGATTGAGTTAAAAAATAATATTATTTCATCATATATATTTTAAGTAAAATAAAACAATTCTAAAAGTAAATAAATATTTTATGGATTTATAATATTTGACTCCTTTTTATTTTCTCTCGTTTATTTTTTTATTTCAAATGTTTTATTTATGAATAAAAATAAAAAATGGCAATCTCTTTTATTATTATTATTATTTTTTTTTTTTTATGATATCAGCTCAACTGCAGCTTAATTAACCTAAAGGTGAAGCTTAAATATTATGAGTTATAAATCCTAACAGGCAGTTACTATCGAGCAATTTCGGGGAAGAGACTTTCAAGTGAAGGTCATATATACTATTACAGACTTTCTTATTCAGAGTTTTCTGGTAAAACTATGTAGAAAATATAAATGCAACGAATTAATAGGTCTTACGTATCAATTAATGTGTGACTTTTGCGGTTGAAGTCGATTCTAACGCGCAGTTGAATATTATTTTCCCAACAAGACGCAAATGGAAAATTCAAGGGAAAGAAAACGCAAGAGAAAATCATTGATTCTACGTACAACTTCAGGCAAATAAAGAAATGGGCGGTAAACTTTATCAACAATTGGAGTTGTTCCAGGAAGGTACGTTTAGCCCTTTCACCACTCTAAAGCCGACGATGCACTGGATATCTTGACCTGGCCAAAACAGAAAGTTCAATGATCAACGAACGGCACTGGATATCTTGTCTTGTCTGAATTTGTCCATAAATATTAGAAGTACTAATAATGCTAAAATAACAAAAAAAAAAGTCTCTTAAATTTCATAACTTTAATTAAATAAAATTTTATATTTTTATTATTTAATTTCCACTCATATAATCTTTTAACATTTAATTTGTATGTAAATAACTTATTAAACTTTTAATTTATACATAAATAATTCCTTAATATAAATCATTCTTTTATTTTAAATGAAAACTTATTTACATACAAATCAAATTCTAAGAATTTATTTGGATAAAATAAAAATAAAAGAGTTTATTTAAAAATAATGAAATAATTCAAAGATTTTTTTTAATATTTTGGCTTAATAATAATTATGTCTTGCATACGTACTTGTGATACAATTATTAAAACCTGGTAAACTGAAATAGGTGTCGAGCATTTATGTATTAAAAGGGTGTAAATGTTAGATGGCCTATTAACAGAACAATCTCATCAGTAGTCTTGTTACATTTGGTTTAAACAAAAAGGAATAGAAATTTTGAACATTGAGCTTTTATCCTATCAAGAAGAATTTACAGTAGACAGATTAAATTCATCAATTTTTTTTACTCGGCTAAATATATTCCGCGGGCTGAGATATTAGATATTGTCATCTGATTTATTGATGAATCTGTTGCTGAAAGACTGGTCAACAGGAATTAATAATCTGCCAACAGGAAAATACAGGTCTTTTTGGTTCGGGAAGAGCAAATAAGGGTCCACTAGTTCCAGTTCTTTTCCTTCTTTACATGGTCGCCAGGCCTGCCAATGAATTCACATATATCAAATTTTAGACAGAAATATTGCACTGATGGGAAGGACACTTCAATTTTGATGACTAATAACAGGTATACCCACATATGCAAGATGTGTCTGGGCATGTTCCGTTTGGTAAAAACCACTATTTTTTTTTCCGGGCAATTTGAATCTTGACAATGATAGAGATGTTTTAATTCCTTGAGTTGGAGTCCCCATGAAATTTTTACTTCCAGCTGACTTTTACATTTGAATTGTAGACATCTACAAACTCGTAATAGAATGCTTCGGGCTCAAAATTAGCCATATCAAAATCGAGATCAAACCCCATAGGGTTATGACTTTTCTCATTACATATTTACATTTAGATTTCTTTGTTCCTCTGTGGAATTTGTCCCTAGCATCACATTCATCTAAAGGAGGTTTTTTTTGTTTCAATAATAGTATGTAGTTATTTTTATGTTTTATTTTTCAAAGTTCTTTAATCTTTTGGTCTAGTAAGTATAGTTTAATTTTAATAGTAAATGATTGAATGTAATTCTTTGAATAAAAATAGATACACTTTTGAAAAAAAATCCAATACATCTATAGCCATTTTTTTTTTCTTTTGTATATTGATATATGAAGATATCTCCTATTCTTTTGTTGAAAAAGTTTAAGTACATTTTATGGGTGTCATTCTGCCAAAAAAGGCTTCATAAGTGTTCAGAAGCTAGTATCCTTAGAATAGTGAAATAAAGGAAGATGCAACTAATCAATCACCGAGGTGACATATTTGAAATTGTAACCTCATTTACAGATTAGACTCTATCATTTGAAGTGGATTGAATTGGTTCTGCAACAACACGTCCAATAAAAAATGCAGGTTCTGCCGGTAAAGGAAGTGTTATGGTCTCGCTTGCCAACATGACAATCAAAGATGACATGGTAGGTCTGTCTGGTGGGTCTTCTTGGACGCACAACAAGCCGATGCGGATGCATTTAAGAACCCGAGTAGCCACACACGACTGAACAAGGAGCGGGTCTGTTAGCTCCATTCCTTGACCTTTAGACCATAGTTTCCATGCCTATAATGCTACTTAAAATTAGAATGGTACGCCACTACAGCCATCTATTTTTTGAAGACAAAGATAGGATAAAAACGTACAAACGTTAGGAGGCTTTCACCACACTCTGAATGATGAAAGCCATTGTTCCTTTTGCTGCTTATTATCTCTAGTAAAAGGACTCCAAAACTGAAAACATCGGATTTGATGGAAAAAAGTCGTTCCTTAGCATACTCTGGTGTCATGTGTCCACTATTTCAGTTCGTAGGAATAGATAAAATCAGGTTAGATTATGGAAATATCAGAACCAAGAATCGTTAAGTTTGAACATTATGCTGTCACAAATTTGAAGGTTGATTACAAATATTAGATAGTAAAGAACAGCCAGGTTCCTCTGGAAAATAAAGCTCAGCAAAGACTGTGATTGGATGTACTGGTGTTCCATTTTACGAGTTCATTGCCAATTCTTTCTTTTCAACAAAATTTTATTTGACACATATTCAATATAAAAGACCATTGTAAGAACCTAGATTGGTAAAAAAAAAAAAAAAGAATTGTGAGCCTAGAAGTGCATGGGATAGCGGACTGACTATGTTCTAACCACTCTATTTGTATTTGCTTCGCTTTGATTTCCACCAAAAATTCTTGCCATTCCAAAATCTGATATCTTTGGGTTCATCTCGTGATCTAGCAAAACATTGCTAGCTTTAAGATGCCTATGAATAATTCTAAGACGAGAATCCTCTTGTAAATACATGATGCCTCGGGCAATGCCATTAATAATGCTGAGGCGCTTCGGCCAATCTAGTTGCATACCAATGCTTGAATCTGTAAAGAACAACCCAAAAGAATAATAGTAGTTAGTTGATTTTTTACCATATTTCATGAAGAATCCTGCTAAAAAACAGAATGAACAAAGCAGAAACAAGAATTTTTTGTTTGAGGATCAAACCAGAAAGGAACATATCAAGGCTTTTTATAGGGCATGTATTCGTAGACAAGCAGTTTTTCGTTTTGTTCCAAGCAGCAGCCCAGCAGTCTCACAAGATTTCTATGTTGTAGTCTGGCAATTAACATGACTTCATCTTGAACTCATGTAACCCTTGCCCAGAAGTTCTAGAGAGCCTTTTAACTGCAATTTTTTTACCATCTGCCAATTTACCCTAAAAGGAGGAATGAAAAAGCATCATAAAAGAATTAATTTTGTGAAGTTGAAGAGGTGCATCTTATACTAAAAATATAATACTCCATCACCATGGTTACCTTGTATACAGGGCCAAATCCACCTTCTCCAAGTTTATTTTCATCACAAAATTGTTTCGTTGCTGTTTGTAAACTATCTAACTGAATCGAAGGGAACTCCTGAAATCTCACCCCACTCTTACCTTGAAAATTTTCACCTGAGTACTCGTCGCCAACTCTTCCTCCTAATGCAAGTAACTGAACTTCTTGGATGTTATGATCTATATTTACTTCAAGAGAAAACAATTAATTGGCATAACAATTGAATCGAGAAAAAATGAAGTTGAAGTAAAATCCAATGCATACCTTGAAAATTTCTCCTTCTCCAAAGGAAAATACTTCTAGAACAGAACAGAGCGGAGTGACGCCAAAAATCCCGGATAAACTTGCAACAATAGGAATCCACTTTGATTCGCCTTGTTTGACACCTGCTAAGTCTGTTACTCCAAAACAAAGCTATCTTTCATTTGATTTTTAGTGGAATAAATTTCTTATTTTTATATTCTTCCTGCTGTTTCTATTTTGCAGATATTAATTAATCTGTTATCAGTTTCTGTAGCAGGTATTTTTCCTACTTTCTTTTTTGATGGATGAAAATTTCAGTAATTAAAAATTAGGCAAGCTAAAATGAAGAGTTTTCATTGTGATAAAACAGGTTATATAAATCGATATTGTAAAATCTTAAAGCAATAGTAAAAAGATGAGAAAAACAAAAGTTCAGGTAATGGTAATGTTACAACAATAAATTCATATAATAATTTAATTATTTTGATTTATACATATGATGATTGTAATCATATTGATGATCCAAACATTTATTGAATAGTTGATATAACAACGACCTATTATTGTGTTTCTAAGAGGAAATTGTTTAAAATTTACAAAGCAATATGAGTGTGCATTATTGGGATTGGTAATATTATTATACAAATTAGTATTGCATGTTGATTTTAAGAAATGTTAGACAGATTCTGAATATAAAAATAAATTTGTTTGTTATTAATATCCTTAATAAAAAAAAATATTTCATAGGTAATACACTAAGAGTATCGAAATTAGGATTGTTTCTGGAGGCTCGAGATTAATGTTTATTTATATTGCTTTATACCTTTTTATATTCTCTAAATTTATAATAGATTTTTTCTCTCATATATGGATGTAGGCAATTGAATCTAACCATGTTCAATATGACCTCTTACTTATGATTTATTTTGTGTTAATCTTATCGTGGAATTTATTTCTGTTTAAAAAATCCAACAAAATTCTCTAGCATCTGGTGATACTAACCTTTTGAGCCACTTGTTTTGTTTACTGAAGGAAGGGATGCTTCTGATTCAACTCCAGGATTCTTGATTATCGTAGTGTTTGTTGATTCGTCTCGAGGTTTTCCATAAAATGGATATATCTCATACCTGATGTTACAGCGTGGTCGTAA
The DNA here is from genome assembly GCF_047325235.1 of Durio zibethinus. Taxonomy (NCBI): domain Eukaryota; kingdom Viridiplantae; phylum Streptophyta; class Magnoliopsida; order Malvales; family Malvaceae; genus Durio; species Durio zibethinus. The sequence goes on from NC_143169.1 coordinate 25,804,138, forward strand.
AACTCTCGCACCTTGTTTTCCAGTCGCGAAAGATGGGATTGCAGCAATTGAGCTAAGTAGACAAGATTGACAGTCAGCAACTAACAAATCAGGGGTGCATTGAACAAGTCAATACAGCGTCATGAAATTTGAAACATTAACTTCTGTAGCTGGATACTTGTGGTTAGAAACATTTGAAAGCATCGCATTCAGATTGTCGAAAGTCTCGGCCAGACTGTTTTCATATTTATCAAAGCCCGTTGCATTTGCAGTATTATTCATATAAATAGAAGGTGATAGGTCCATGAGAGAGGAGAAAAATCTATAGGAATAGCGCACTAGACATTCAACATACCATATTATCGCTTCTTTGTTACCAGGGCACCGCTTCACCATCTCAGCGCGTGCATTGTTAATGCACCGTAGGCAGATATCGGGGTTCAACATCACCTCTACGGAGGAAAAGGCCATAAATCTTGCCTGGATTATCCCCGACCGTATCGTTAAAGAAACCATAAATACTTCCTTGGCCATAAAGCATCCCGCTGAGAAGGCGCTGAAGGTTGTTATCGAACTGGCTGGAACGATTATAATTAGATCTTCCCCGGTAACTTGCAGAGAGATAAGTCGGCTGCATTTCGGACATGTTTTGTGAGATTACAAGGAACGGAGAAGAAAGAAAGAAGAGCAGGTAAAATGCTCCTGAAACAGAAAGAACAACATAATAGTGCATCATCTTCTTCCAATGTTTTTCAATAATTCAGAAATCTGAAGTTTTGAGTGTCAGAATTTATCCGGAATGGGTTATAAACTGAGTCTTCTGACTAGTTCACTTCCACAACTCCCGTCTGCAGAAGAAATTATCTTCACGTTCTTTTGCCTTTTTTGACCAAACTCGAATTATCTGTACTGTTTTCTCCAATGCCAAAAATAATATTATTAATTGTTTTGATCAACATGAAAATTTTTTATTAATTATTTATGTTACGTCGTCACCAAACTTTTACTTTGCTAAGCGAATTATTTTTATCTAAGTTGTCTACTATTTTTTAAGACGTACCACTTTTTTAAAGCTTAATTTATTACAATAGAATAATTGAATAAAAGCTGTCAACAAATTAATAAAGAATTTATTTGTGAAATGAGAATAATTTGAAATTTGATCAAAAGTAAAAGCTTAATTAGTCTTCACTCCATAAAATAATTTTATTTTTTTTATAAAAGACATATATGCTTTCATTCTATGTATATGATTAATTTTACTACAAATCAGTTTTATCCATATATTATGTATTAATTTATTATTATATAATAATATTGTTATAATTTTAATTACTTATATGTATATAATAACAATACTTTTGCTTACCAATTAATGTGGTGGACACGTTATTGTCATAGTACCAATAGTATTGTTAAGATTCTATCATTCGAAGAGCTCGGAACTGAAATCATGTCAGTTGTCATAGCCTTAACCGTATTACTTGCCGTTGTGTATAAAAATGATATCTTTTTTTTTCAATAATTAAAATTTTAGAAACATACTTTTCTTCTCGCTGTCTTGATAAGTTGCAAGGCTCTGATATTATTTCTATACACGACAGGTAATAATATCATTTTTTGAGGTGACTCTTTCTAGAAGTGTTGTATTATCAAAGCAGTTGGAGAATTAAACACGCCGTATGAGGCTTCAATTAAATAATTTTATTTTTTCATTTGCAAGTTTTCTTTTAAAAATTATAAATAATTTTTTACTATTGAATTTTGCTAACAAACGTTTTAAAAAAACATTTTAAAATTATTATATTAAATAATATTTTCTTTCAATAAAGTAAAAATTAATATATTAATTGTCAATTATTCATTGAATAAAAATATTATTATAAATATAATATCAATTCATCTTAAATTTTTTTTAAAGATGCTCGTTGACAAAGCTTTTTGTTATTAATTATATCACCTCCTGTCACTGGCATCAACCACTCCCCTAGAAAAAGAAAGCACTTAAAATTCTTGGAAAATCAGTAAGCCAGTCACGACATTGCAATTTTCAACTTAAATTAAGATCAATGAGTAAAGTTTTTCGTAGATCCAACTATATGTGTATATAAATCGTAAAAAATATTAAAATTTATATATTTATATTATATTTTATATAAAAATTATGTATTATAATTAATATTGATATAAAAATATAAAATATATATTTTTATTTTATTAAATTTATATATATAATTATTATTAAAATTTAAAATCATATTTTTTATTTTTATATTATATTTATATCATATTATTATATTATATTTTAAATTATCAAATTTAATTATTCGGATGCATCCTTTGTGACATTGAGGTAAAAGTCAACTCAACGCGCAGTTAAAATATTATTTGCTAACAACAAGAAGCAAATGCACCCCCACTGTGTGATATTTGAGGTAGAAGTCGATCCAACATGCAGTTGAATATTATTTGTTAACATCAAGAAGCAAATGGAATATTCAAGGGAAAGAAAAAAAGAAGCGAAAATCATTGAATCTACGTACAACTTTAGGCGGATAGAGAAATGGGCGATAAAGTTTTTCAACAATTGGAGTAGCTCCAGGAAGGTGCTTTCAGCCTTTTCACCATTTTAAAGCTGGACGATACACTGGATACCTTACCCTAACCGAAATAGAAAGTTCTATGATCTTGTCTTGTCCGAACTTCATTGGAACAGATACCGTCGTCGTCAACTTGTCCATAAATATTAGAAGTACTAATAATGCTTAAATAACAAAAAAAAAAAAATTTTTTGAATTTTATAATTTTGATTAAATAAAATTTTATATTTTTATTATATTTAAATAAATATTTAACATTTAATTTGTATTCATATAAGTTTTTTGTATTTAATTTATATTTAAATAAATTTTAAACTTTTAATTTTTACTTAAATGGTTTCTTAACATGGATCATTTTTTCATTTGAAATAAAAGTTACAAATTAAAGTATAAAAATTTATTTGGATAAAATAAATATTTAAAAATTTATTTAAAAATAATAAAATAATTCAAAGGTTTTTTTTTTTTTTAATATTTTGGCCTACTAATAATTATGTCTTGCATACATTCATGTGAGACAATTATTAAAACTTGCTAAACTGAAATAGGTGTCGAGTTAATTTATTAGAAGGATATAAACGTTAGATGGCCTGTTAAAAGAATAATTTATATTTGATATGAACAAATAGGAATAGAACATTTTTAACATTGAACCTATTCCTATCAAGAAGAATTTACAGTAGCTAAATTAAATTCATCAATTTTTTTCTCGGTTAAATATATTCAGGGGGCTGATATATTAGATATTGTCATCTGATCAGGTAGCGCATTGGAAAGGAATTAGGATCTCCTGACACAGGTAACAAATTATGGAGTTGGCTACATTCATGATTTCAAGAATAACAGCAAATATATCAGTTAATTGTTGTATAAATTTCTTATAGAAAAGCAACTATCATCAGGTTGCTAGCAACTCTTTCTTCAACTTAACTGTTATAAGTTGATTTACATACTTGTGCTGATCCTGATTTGCTTGAAAACATCTACTTTTGTTTTATCTGGGGGGGGGGGGGGGGGGATTATGCTTCCCCAAATCACTTGTTCAAGCCAAGATAATTCTGCAACAAGCATATTTACGGGTTAAATATAGCTTCTTCATTAGTATATAAACTTGCAGAGACAATTGATGAGCAACTTATTTGATTTAATAAAACATGTAGAATACTGCAGAGTATCAAGATTTAGGGGGTAAATAAATTTTGTATGTCCAGTTCATACATAAAGTGACTGGATCAAGTTCACAAGTACCACTACTGAATCATACTAAAAATTCACAACATTGGTAGAAAAATGACTTATTCAACATTGGCAGATTGCTATCTACACTGAGGAAGCATCTATTAACTCACTTTACCGAGGGTCTAATTCAGAAATTGATGCTTCATTGATAGATCATGGCATTGATTGACTAGTGGATTGATCAGATTCCAGCCCCATGTTTGGCATACTTCCCTCTGTTCTGTTGTGAAGGAAAAACGCCGGTTGGTTAGGCAATGATAGTGTGACAGAGTAACTGTTAAGCATGAGAACAATGGTAGTCATCGTAGGCCTGTCAACGGGATCTTCCTGAACACATAATAACCCAATTTGGATGCATCTAATGACTTCATTTCTAAAGTATCCCTCAGAATAGGATTCAACAATTCCAATGGTGTCCCATCCTTCCAATGTTTCCAAACCTGCAGTGGTTCATCAAGAAAGATTCACAAAGTTACCTCACCTTAAATTTTAGTTTCGTATTTCGTATAGGCTGAATTATACTCACGTAGCTAAGGAGGTCCTCAGCACCATCTGTTTGATAGAAATTACTGTTCCTTTGGCCAATTATAATTTCTAGAACTAAAACACCGATCTATATGCATCTGATTTCACAGACAACTGCCCTTGCATTGCATATTCAGGAGACATGTAGCCACTGCAGAACCATTCGCAATGTTAGTATAATGACAAGAACATATATTTTTAGTTTGACCTAATAATTTATATATGTTAACAATAATCAGGATAGCTTGTTATAAATGATTTAGCTGGAGGTGTTAATATCTCGCAAGGATTCCTAAATTCGATTAGAACCAGGGAAGAATCAAAGTGAGCTTTTATTTCTTTAAGTTGTTCAACAATTAGGATGCAACAACTCATGGTTAAATTGCCCATGAAACTTATGCAAACAAATGCTAAACATGTTCAAAACTTACTAGGCACCAACAACTCTTCTGGTGGTTCCTTGAGTTTGATCAACACCAAAAATCCTTGCCATGCCTTGAGATCATGGTGTATGATTCTAAGCCGAGAATCCTCGTGCAGATAAAGCATTCCTTGAGCAATCCCTCCTATGATCTTGTACCGTCTTGACCAATTCAATTGTCCTTGTTTTGCAGGATCTACAAAAATAAATAAATAAGCAGTTTTGTTCACACAGCAAATCTTGGCAATGTTTAAAATCAATTCAAAAACCCAACAAAATTCTTGCAACAGTGTATTACATGTACCAAAAAGAAAATAGTCAAAGACTTTTATTGGGCACAAATTCATACAAGAGTATCTTTTCTTCTCCTTCCAAGCAAAATCCGAGTAGCCTCACTAGATTTCTCTGTTGAAGCTTGGCAACCAATCCAGCCTCATTTTTAAATTCCTCAGCACCTTGCCCTGAACTCCTCGATAACCTCTTCACAGCAACTTCTTGTCCGAAAGGAAGGGTACCCTGAGAATGTAAGATAACCCTTCATTAGAAAAGCTTCCCGAGAGTTTCTCAAACTCTTTTTCGACTCTGTATGCATAAATAAAATGGCTACATGTGATTAAATACTAATAATACCTTGTAAACTTCACCAAAACCACCTTCTCCTAGCTTGTTCCTATCTGAGAATTTGTTTGTGGCAACTTGTATCATGCTAAAAAATCATACTGCAGTGACTCTATTGTGGTTATATAATTTCCTGCTGTAAAATCAAAATTGCAAATGTCACATTCTGTAAAATATTATCAAAGAACAGGTAAGACCAAAGAAATGAGATTGTTTTGGCACAAAATAAGTTGTGTTTTACCATTTTCTCCTTCTATAGCTTTGTACTTCCCTGCTCTCCTTTTTAATAGACAACAACCCACGAAAAAAAGCAGAACAGAGGAAATTGGAGCAACAATGGCAATAATTATTTGCCACGACTTTCGGCTTTTTCCTGCAGAAGCAATAAAGAATTAAAGATGTGTCGCGAAAATTTCTAATACTTCTCAACATAAAGGATACTTAGAAGGTGGAGAGAATATGAGGAAGGCTACAACTATCAAATAAAATCAAATTCAAATTCATTTAATCGCTGTAACAATTGGGCAGAGCCGCTATATTTCCTCGCAGACATGTATTACAATCCGAGCTTTACAGGTCAGGAGTACACTGCACAAGGCTGTACAGTGTTTGAAACCCTGAAATATTCGCCTCTCTGGTCGCAAAGTTTTTTAAACCTAACGTAGCATTTACAGCCAGGGTTGCTGCATTTTTCATCGAATCAGCCAGTATCTGGTCAAAACGCTCTTGTTCTGTGACATTTCCCGTGTTCCACATATAGAATGCAGGAACAACGGTCGCAATGGAAAAGATAGATCGATTCGAGTAATGTAAGAGGCAATTATCATACCAAATCAAAGCAATTTTTTCAAAAGGACAACGTTGAGTGACATCGTTGATAGCGGTAGACACACATTCTTCGCAGCTACTATTTGAAACATCACCCCTGCATAGAAACAGCCCGCAGATCACGTCAGAGTTTCTGCCGGAGGTTATGTTCTAGAATTGATTGCCATGGGTGGCGTTGGAGGATAGAGAGGAGAGCAGGTGATTGAGATCGGCTTGGTAAGTATCGTTTGTAGGAAAAGTGGTCGTGTTCGAACAACTATGGTAGAGGTAAGTGTGTTGCGCTTCAATGGTAAGGGCTAGGAGAGGAAAAACAGAGTTATGAAGGACTTGTAGACAAACATTTGTTCTGTTTCTTTTTTCCTCGGACCATAACAGAGATGAGTTTCTCAATTTGGGGTTTCTACCGGCACTGAAAGACTTGTACTTCAAGACGCCAACCGCGAAAAAGCAGGTGTAGCCAATTTAATGGGTCGTCTCAGTCAACCTTGAAAGGTGTAAAGACATTTACGTACGTTTGATGGATGGGATGGTTGTTAGAGACAAATGTCAAGTGCAGCTTTCACATTCATGGTCCCTTAAAAGTGCAGCCCCACACACTGATTGGAAGTTAGTGCTCCTGATTGTAACCTACTTTTTTTTCATTAGATTTTGATTTCTCTGATCCTGCCATCCCGTTCATCTAAAGGAGGTTTTTTTTTTTTTTTTTTTTTCAATAGTAGTATAAAATAATTTTTTATGATTTATTTTTAAAAGTTCTTTAATCTTTTGGTCTAATAAGTATAGTTTAATTTTAATAATAAATGATTGAATTAATTCTTTGAATAAAAATACATACACTTAAAAAAAAATCACATACATCTATAGCCACAATTTTTTTTTCTTTTGTATATTGATATATGAAGATATCTCCCATTCTTTTGTTGAAAAGGTTTAAGTACATTTTATGATTTCATTCAGCCAAAAAAAGGCTAAATAAGTGTTCAGAAGCTAGCATCCTTAGAATAGTGAAATAAAGGAAGATGCAACCACTAATCAATCACCGAGGTGAGATATTTGAAATTGTAACCTCATTAACAGAACAGACTCTATCATTTGAAGTGGATTGAATTGGTTCTGCAACAACGCGTCCAACAGAAAATGCAGGTTCTGATGGTAAAGGAAGTGTTAAGGTCTCGCTTGCCAACATGACAATCACAGATGACATGGTAGGTCTGTCTGCTGGGTCTTCTTGCACGCACAACAGCCCAATATGGATGCATTTAAGAACTTCAGTGGGCACACACGACTGAACAAGGAGCGGGTCTATTAGCTCCATTCCTTGACCTTTAGACCATAGTTTCCATGCCTGTATTGTTACTTAAATATTAGAATGGTACAGCACTACAGCTATCAATATTTTGAAGACAAAGATAGGATAAAAACATACAAAGGTTAGGAGGCTTTCACCATGCTCCGAAAGATGAAAGCCATTGTTCCTTCTGCCGCTTATTATCTCCAGTAAGAGGACTCCGAAACTGAAAACATCGGATTTGACTGAAAAAAGTCCTTCCATAGCATACTCTGGTGCCATGTATCCACTATTTCATTTTACAGGAATAGATAAAATCAGGTTAGATTATGGAAATCTCAGAACAAAGAATCGTTGAGTTTGAACATTGTGCTGTCATAAAATTGAAGAATTGATTACAAATTTTAGATTGCAAAGAGCAGCCATGTTCCTCTGCAGAATAAACTTCAGCAAAGACTGTCATCTGATGTATTGTTTTTCCATTTTACGAGCTCGATTCTGATTCTTTCTTTTCAATAAAATTTTATTTGACACAGACGCAATATTAAAGATCAAAAGAAAACAAATGAAGAACCTAGATTTGTTAAAAAAAAAAAAAAAAGAATTGTGAGCCTAGAAGTTCATGGGATGGTGGACTTACTATGTTCCAACCACTCTATTTGTATTTGCTTCATTTTGATTTCCACCAAAAATTCTTGCCATTCCAAAATCTGATATCTTTGGGTTCATCTCGTGATCTAGCAAAACATTGCTAGCTTTAAGATCCCTATGAATAATTCTAAGACGAGAATCCTCATGTAAATACAGGATGCCTCGGGCAATGCCATTAATAATGCTAAGACGCTTCTGCCAATCCAGTTGCACACCAATGCTTGAATCTGGAAAGAACCACCCAAAAGAATAATAGTAGTTAGTTAATTTTTTACCATATTTCATGACGAATCCTGTTAAAAAACAGAATGAATAAAGCAGAAACAAGAATTTTTTGTTTGAGGACCAAACCAAAGAGGAACACATCAAGGCTTTTATTGGGCATGTATTCATAGACAAGCAGTTTTTCGTTTTGCTCCAAGCAGCAGCCCAGGAGTCTCACAAGATTTCTATGTTGTAGTCTGGCAATTAACATGACTTCATTCTTGAACTCAAGTAACCCTTGCCCAGAAGTTCTAGAGAGCCTTTTAACTGCAATTTCTTTACCATCTGCCAATTTGCCCTAAAAGAAAAAATGAAAAAGCATCATAGAAGAACTAATTTTGTGAAGTTGAAGAGGTCCATCGTATGCTAAAAGTATAATACACCATCACCATAGTCACCTTGTATACAGGGCCAAATCCACCTACTCCAAGTTTATTTTCATCACAGAATTGTTTTGTTGCTGTTTGTAAAATGTCCAACCGAATAGAAGGGAACTCCTTAGATCTCACCCCACTCTCACCTTGAAAATTTTCATTTGAGTAACCATCGCTAACTCTTCCTCCGAATTCAAGTAACTGAACTTCTTGACTGTTATGATCTATATTCTCTTCAATAGAAAACAATTAATTGGCATAACAATTGAGTCAGGAAAAAAATGAAGTGGAAGCAAGATCCAATGCATACCTTGAAAATTTCTCCTTCTCCAAAGGAAAATACCTCCAGAACAGAACAGAGTGACACCAAAAATTGCGGATAAACTTGCAACAATAGGAATCCACTTTGATTCGCCTTGTTTGCCACCTTCTAAGTCTGTTACTGCAAAAGAAAGTTATCTTTCGGTTGATTTTTAGTGGAATAAATTTATAATTTTTGTATTCTTCTTGCTGTTTCTATTTTGCAGATATTAATTAATCTGTTATTAGTGTCTATAGCAGGTATTTTTTGTACTTTCTTTTTTGATGGATGAAAATTTCAGTAATTAAAAATTAGGCAAGCTAAATTCTCTAGCATCTGATGATACTAACCGTTTGAGCCACTTGTTTTGTTTACTGAAGGAGGGGGTGCTTCTGATTCAACTCCAGGATTCTTGATTATCGTAGTGTTTGTTGATTCGTCTCGAGGTTTTCCATAAAATGGATATATCTCATACCTGATGTTACAGCTTGGTCGTAAAACTCTCGCACCTCGTTTTCCAGTCGCGAAAGATGGGATTGCAGCAATTGAGCTACGTAGACAAGATTGACAGTCTGCAACTAACAAATCAGGGGTGCATTGAACAAGTCCATACAGCGTCATGAAACTTGAAACATTAACTTCTGTAGTTGCATACATGTGGTTAGAAGCATTTGAAAGCTTCGTAGTCAGATTGTCGAAAGTCTCGGCCAGACTCTTTTCAAATTTATCAAAGTCCGTTACATTTGCAATATTATACATATAAATAGAAGGTGATAGCTCCATGATAGAGAAGAAAGATCTATAGGAATAGCGCACCAGGCATGCATCATAATATATGATAGCTTCTTTGTCAGCAGCGCATTCCTTTACGATCTCAGCGCTTGCTGCGTCAATGCAGCTTTGGCACATATTGGGTTGAACATCACCTCTACAGAGGAAAAGGCCATAAACCTTGTCTGGATTTTCCCCTTCCGTATCATTAAAGAAACCATAGATACTTCCTTGACCATAAAGCCGCCGGATGAGAAGGCGCTGAAGGTTTGTCTCGAACTGGCTGAAACGACTATAATTAGATATTCCCGGGCAACTTGAAGAGAGATAAGTCGGCTGTATTTCGGACATGTTTTGTGAGATAACAAGGAACGGAGAAGAAAGAAAGAAGAGCAGGTAAAATGCTCCTGAAATATAAAGAACAACATAATAGTGTATCATCTTCTTCCAATGTTTTTCAATAATTCAGAAATCTGAAGTTTTAAGGCCTGAATTTATCCGGAATGGGTAATTGGCTGAGACTGAGAGGCCGTCCTCGACAAATTGACTTGTTGACTTCTACAGATCCCGTCCACCGCCAAAATTATCTCCACTCCACGGTCCTTTACCTCTTTTTGTTAACACGTTACACACTGCTTTCACGTTAACTTGCGATTTGCATGTGAATAATATTTTTGTTAGTATTTTAATAAAAATAAATATTATTAACTGCTTTGATAATCCTAAAATTTTCTGATTAATTATTTATTTTATGTTGTTAACAAGTTTTTACTTTGCTAACCTAATTATATTTGTCTGACTTTACTAATTTTTAAGGTTTACTACTTTGTTAAAGCTTAATTTATTACATAGAATTTGAAATTTGATCAAAAGGAAAAGGTTAATATAGTCTTCACACCATAAAATAATTTTATTTTTTTTATAAAAGACATATATGCTTTCATTCTATTTATATAATTGAGGTTACTATAAATCAGCTTTATGCATATATTACGTATTAATTTATTGTTATATAATAATATTTATATAATTTTAGTTACTTATATAATAAGAGTACTTTTGCTTACCAATTAATGTGATGGAGTGACGTAATATCATTGATATTTTTTGAGGTGATGTGATTCCCCTTTCAAGAAGCGATGTGTTATCAAAACAGCCACAGAATTAGCCACCAAGTACAATCGCCTAGACACGCAATATGAGAAATTAAATGATTCTTTTATTTATTATAAATCGTGAATCTTCATAAGATTAAAATTTTATTTCTAAATTTGGAAATTCTCTCTTAAAAATTAGAAATAATTTTTTACTATTGAATTTTACTAATAAAAGTTTTAAAGAAAAGTTAAAATTATTGTATTTAATAATATTTTCTTTCAATTTTAAATAAACTTAAAAAATTCTTAAAGATACTAGTTAACAAAAACTTTTTATTATTAACTACATCATTTTTTATTAAAGATACCAAACACTCCTTTGAAAAAAAGAAAGCATTTAAACTTCTTGGAAATCAAACCAGTAAGCCAGTCACGACATTGCAATTTTCAACTTAAATTGGGATCAATTGATCATTTGTTGTATGTACAGGGCAAAGTTTTCCGTATGCACCCCACAATTATGCTTGTCTGCTAAAGCATAAAATTAAACTCTTTGGGTAAGAGTTGGAATGTTAAATTGAATGGTAGTTGCGATTCCAACACGCAGTTGAATATTATTTGCCAACAACAAGAAGCAAATGGAAAATTCAAGAGAAAGGATAAAGAATAGAAAATCACAGAATCTACGTACAACTTTGGCCAGATAAAGAAATGGGCAGTTAAGCTTATCAACAATTGGTGTAGTTCCAGGAAGCAGCTTTTAGCCCTTTCACCGCTTTAAACGCGCACGAGCTGCCCAAAAGTTCAATGATCAGCGACAGGCATTGGATATCCTGTCTTGTCTGAACTTCATTGGGAAAGATAATGCAGAATCAACTTGTCCATAAATATTAGAAGTACTAATAATGCTAAAATAACAAAACCTCTTTAAATTTTATTATTTTGATAAAATAAATTTTTATATTTTTATTGTATTTAAATAAATCATTAATACTATTTAATTTGCACTCGTATAATTCTTTTTTATTTAATTTGTATGTAAATAAATTTTTAAATTTTTAATTTATACATAAATAATTCTTTACCATAAATAATTTTTTATTTAAAACAAAATTTTATTTAGATATAAATTAAAATATAAAAATTTATTTAAATGTAATAAAAATATAAAATTTATTTAAAAATAATGAAATAAATCAAAGTTTTTTTTTTTGGCCTATTAATAAATATGTCTTGCACACAGATACGTGAGACAATTATTTAAACTTGGTAAAGTGAAATAGGTGCCAAGCATTTATAATATAGTAAAAGAATATAAACGTTAGATGGCTTGTTAATAAAACAATCTCATCAGTATTCTTGTTACATAATATGAAGAAAAAGGAACAGAAATTTTGAACATTGAACTTTTATCCTATCAAGAAGAATTTAGAGTATTTAGATTAAATTCATCAATTTTTTTTTACTCAGCTAAATCTATTCAGTGGGTTGAGATATTAGATATTATCATATGAATCTTTTACAGAAAGACTGATCAACAGGAATAACTCTGTCAACAGGAAAATGCAGGTCTTTTTGGTTCAGGAAAGAGCAAAGGAGGGTCCACCAGTTCTAGTTCTTTTCCTTCTCTCCATAGTCGCCAGGCCTGCCAATGAATTCACATATATCAAAATTTAGACAGAATACCATATTGCACTGATGGGAGGGACACCTCAATTTCGACGACTGTTCTCTCGTTAACGTGCATTTTGCTGGTGAATAATATTTTTGTTAGTATTTTAACCAAAAAAAATATTATTAGTTGTTTTGATCACCATGAAAATTTCTGATTAATTATTTATGTTATGTTGTTAACAAGTTCTTACTATGCTAACCTAATTATTTTTGTCTAAGTTTACTAATTTTTAAGGTTTACCACTTTGTTAAAGCTTAATTTATTACAATAGAATTTAAAATTTGAATTTTAAGGAAAAGGTTAATATTGTCTTCATACCATAAAATAATTTATTATTATATTTTTATAAAAGAGATATATGCTTTCATTCTATGTATATAATTAACGTTACTATAAATCAGCTTTGTGCATATATTACGTATTAATTTATTATTATATAATATAATACAATAAGAGTACTTTTGCTTACCAATTAATGTGATGGAGTGACATAATGTCATGGATGTTTCTTGAGGCGAGGGTATAAGTGTCAATGGTTGAGATTTAAGTTTTGAATTCGTGCGATTTTGAGATCCGGATATTCATTCATCCGACGTTTCAGATCAATTTAACCGTCACGATTCACACTCTTGTGAGATATTATCCGTTTTGGCTCATCTGATCTCATGGTTTTATCCTACAAAAGGTCCCTCATAAAGGAGAGATGGTGTGAACCTTTTTATATCCCAATGACCCTCCTATTATGTTCGATGTGGGATTCAGGACTCTTCCTTAGGTCCGTGACATTCTCCCCCACTCAACCTCGTGACGCTCTCGTCACGGAAGCTGGTCACTTTGCCTACCTCCCTCGAGGCGTTTAGCGTGGATCAAACGGTTTAAGGCTGACTCTGATACCACTTGTCACGGGTCGAGACTTAAGCTCCGAACCCACACGGCTTTGGGACCCGAGCATCCACTCATCTGGCGTCTCAGATCAACCTAATCGTCACGGTTCACACCCTTATGAGGTATTGTCCGCTCTGGCTCTCCCGACCTCACGGTTTTGTCCTACAAAAAACACCTCACAAGAGAGAGATGGTGTGAACTATTTTATACCCCAGTGAACCTCCTATTATGTTCGATGTATGATTTAAGACTCTTCCTTAAGTCCGTGACACAAGCACTTAGACACGTCGTACGAGATTTAAAATAAATATTTTTATTTGTATATTTGTAAATTCTCCCTTAAAAATTATAAAATTTTTACTGTTGAATTTTGTGAACAAAAGTCTTAAAAAAAACATTTTAAAATTATTATGTTAAATAATATTTTGTTTCAATATATTGAAAATTAATATATTAACTGTCAATTATTCATAAAATGAAAATATTATTATAAATATAATATTAATTAATATTAAAAATTTCTTAAAAATACTCAAGTTAACAAAACATTTTATTATTTATTGTATCATTTCTCATTATTAATACCAAACACTTTCTTAAAAAAACAAAACATTTATTATTGATACCAAACACACCCTTGAAAAAAGAAAGCATTTAAACTTCCTGGAAAACCAGTAAGCCAGTCACGACATTGCAATTTTCAACTTAAATCGATACAATTGACAATTTGTTGTGTGCACAGAGCAAAGTTTTCCGCATGCACCCCACAACTACTATGCTTGTCAGCTAAAGCACAAAATTAAACTCTTAAGGGGCCCATCGCTTTTTCTATTAAGACCTGTCATCAAGACCAATTGCATGGTAGAAAATGGGGAAGGAAATTGTGGCACTTGTTAAGGTTTTGCAGAGGATGGAAAATTAAAAAGAAAAAAAAAATTGAGACAGAAAAAATCCAAATTAAGATGGAAAAACTATGATTTTTTTTTGTTGGTGTGATTTGGTAAGAAAAATTAAAAAGTGGATGGAATTAAAATAATTTTACTAGAATCGGCTCGAAAATCTCAATTTTAAATTTTAATTGTAATTAAAAACAATTAAAATAATTTTTTTACATAGTTTAATTATTTGATAGAGTTAAAAAAAAATAACATTATTTTATCATATACATTTTAAGTAAAAATAAAACAATTCTAAAAGTAAATAAATATTTTATAGATTTATAATATTTGACTCACTCCTTTTTTATTTTCTCTCGTTTATTTTTTTATTTCAAATGTTTTATTTATGAATAAAAATAAAAAATGACAATCTCTCCTATTATTATTATTATAATGATATCAGCTCAACTGCAGCTTAATTAACCTAAAGTTAAAGCTTAAATATTATGAGTTATAAATCCTAACAGGCATTTACTACCGAGCAATTTCTAGGAAAGGACTTTCAAGTGAAGGTCATATATTACAGATTTTCTTACTCAGAGTCTCCTGGCAAAACTATGTAGAAAATATAAATGCAACGAATTAAACGGCCTTAGTATCAATTACTCTCTGACTTTTGCGGTTGAAGTCGACTCCAACACGCAGTTGAATATTATTTTCCTAACAGCAAACAAATGGAAAATTCAAGGGAAAGAAAAAGGAAGAGAAAATCATTGATTCCACGAACAACTTAGGCAAATAAAGAAATGGGCGGTAAACTTTATCAACAATTGGAGTAGTTCCAGGAAGGTACTCTTAGCCCTTTCAATACTTTAAAGTAGGGTGCCAACTCAATCCGTTTACGACGATTTTCAATCCAATCTGATCTTGTACGATCAATTTTTTTTTTTAAATTAAATTTCAGATCAAGTTGAATAATATTAAAAAAAAATTAAATTTGAATTTTAAATAAATTTGATCCGATCTAAATCGATATTATATAAAAATAATTTTTAAATTAATTTTATTTATATATATTTATATAATTATATATTTAAATATTTATATTTAAAAAATAATATTTTATTAATTTCAAATCGAATTAGATCGAATACGATTTATATAATATCGGATCAAATTCAAATTCGTATATTAAAAAAATTCGAATAGAATCGAATTTAAATTGACAGATATAAAATCAAATCGAATTTAGAGTGAACAAAATTCGTTCTGACCTTACCGGTTGCCATCCCTACTTTAAAGCCGGACGATGCACCGGATATCTTGACCTGCCCAAAACAGAAAATTCAATGATTAACGAACCGCACTGGATATCTTTTCTTGGCTGAACTTGTCCATAAATATTAGAAGTCCTAATAATGCTAAAATAACAATTAAAAAAGTCTCTTAAATTTCATAACTTTAATTAAAATAAAATTTTATATTTTTTATTATATTTAAA
Organism: Durio zibethinus; assembly: GCF_047325235.1. Lineage (NCBI taxonomy): Eukaryota > Viridiplantae > Streptophyta > Magnoliopsida > Malvales > Malvaceae > Durio > Durio zibethinus. The sequence continues at coordinate 25,820,033 of NC_143169.1, forward strand.
TAAAATTTTAATATTTAATTTCCACTCATAATTTTTTAACATTTAATTTGTATGTAAATAAGTTATTAAACTTTTAATTTATACATAAATAATTCCTTATAATCATTCTTTTATTGAAATTGAAATTTATTTAGATACAAATCAAATTATAAAAATTTATTTGGATATAATAAAAATATAAGAGTTTATTTAAAAATAATGAAATAATTCAAAGAATTTTTTTAATATTTTGGCTTACTAATAATTATGTCTTCATACATACATGTGAGACAATTATTAAAACCTGATAAACTGAAATAGGTGTCGAGCATTATGTATTAAACGGGTGTAAATGTTAGATGGCCTGTTAACAGAACAATCTCATCGATATTGTTGTTACATTTGATATGAACAAAAAGGAATAGAAATTTTGAACATTGAACTTTTATCCTATCAAGGAGAGAAGAATTTAGAGTGGTTAGATGAAATTCATCAAATTTTTTACTCGGCTAAATATATTCAGCGGGCTGAGATTTTAGATATTGTCATGATTTATTGATGAATCTGTTGTAAAAAGACTGATCATCAGGAATAACTCTGACAACAGGAAAATGCAGGTCTTTTTGGTTCCGCAAGAGCAAAGAAGGGTCCACTAGTTCCAGTTCTTTTCCTTCTTTCCATAGTCGCCAGGCCTGCGAATGAATTCACATATATCAAAATTTAGATAGAATACAATATTGCACGGATGGGAAGGACACTTCAATTTTGATGACAAATTACAGGTATACCTACATATGCAAGATGTGTCTGGGCATGTTACGTTTGGTAAAAACCACTATTTTTTTTTTCCGGGAAATTTCAATCTTGACAATGATAGAGATATTTTAATTCCTTGAGTTGGAGTCCCCATGAAACTTCCAGCTGACTTTTACATTTGAATTGTAGACATCTACAACAACCTTGTAAATAGGATGCTTTGGCCTCAAAAATTGCCATATCAAAATGGAGATCAAACCCCATAGGGTTTTCACTTTCTCATTACATATTTACATTTAGATTTCTTTGTTCCTCTGTCCAGTTTGTCCACAGCATCTCATTCATCTAAAGGAGGTTTTTTTTTTTTTTTTCAGTAGTAGTATATAGAATTTTTATGTTTTATTTTTCAAAGTTCTTTAATTTTTTGGTCAAATAAGTATAGTTTAATTTTAATAGTAAATGCCTAAATTAATTCTTTGAATAAAAATAGATACACTTTTGAAAAAAATCAAATACATCTACAGCCAATTTTTTTTCTTTTGTATATTGATATGTGAAGATATCTCCCATTCTCTCGTTGAAAAGGTTGAAGTACATTTTATGGTGTCATTCAGCCAAAAAAGGCTTAATAAGTGTTCAGAAGATAGCATCCTTAGAATAGCGCGATAAAGGAGGATGCAACCACTACTCAATCACCGAGGTGACATATTTGAAATTGTAACCTCATTAACAGAACAGACTCTATCATTTGAAGTGGATTGAATTGGTTCTGCAACAACACGTCCAACAGAAAATGCCGGTTCTGCTGGTACAGGAAGTGCTATGTTCTCGCTTGCCAGCATGACAATCACCGATGACATGGTAGGTCTGTCCGCTGGGTCTTCTTGCACACACAATAGCCCGATATGGATGCATTTAAGAACCTGAACGGCCACACACGACTGAACAAGGAGCGGGTCTATTAGCTCCATTCCTTGACCTTTAGACCATAGTTTCCACGCCTGTAATGTTTCCTAAAATTAGAATGGTACGGCAGTACAGCCATCTATTTTTGAAGACAAAGATAGGATAAAAACATATAAACGTTAGGAGGCTTTCACCACTCTCTGAAAGATGAAAACCATTGTTCCTTTTAATGCTTATTATCTCCAGAAAAAAGGACTCCAAAACTGAAAACATTATATTTGACGGAAAAAGGTCCTTCCATAGCATACTCGGGGGCCATGTATCCTCTATTTCAGTTCAGAGGAATAGATAAAATTAGGTTAGATTATGGAAATATCAAAACCAAGAATTGTTAAGTTTGAACATTATTCTATCATAAAATTGAAGTATGATTACAAATTTTAGATTGTAAAGAACAGCCAAGTTCCTCTGCAGAATAAACCTCAGCAAAGACTGTGATCTGATGTACTGCTTTTCCATTTTACGAGTTCAATGCTAATTCTTTCTTTTCAATAAAATTTTATTTGACACAGATGCAATATTAAGGATCAAAAGAAAACTAATGAAGAACCAAGTTTGGTAAAAAAAAAAAAAAAGAATTGTGAGCCTAGAAGTGCACGGGATGGTGGACTTACTATGTTCCAACTATTCTATTTGTATTTGCTTCATTTTGATTTCCACCAAAAATTCTTGCCATTCCAAAATCTGATATCTTTGGGTTCATTTCGTGATCTAGCAAAACATTGCTAGCCTTAAGATCCCTATGAATCATTCTAAGATGAGTGTTAAGAGTATTTGATGGTCAAAAGGATATAATATTATTTTTCTTTTCAAAGTCTTCAACAGACAACTAAAGGTATCTTTGCCAGACCTAAAATGTCAAGTCCACCTGACATGGTCAATGCCACCTTAACTTGGCTTTATCCTAATTGTCCCTTTATAGTTTCCCTTAGCTTACCTATAAATATTAAGACTCAGGCACCATGAAGGCAGGTTAATATCATTCACTTCTCTCTCTTTTTCCTACTTTTTTGCCAATCTGATCTTTACTAACTTGCACGTCAGAGTACAAAGGCAAAGAACACTCCATGCCTTTGCCTTTAACAGTCTTTCTCTTTTGCATTCACAAAACACTCTCGGGTCGAAGCTCAGCACCAACATTTGATGTGCCTGGTAGAGGTTATCTTGTATTAGCCAAGCATAAAACAATGCCACAAAAAAAAAAAAAAGAACCTAGATGATGCCAATTAAAGCATACCTGACCATGTAAGTATTACCTGACGAAAGAGTTCGGGCCAGAACATTGATAAAAAAGACCCTTCGGTACACAATGATCAAAGAAAAACTATATAAAAGATCCTTTAGCCTACCCTACTTAAGATGTGTTAATGAAGAAGAGATAAAGTATGTCCTGTGAGAAATTCATGAAAGAATATGTGGAAGTTACCTCGAACCTCGGCCTTTGACTTATAAAATGCTATGGCAGGGCTATTACTAGCCCACCATCATGAAGGATGTGATCAAACTGGGGAAGAGATACGACAAGTGTCAAATATTTACCTACATACAACATCTCCCCTCAACCAAGCTCACTCTTATCATTAGCTGTCATTCATGCAGTGGAGAATGAATGTCCTCGGACCATTCACCCCGACCACGTGTCAAAGGAGATTTATCTTAGTGGTAGTAGATTACTTCACAAAATAGTTAGAAGCTGAAGCTCTAGCCCTACCACGAAAGCACAAGTCAAGAAATTCGTGTGGAAAAACATAGTATGTAGATTCGAATTACCTCAATCTGTAATAACGTACAATGGTAAATAATTCTAAAATCCAAGGTTCAGGGAATGGTGCTCAAATCTTCACATTAACCTAAAGTTCACATCAGTTGACCACCCTCAGTCCAACGAGCAGGCCGAAACTGCAAATAAGACAATATTAGAAATTCTAAAAAAAAAGCTCAATGCAACAAAAGGGAAATGGGCCAACTAGTTATCGAGAGTTTTGTGGGCACTTAAATATGACCACAAAAGTACCCTCTGATGAAATCCTTTTTAATTGGCATTTAGAGCAGAGATCGTAATGTCAGTTGAGATTAGCCTACCAAGCTTAAGAGTTGTTTTGGCATAAAAAAAAATAAAGAGGCATTTAAGGCCAACCTCAACCTCACCAAAGAACAAAAAGATATAGCCTTAACACAGATTGTAGCCCATCAGTAAAATGTAGGTAACTATTATAATAAGAGGGTCTGATGTAAACACATTAGAAAGGATGACTTGACACTTAAAAAAGTTGAAACTTCATGGGTAGATGACTTAGGCGGTAAATTGGCCTCGACGTGGGAAAATCCATATATTGTTAAGGAAGTTGTTCACAATATGACCTATAAATTATAGGATCTAAATGGCGACATCATCCTAAAGACGTGAAACACATACAACTTAAAGATTTATTATCAGTGACTTGGTTAAACCAATCTTACACTTACATTATTTTATGAATGGCACTGTCATCTTAAGGATTTGAAATGCAAATCAAGTTTATTACCAGTAGATCGGTTTAAACTGAGCTCAGTCCCCAGGGCAGCCTCCAGCTCGTCTTCTAAGACCTTATCTTCATCTTCATTTTTCGTATCCTCTTCAGGTTAATTTGGATAAGCCTTCGATCTGATATTGTTGATGTCAATATCACAGAGGTTGAGATTGAGAGAGAAGAATTTAAATTATACCTTATTTTTTGCCAGCTAAAAGGCACTAAGTATATTCTTTCTTAAAAACTCTACCTTCACTCAAAGATAGTTATTGAAAGCTTTATATTCCTCTACAGCCTTTACCTTTGGCTCTTTTTTCCTCTTGTTTCGGGCCTCTAACTAGGACCTTAACCTTGTGATTTTGACCTAAACATCATTAAACTTTAGCTCGACCTATTTTTTTATAGATTTGACTGAGGCTTTATCAACCAAGATGGCCTCTAGTTTTATTGTCAACTTGTCTACGTTTTTTATTTTAGCTCGACCTCCTTCTTGTAGGACACATTGAGGCTTGACCTGATGCTGCTCAATGCCTCTAAGCTCTTTTTATGCTTTTCAGCAAAGGTAGCCATATCTTTTTCAACCTTCAGCATATGTCCCATAATAAGATAAGCATGGTAAAGGGCCTAGCTACTGTTATCTATAAGCTAAGGTGAAAACTTCTTTTGGGTTGCACGAAAAAACATTAGACTTAAAAAAATAAAAACAATAACAATAACAATAACAAGAAATCGAGCTGAGGTCAAGAGATACTTACAAAGAGAAAGAATCATGACCTTGTAGAACCTCATAGCTACATTGAGGTTGGAGATGGAGTCATTCGTCAGAGTAAACTCCAACCCCATGAATATTCTCCCTAAGCTAGCCTTAGCACCCTATCTTTAGGGTTCTCAAAAGCAAATGAAGAGGTCTCTACCATGAGTTTTTGGCTGGAAGTAGTGGTGTCAGCACTGATGTGGAGGACAGGTTTTAACCTGTCTTAGTTTTTTACTTTTAACCTAGGAGAGAGCAAGGCATAGAGGTGCTGACCACTTTATCTCCCCCATTGAATGAGGCTCTGAGCTGGATTTTTTTTGCCCTTTTTAGGCCTCAAAACGTGTTGGTACAGCAAGACATTGAAGTCATCCCTATTGGCCATCTTTATAAAATCAAGCTAACAGTTGGACAAAAAATTAACTTAAAACAAAACCTTACGAGGTTACCTCAAACCTATCCCAATACTTATCTTGTTTATTACTTCACAGGGGTTAGCTTGTGAACATCAATGACGTGCTCCCCTTATGTATAAAATCTAAAATCTTATCCCGACCTAACAAATTAAAGATAGAGAGGGCCATCGATACATCCACAAAAAAGCTGGGTGTACTCTTTATTTCAGGTCTCATCTTTGAGCTCATCATTTTAATTTGTCTTGTGCTTTTCAAGGCATAAAAAGAGTAGCTTTTAATTTTTTATTGAGCTTGAACAATCAATGAGAAGTTTTTTATGTGGCTAAGCTGTGATATAAAATCACCTGCTATCATTGGGATATTTTTTAAGAGAAAAAAACTCCTTAAATTGAGGGAGAGAAGAAAGAATATTTAATCATTGACAAAAAATAATAAAAACGACTATGTATCGAATAGAATTCAAGTTGAGTTGAGTGATGGTCAAATTGTAATAATTAAAAATTGAAATGAATAAAGGATGATGTGAAAACCTTAGACTGGCCATGAATGAATCTCAATATACTTAAAGCCAATGTGGCTCTAGTTTATTGGTCATCTGATCTAAAAAGTTCAACATTATTATACTGTACCCTTTTTTAAAAAAAAATGGTACCTAGAGCACAAACGTGATGTGTCGAGCACATGTTAGAATAGTTTTCTGAATTTGCCCTGCCCTTTAGCTCGCTCATCACATCTTTGAAGATTTTGACTAGGTCACACAGAGTATATATAGGGACCTTGATGAGTTCATCTTGCACCATAAGACTCTCTCTCGTCGTCACTTTCTCTGATCGAGGTGCACCCTTTCTTTTGTTGCTCCTCCAAACCCCCCTCGTTAGAAGAATATGACTTTTGGATGAGAGATGGATCTTAAGAAAAAGTAGTGGATGAAAACAGCTCGATCCTGAAAAAAAAAAAAGATGAGGTAGAATCCCTTCACGAAAGAATGAGATATTCAAAAAAATTGATTAAGGAAAGAGTGTAGAAGTGGCAAAAGGTAGAAAAGATCGAACCTCAAAAAGGGAAACAATCAAAAAAAAAAGAAAGGTTGGCCATAGAAGATGAACTGACCTAAGAAACATGAAAGCCATTGGATATTGAAGTTAGAAGTTGATCTGAGCACACGACTCTTTTATGCTCAAAACTCGCTCGCCTTTTACTCGAGCATTCTCTTCATTGTGTCACTGCCCTTCTTCATATATCAAGTTGAATTAATAAGCCATCTTTTCATGGTTGCAGCCCATAATAATATGGGGGAGCGAGTTGTCATCCTACTACTTTCGTTGACCTTTCATTGGCTCTACCCTATAACTCTTAGCCTCTTAAAAATTCGTACTAGAGGATATGGTCAGAAACACATACCAAAGTAAGTGTAGAAAAAACTTTGAAGGCTAAAAAACTATTGAGATCAAAAAGTTTAGGCCAGATGGAGAGCAAAGAAAAAAAAAAGTGAAAAATTGAAGCCCTTTTAGCCCTTTATATAGAAGCATTGTAGACCAAATTGACAACATGTTCCATGCCACATGTCGGAGCATAGGCAGGAATGTGTCTTTTCATTTTTCTACTTTAAATTTTTTCATTCAAACCACCTCTATCTTCATTTAATGCTATCAAACCAGCCTAACTAGACAAACCTCAAGTCAGACCATCTAAACTAGACAACCGTTAGAGGTAAACCGAGAGCTCAATTCACATCCAATGTCAAAAATAGAGGCTCAAATCTAAATTTTTGAAAGAAGATAGAAGTCTCACCATGGCCAGATGAACTCCAGTACTAATCTTGAATCACCTTTGATAATTATCACCTCAACAACCTTTAAACCGATTATGCACTCAATCCAAAACACACGCACAAGATTGGATAATCGTCAGGTCAGACCATGGCTCAAAGTTAGTCATCGTCCAAAACCGACCTTCCCCTACAACGTCGACCTTTGACAAACCATGCAACCAATCTATCCCACACCGAAAATGTCGATAATAAATTTGGTAATCTGATACTCTAACCGCCTGATGGGGTGACAGAATGTTAGGGGCATTTGATGGTCAAAACGATATAGTGGTCTTTTTCCTTATCAAAGCCTTTAGCAGACAACTAGGGATATCTTTGTCATTTGTACCGACCTGATATGTCAAATAACCACCTCAGCTTGGCCCTATCCTAATTGTTCTCTTATGGTCTTCCTCAGCTTACTTATAAATATAAAGACTTGGCACCATGAAGGCAAGTTGATCTTATTCAGTCCTCTTTTTCCTTCCTACTTTCTTGCCGACCTAATCTTTACTGACTTACACATCGGAGTGCAAAGACAGAGAACACCCCCTACTTTTGCCTCTAACCGTTCTTCTTTTTTGCATTCACAGAGACACCTTCAGGTCGAAGCTCAACACCAACAATGAGAATCCTCATATAAATACCTGATGCTTGGCGCAATGCCATTAATAATGCTATGGCGCTTCTGCCAATCTAGTTGCACACCAATGCTTGAATCTGGAAAGAACCACCCAAAAGAATAATAGTAGTTAGTTGATTTTTTACCATATTGCTTGAAGAATCCTGTTAAAAACCAGAATGAAACAAGAATTTTTTGTTTGTGGGTCAAACCAAAGAGGAACACATCAAGGTTTTTATTGGGCATGTATTCATAAACAAGCATTTTTTCGTTTTGCTCCAAGCAGCAGCCGAGGAGTCTCACAAGATTTCTATGTTGTAGCCTGGCAATTAACATGACTTCATTCTTGAACTCAACTAACCCTGCCCAGAAGTTCTAGAGAAGCTTTTAACTGCAATTTCTTTTCCATCTGCTAATTTGCCCTAAAAGAAGGAATTAAAAAGCATCATAAAAGAACTAATTATGTGAAGTTGAAGAGGTGCATCGTATACTAAAAGTATAATACCCCATCACCATAGTTACCTTGTACACAGGGCCAAATCCACCTTCTCCTAGTTTATTTTCACAACAAAATTGTTTTGTTGCTGTTTGTAAAATATCTAACTGAATCGAAGGGAACTCCTTAGATCTCACCCCACTCTCACCTTGAAAATTTTCATTTGAGTAATCATCGCTAACTCTTCCTCTTAATGCAAGTAACTGAACTTGTTGGCTGTTATGATCTATATTCTTTTCAAGAGAAAACAATTAATTGGCATAACAATTGAGTCAAGAAGAAAGTGAAGAGCAAGTAAGATCCAATGCATACCTTGAAAATTTCTCCTTCTCCAAAGGAAAATACCTCCAGAACAGAACAGAGTGACGGCAAAAATCCCGGACAAACTTGCAACAATAGGAATCCACCTTGATTCGCTTTGTTTGCCACCTTCTAAATCTGTTACTACAAAAGAAAGTTATACTTTAGTTAATTTCTAGTGGAATAAATTTCTAATTTTTGTATTCTTCTTGCTGTTTCTATTTTGCAGATATTAATTAATTTGTAATTAGTTTCTGTCGCAGGTATTTTTCCTACTTTCTTTTTTGATGGATGAAAATTTCAGTAATTAAAAATTAGGCAAGCTAAATTCTCCTGCATCTGATGATACTAACCGTTTGAGCCACTTGCTTTGTTTACTGAAGGAAGGCGTGCTTCTGATTCAATTCCAGGATTCTTGATTATCATAGTGTTTGGTGATTGGTCTCGAGGTTTTCCATAAAATGGATATATCTCATACCTGATGTTACAGCTTGGTCGTAAAACTCTCGCACCTTGTTTTCCAGTCGCGAAAGATGGGATTACAGCAATTGATCTACGTGGACAAGTATGCAAAGTAGAATTTTTATGGATATTTGCCCTATAATTTTATAATTCTTTTATATATTTTTTTCCGAATCTAGAGTTTTTATTATTTATAAATATACAAATGGAAAAAAAAAAATTTTCCTATATTTTTTTTACAATTTTTTTATTTATTAAACAGTATTTAATCAATTTCAAACAGAGTTTTTTTTTTTTTAATTTTAAATCAATATTTTCAATACTATTTGGGGTATCAACTTGTCCAGGAACATTAGAAGTATTAATAATTATATATATCTTGGATGCATAGGTGAGACAAAATTTGTTAAAACTTGGGTAAACCGAATTAGGTGTCGAGCATTAATGTATTAAAAGGGCGTAATCGTTGGATGTTTCGTTAACAGAACAGTCTCATCATAAATATTCTTGTTACATTTGATTTGAACAAAAATGGGAAAGAAATTTTGAACAACGCTCCTTCTATCATGAAGTTGATTGTTAGCAAAATCAAGATCGTGTTAAAACCTTCTGGCTTAAAACCTTCACGATTTAGAAATTGATGGATGTCGATAGCGATAACGTTCCAAACACAAAGCTGTAAAAAAAATTTCTTAAAAATGATCAAAATCCATGCTTGATGCAAACTTAACTGAATAAAATTATAAGAAAGCCACAGCAATGCAGTCTCTGCATCTCCCAATCCTTGTTGAGTCTCGATAAAAATAAAGTTTGACATGTGACCATTTCCAGAAGTAATGAGCACGGTCTCTGCCCAAAAACAGAAGCGTATTTAATGCGAGGTTGGGAAAATTCCTTGGTTCGGTAGTTAAACTCTGACTTTGATAAGTTAAGAGTATGGTCATTAATTTGAAACCTAAACTCTGACTTCGTCAAAAGTATGGTAATTAATTCGAAAGCTAAGTCCTCAGGTGTGTCAAAATTTTCATGTAGAAACATGCAGGAAGGTTTCATCTGTTCTCTGCCTAATTTTGTTCTTCAGGAATCAGGGTATAATTCTGCCGCTGACTTGGACATCTCTGTTAGAGAAGTAAAGATTGTTATTAGTTTAAAATATGATGACATCATATTAAATAAAAAAATTTAATTATTGATGAAAAATTAATTTTTTTTAATTTTATTTATATTTTAAATAATTATATTTGAATAAAAATAATTATTATATGACAAACAATAGTAATTATTTGAATATAAATAAATTATTATTTATAAAGAGTATGATTATACAAAATATCATAATCGGTTGAATAAAAATTTATATTTGTTCATTCATTATAAATAGATTTTTTGGTATAATCATTTTCACTACTTTTGATTAGAGAATTTAAAAATTTGTCGTGTTTTAGAAGCGTAATTGCCTTTAAAAAAATATTTTTTACGCCTCAAAGTTAAAATTATGTTTTATTATTTCTCTTCTCAAATTTATTTTTTCTAATAATTTAAAGGTAATTATGAAAAAAATTTTATATTTAGTACTTATGGAGATGCAAGAGAAAGAAATTTAGAAATGTATTGGTGAAATCCAAAATCTTAAAATAATTATGAACAAAGAAAAATAATTATTTACCGTGATGTCAGGTAAGTTTTCTTTAATTTTTATTCCAAATTACTCTGTCATTAATTCATTGTTTGATTTTGTTACATGAATCCAATTTCATGATTATTTTTTATATTAGTTGGGCTTTTGAAATTTCTTAGTTGTGCATTCCAAAAGTTTCACTAGAATGAATTTTTCAAAATTATAGCTAGTAGTAGTATGAAATTAATAGGGTAAATATATGCATGAAAATTGTCATTGCTTTTGGATTGGATAATAAGCCAAAAGCAAATTCATACATATACTTATAATGTGATTCATTGAAATTGGTTTAGAATAGCCATAAATCAAAATGGGCTCCATATATATATGATAAAAAATTGGATTTAGACATAATAAATTATCTCTTTTGTTCAATATTAATGAGAATTTGGAAAAGAAAATGAGTTTTAAGGAAATTGAGATCATTGATTGGGATTTTTGTTAACAATAGAAGTTAACATATATGGGCTAGAAATGGAGTGTCCTAATAAATTTATTTTTAATTATCTGTGGTTAATTAATACATATATTAATTAAATGCTTGTTTATTATTTTATATTAATTAAATGCTTGTTTATTATTTTATTTTTTATACTTATATTATTTAGTTATGCTTTTAGTTAAATGGAATGTTTATATAGTGGACAATTTGATTAATTAAGCCTTATACTTATTATTAATATAATTTGCTAATAACATGCATTTATTATTTGTTCAAAAGGCACAATTGAAATTTTAATTCTTGACTAAACATGACTTTATGTTTACTCAGACAATCATTAAATAAAAGAATTATGAAAATATAGTTAAATTTATTAAAACCATGAGATAATATTTTAGTTGGAAAAAGCTAGAGAAGTAGTAATATATAGTTATTTTAATATTTTGTCGATATGAGATTTATTTAGAGTATTATTATATATTTTATAGTTTGGGTAATAACTGTATGCATTATTAATATAATGATTATGGCCATGTATGTATCCAAGGTAAAATGCACTTATATTTAACATATCCCTCTTGTGTATAGCATTTGTAAGAGATATCCAAGGGAGATACTATGGAATTATAATAGAAATACAAGGGTCATGTTCAATTGTGCTGCCATAAAAATTTTGGTAATGTCCATAATATAAACCATATATCCATTTTTATATTTATATGTATATCAACTAAAAATGAATATTGAGTTTTTTAAGTCTTTTAATTTAATGAATGAATAACAATCACTCAATGATGTTAAATTCATGGTTCCATGGGTTATCAAATTTCATGGCTTGAATACATGTTTTTGTGAATTTTTGCATACGGTAATAACCGAAACATCCATGAGCCAAGAATTGGACGTGGAGAACATATGCATGGTTTGCCATATATTAAGAAAATGAAAATGGATGATGGTAAGGGTGTCGATGAAAGCTTATAAATGCACCATTAATATATGGACTTGATAATGATGATAGCTTTCAATAACCTCAATCCTTGGAGTTGATTACTAAATGAGTTATCCATGGAGAATAAGGTATGACTCTTAAATGAATAGTGCTTTTGATAAGTTAGAAAATATTTATTTGTATATAATACACAAATAATTTTTTTTTTCAATGGTTTTCGTATGAAAGTGATATTTGATTAATTTTATTTGATAATAATTATAGCTTGTATAAATGATTTACATCTCATGATTTTATTAAAAGTTTTTAGATATGGTAAAAGTATAAAATTATATTCACTTTGAAAGCTACGAGTGATTCAAAGATTTTGTGAATATAAAAAAAAAATAAAATAGCAAGATGAATGCTATTTAATCCATTTGGGTGATGGACATAATTTTGCTCATGATAAAATTATGGCTAATAGTGTTCATGATGAAATATATTCATAAGTTTCCATGATTTGGCATTAAAGTCGCAAAAAGAGAGTTTAGAAAGCATGAGTTTACTAAAACAAAAAGAAAAATTAGGAGTGATTATAGTTGACATCATTTTTATTAATATATACTCTCATAGTGAATTTAAATAAAAGTTTTGAAACTTTTATGAGAAAACAATTAAGATATAGAATATTTGCTAATTATCTTTTACTAAAGGTAGATTTGGAGGCTTTTTATTTAAAAAAAAAAATATAATAGTAAAAAGATAAATGAAATAACAACTTTATTAAGTATATATGATATATTGATAATCAAATGAGACATTTTTTAATAAAAGAATGTATATTTGCACAAGGTAGGGGTGATAAGAATTAAATGATATAAAACTCGTCATCATAGTGTTGTAAGATTTTAATTATAATTTTATGAGTAAATTATACAAACTAATAAGTTTAAATCACTTATTAAAGTAAAATCATAAAAATGTTATTAAAAATCTTAAAAAGACAAAAATGACTTGGTTTATTTACTGAGTTTATTCAATTGCATTAGAAGTATAATTGTATTAAAGATATATAAAAGTGTGCAAATAAAATGGTTGAAATTTATGAGTATAGAATTGTGATTACAACCAATACCACCTATTTCTTAAAATGACAAAAACAAGGCTATAATGTATAGAGCATATAAATGATATGCAAAATGAAAATTTTGACCATATTAGCTTGAAGTGATTATATTTAAGATTCAATCTCAAGTAGGAATAATTACTATAAAAGAAAATTGAATTTCAAGATATTTAGTTAGTAATATTACAAGTAGAATGAATTTAAACGCTTACTATTAGACACCAATAATGAGAATTTAACTTTGAATTAGTAACTTCTAATTATAAAGTTTAACGAGTAAACACAAATTATTGTTATTTGTTTGTTAAGTAATAGTAAAATTCATTTAAATTTTAGAAACTAGTATGATTTATTGCATAAAGATGATAAGTTTTTATACTCTTAATAGAGTTTATTATTTAAATGTTTAAAGTAATGGAGATATAATGAAAACTCTACTTATATAAACATAAAAGTGATGTTATTTCAATAAGAAGAGTTGAAGTCTCTCTTGTAAATGTTTATGAATAGGATAAAACCATAGACATAATAGTACTAAAGTGGTTATAAACCTCTAACAGAATAATAAATAAATATTATGTGTGTTATATCTATAATTTTAACAACTAAAGTTAAGATTTAATCTATGGATCCATCAATTTCATTAGAGTTTTAAGATATATATGTTAATTGAAGATTTAAATCAAGAGATACCTTCTTATATTTATAATATTTATTTGTATAAAATATTAAAGACTAAGCACTAGCATTCTAAGCTAATTGAGCAATTGTTAGTAGTTTAAAATGTGATGCATTTTACATTGGATAAAAAAATTTAATTATTGATGAATAAAATTAATTTTTATACTAATTTTATTCATATTTTAAATAATTATATTTGAATAGAAAAACTATTATATGACAAATAGTCATAACTATTTTAATATAAATAGATTATTATTCATAAAAGTCATGATTATACAAAAAGTTATAACAATTTGAATATAAGTTTAGATCTGTTTATTCATTATAAATTGATATTTTAGTGTAATCATTTTCATTACTTCTAATTCGAGGGTTTGAGGTTTTAATTGCTTTTAAAAAAAAAAAAATTTATGCCTCAATTCCAAAATTATTTTTTTATTATTTTTTTCTCTTATATATTTTTTTAACAGGGATTATGGAGTAATTATGAAGAATTTCACACGTTTTAAGCTTTAATTTTGATTATATGATAAAAGAGGAGATTAACTCAACTAGAAAGATTGTTTATCTTGAAGCAAAAGCTTTGAATTTAAATTTAATTAATAATTTTTTTATTAAAATCATATCGAATGTATAATTTTTAATCATTATTTTTAAATTATTGAATATAATATATTTTATTTAAAAAAATTAAATAATTTATCTATCTCTAAGTTTTTCATATAAAAAAAATTTCTGATTACGTGACTTTAACTATGTGCTCTAATGTCCACTCCTTTGTTAATAAGGATACGTTTTGGGTAGAAGAATTCCCCGAGTGAGTTTCATTTTGATGCAAAATTAAATGATGGAAATAACGTTGTACCTTTCAAAATATTAAATAAAAATTAAGTGGGTTGTTAAGTAGAGATAAGGTACAGAAATTCAAACTTAATACTCTGTAAGATTTAGTCATATTCATACTAATTTTGGCGAATTTTCAAGATAAAGTTGTCTTTTTTTCTTTTTTAGAAAAAAAACACATATGTAATTGTCTGAAATGGGCAAGTGGGAAATGTGGACGGTCAAATCAATCAGGCAATGACGGCGATTGGTAAAGATGCAAGAACTTTGCTGTGGTGTAACCACTCTTCTCAGTCGCAATCAAAAGCCATATTATTAATTTGTAGTCTCTCGGAAGATTATTCTTGACCAAGTCCCCCATAGATTTTACCGTTTTTTTTTATCGTAATTTTAATTGATTTAAATATCAATTTTAATAAAATTAAATTAATATAAAATTTTTATTATAATTTTTTATTATAATTATAATAAATTTTTAATAGTATTTATAGTAAATTTTATTATTATTTTTAATTTCATTATAACTGTTAATAAAAATTTTATATTAATTTAATTTTATTAAAATTAATATTTTAATTCAATTATAAATACGATGAACCTAATTATATCATACTAAAAATATAATAGAATCCAAACGAAAAGTAAATCGAGATGAAAGTGAAAATTAAGGGGATGGAAAATTTGTTAATGGCGCTGAAGTGAATAAATGATATCGAACGGGCAAATTTTAATTCCTGGAAAAAGATATTTCGGAAAGTTGAATCAGTCCGGAAATCATTTAATCACTCTTTTTCTATTAGAAAATGTAGCTCACTATAGGAAAAAGTTATCCTTACAAAATCCATATTCCATTGTGTGGAGTCTTTTTTTTTTCTTTTTTTTTCATTTGTCAATTGATCAGATAGAAGGATAGTGGTATTATTAGAGAGACAGAGAAATGTGGTCTTATGAAGTGGGTACTCAGCTTCGCCATAGTTTCTGCTACATGTCAACTCAATTCTCAGGAGATAGTGCATTGGAAAGGAATTAAGATCTCCAGACACAGGTAACAGACTATGGAGTTGGCTACATTCATGATTTCAAGAATAACAGTAAATATATCAATTAATTGTTGTATAAATTTCTTATGGAAATGTATCTACCATCAGGCTGCTAGCTACTCTTTCTTCAACTTAACTGTTATAAGTTGATTTACATACTTGTGCTGATGAAGCTGATTTGCTTGAAAACATCTACTTTTGATTTATCTGGGGGGAAAATTATACTTCCCCAAATGACTCGTTCAAGCCAAGATAATTCTACAATAAGCACATTTACAGGTTAACTATAGCTTCTTCATTGGTGTATAAAATTGCAAGAGACAATTGATAAGCAATTTATTTGATTTAATAAAACATGTAGAATACTGCAGAGTATCAAGAGTTTGGGGAGCATCAAGAATTTGAGGGTAAATAACTCTTGTATGTCCAGTTCATACATAAAGTGACTGGATCAAGTACACAAGTAACACTACTGAATCATGCCAAAAATTCACAACATTGGCAGAAGAAGTGAGTTATTAAACTTTGGCAGATTGCTATCTATACTGAGGAAGCATCTATTAACTCACTTTACCGAGAATCTAATTCAGTAATTGATGCTTCATTGATAGACCATGGCATTGACTGATTAGTAGATTGATCAGATTCCAGCCCCATGTTTGGCATACTTCCCTCCGTTCTGCATTGAAGGAAAAATGCCGGTTGGTTAGGCAATGGTAGTGTGACAGAGTAACTGTTAAGCATGAGAACAATGGTAGCCATCGTAGGCCTGTCAACTCGATCTTTCTGAACACATAATAACCCAATTTGGATGCATCTAATAACTTCATTTGTAGAGTAAGTATCCCTCAGAATAGGATCCAACAATTCCAATGGTGTCCCATCCTTCCAATGTTTCCAAGCCTGCAGTGGTTCATCAAGCAAGATTCAAAAAGTTATCTCACCTTAAATTTAAATTTTGTATTTCGTATAGGCCGAAAGATGTATCACTGTTGAATTTTTCGAGGAAAACAATAACTTTTTTATTTCCTTGGGGAATTATACTCACATAGTTAATGAGGTCCTCAGCACGATCTGTTTGATAGAAATTACTGTTCCTTTGGCCACTTATAATTTCTAGAACTAAAACACCTAAACTATATGCGTCTGATTTCACAGAAAACTGCCCTTGCATTACATATTCGGGAGACATGTAGCCACTGCAGAACCATTAGCAATGTTATTATGATGACAAGAACAAATATTTTTTGGTTTGATCTAATAATTTATGTCTGTTAACAACAACCAGGATAGCTTGTTATAAATGATTTAGCTGGAGGTGTTAATATGTCACAAGGATTCCTAAATTCGATTAAAAGCAGGGTAGAATCAAAATGTGCTTTTATTTCTTTAAGTTGTTCAACAATTAGGATGCAACAACTCCCGGTTAAATTGCCTATCAAACTTATGCAAACAAATGCTATAAATGTTTAAAACTTACAAGGTACCAACAACTCTTCTAGTGGTTCCTTGAGTTTGATCAACTCCAAAAATCCTTGCCGTGCCAAAATCTGAAATTTTTGGATTCATTTCACTATCTAATAATATATTGCTGGCCTTGAGATCACGGTGTATGATTCTAAGCCGAGAATCCTCATGCAGATAAAGCATTCCGCGAGCAATCCCTCTTATGATCTTGTAACGTCTTGACCAATCCAATTGTCCTTGTTTTGCAGGATCTACAAAAATAAATAAATAAATAAATAAGCAGTTTTGTTCGCACAGCAAATCTAATATTAAGATATTCCCATGCATCTCTCTTGGCAGTGTTAAAAATCAATTAGAAGTCCCAACGAAATTCTTGCAACAGTATATTACACGTACCAAAAAGAAAATAGTCAAGGCTTTTATTGGGCACAAATTCATACAAAATTATCTTTTCTTCTCCTTCCAAGCAAAATCCGAGTAGTCTCACTAGATTTCTATGTTGAAGCTTGGCAACCAATACAGCCTCATTTGTAAATTCCTCAGCGCCTTGTCCTGAACTTCTCGATAACCTCTTCACAGCTATTTCCTGTCCGTTAGGAAGGGTACCCTGAGAATGTAAGACAATCCTTCATTAGAAAAGCTTCCCGAGGATTTCTCAAACTCTTTTGGACCCTGTATGCATGGATAAAATGGCTACATCTCATTAAAAACTAATAATACCTTGTAAACTTCACCAAAACCACCTTGTCCTAGTTTGTTCCTATCTGAAAAGTAGTTTGTGGCAACTTGCATCGTTCTAAAATCATACTGCAGTGACTCTATTGTCGTTATATCATTTCTTGCTGTAAAATCAAAATAGTAAATGTCATATTCTGTAAAAGATAAGTTGTGTTTTACCATTTTCTCAAAATAAGTTGTGTTTTACCATTTTCTCCTTCTATAGCTTTGAACTTCTTCCTTGCTCTCTTTTTTAATAGAGACCAACCCACGAAAAAAAGGAAAACAGACACAGAAATTGGAGCAACGATGACAATAATTATTTGCCACGACTTTTGGCTTTTTCCTGCAGAAGGAATAAAGAATTAAAGATGTGTCACGATAATTTCTAATACCATAAATGCAGCAATCTCATTGTCCTTTTTTGGAAGAAAACTATACGGCATATAATCGTCCTAATTAAAATTACTTAATTCAACAAACAAGAACAAATAAAAAGGCAATAGTACGGATGGTATGACAGAACCTGGAGCTGCTGGGGGAGGAGTTATTACGGACGGAGGTGCCGGAATTGAAGTTGAAGTTTGATTATAGAACGGGAAAACTTCATATCTAATGTTGCAGCTAGGAGTCAGCACTCTTCCCCCTTGCTTTCCACTGCAACAATTAGGTAGATCCGCTATAGCTCCTCGCAGACATGTGTTGCAATCCGTGCTTGACAGGTCAGGAGTACACTGCACAAGGCTGTACAGTGTTTGAAACCCTGAAATATTCGCCTCTATGGTCGCAAAGTTTTGTAAACCTAACGTAGCATTTACAGCCAGGGTTGCTGCATTATTGATCGTATCAGCCAGTATCTGATCAAAATGTTCTTGGTCCGTGGCATTTCTTGCGTTTAACAAATAGATTTTAGGTACAACTGTCGCAACGGAAAAGATAGATTGATTTGAGTAATGTAACAGGCAATTATCATACCAAATCACAGCAAGTTTTTCAACAGGACAACGTTGAGTGAGGACGTTGATGGCAGTAGAGACACATTCTTTGCAGCTACTATTTGAAACATCACCTCTGCAGAGAAACAGCCCGTAGACCACTTCAGAGTTTCTGCCAGAGGTTGTGTTGTAGAATCGATTGCCACGGGTGGCGCTGGAAAATAGAGAGGAGAGCAGATGATTAACGTCGGCTTGGTAAGTACCGTTTGTGGGAAAAGTGATCGTGTTCGTACAGTCATGGTAGAGGTAAGTTTGTTGCGCTTCAATGGTAAAGCTAAGCAAGGAGAGGAACAACAGAGTTATGAAGGACTTGTAGACAAGCATATTTTTTCTGATTCTTTTTTCCTCGGACCATAACAGAGGTGAGTTTCTCAATACGGACTTTTCTATAGACGCTGAAAGACATGCATGGCAGAGATGAGTTTCCAATATGGGATTTTCTACAGGCACTGCAAAGACAGGTGCATCTGCCAACCGTGAAAAAGCGGGAGCAGCCAATTTAGTGGGTCAAACATGTCATTTCGGTGCGATTTTCACCCCTTTTTTTATTACAATCTCATCTGGTGTTTGGAGAGCGTGAGGCACGTTTGCCGCCAGTCTTCCACTAGATCTTTTAGGTCTAGTGAGAAGAATTTGACTTTGATCTTTTGGAAAAAAATTTTTATTTATAAGTCACAAAGATCAATTTGTTTTTAATTTTCTTCATTTTTTTGATTTGCCTCAATTATTTTTAACTATTTTGAAATAATATAAGGATTTTTTATATCATTTATTTATTCATTTATCATCATTTTAATTCGATGACAAATGTAATTCATCACATTTTCTTAATTCATCATTGGAAGAGAAAAATAAATGGTGAAAAATAAGATAAATAAAAAAAAGAGTATTCATTATAAAAATAAATAAGATAAACAATCACAAATCATAAAAATAAATGTTGAAAAGGGTTTACAATATTTAAGATAATGAATATTCAAATAATTTTAGATAGATCAATTATGAATTCTTTTTCAAAAGCTCATTTTATTAATATTCTTGATTTTTGAACTCACTAATCAAACATTATCTATATCTCACAAGATTCTCATTAAGGTTTTTTCCTAAGTTTCCTTTTCTACTTAAATCGCTCCTACGGGTTTTTAATTTAAGTTTTTTTTTTTCTATTTTTTTTCCTTATTCTTTTGCTTCTTTTTCCATATCTTTTTTTTGCTTTTTTTTTCCACAACTTTTCTCATCTTTTCCATTTCATTTGCTTCTCCCTTGATCAATCAATAATATTTTGATCAAAATCTCAAATAATCTCAAGTCTTAGTTCAATTCATGATTTTTCAATTCAAATATTCCCATTTAATCAAAATGAACTTTTAAGGAACATAATGTAGGCTAAGATTATGAGTTATGAAAAAAAATGGATAAAATAAGCTTAAAATATATTTGAAAGGTTATAGATTAAAAGATCATTTCTTATCATGTGGAGCACTTTGGCTTTTTTTCGTACTCTTCATTAGTTCTTTCTTTCCATTTCTTTTTTTTTTCTTTTCTTCACACATTTTTTTTTCATTTGCATTTTCCATCATTTTTCAATAAAGATCTGACCATAAAAGAGTTTTACCCTTAAAGTCATTAAGGCTTTCATTTTTTTTTGTTTTATTTTTTTTTAAACAATCTTTTTTCAAATTTTGCTCCCAATGTGAGAGTGATCCTTGGTTATGATTTTTTGAAAAAAAATTTTAATAAGCTCAAATAGGGTAGCAAATAGATAATTTTACTCCTGATGTGAAAGGTAAAAGAAAAATGATCATTTTTCATTTCAAACATAAATACTCTCAATTAAGAACATTTATTAACTAAGAGAAAATTTGTAAATGAACCATCCCAAAGCCATATATTGCATTATTTTCATGAGTGAAATTTCTTGCCGAATTTGACTTATTTTATAAAATCTATTTTCCTTTACTTCGGTAATCCCCATAGATTAAGAGTTTAAACTTATCAATTTTACCAATGTAAATGATGCTTTCAAAATTGAATCCTAAATTATTATCAAGATTTTGAACATTCATTATTTAGATCATAGAGATAGATGAAACATAAGAGGAATATATAAAAAAAATAGAATAATGGAGGAAATGTAATGAAAATGCATTTATCATTTTATTGAGATGATGAAAGATAAAAAAATAACATAAAAAACTCTCGAATGTTCAAGACTTGCATTATTTCCTAAAATTTCTAAGGTGACAGGCATTCATAAAGACTTTCTCAAGATTATGCCCTAGTGTGGTTAGGTAAAGGGTTCCTGATGACACTTGACCCTACTTCTTAATCAAAATTCACTAATCCCACTTTGACCAAACTTTGCACTTTATATTTCAACACTATGCAATTTTTTATAAAATGGCTAGCAATCTCAAGATGATAGTTAAAAGTAGCATTAACATCATATCACTTGTAGTAGGAAAGCTTTATAAGTTTTAAATAAATTGGTGTAACCAACCGACTCTCAATGAGTTGAGGGAATAACTTAGTGTATGTTAGGGAATAACTTTGATCTTTTAGGTCTAGTGGGAGCTCTTTCTCTTTTCACCAAGTTCTTGGGTTGAGCAATTGGCTTATTTGTAAGTGCAAATTTGAGTGGCTACATGATTGGTTGATAAGTATAAGTGTCACGAGCTCTAACCTAAGACTCAAAATCCGTACAACCTTAGGCTTGAAATTACCTCTTTTTAGCCTAAGTTAACCTAAAATACAAGCATATAGGCACTAGAACAATTATAAGGATAGAATACGCAAGTTTGAAAGAATAAGAGAATAAGAAAATTGCTAGAATATACTCTGTATATTATTGAAGCAAAATGTCTGATGATGTGTTATCCAAATGAAGGTGGGGCAACCCTTTATTTATAGTTGAGGCCCCCAGCTAAACTTATGGCTAAACCTTAAAATCAAAGGATTACAATATCTTCTAAAAATTAAGGATTACATAGATTATATATTAATACAAAGGCTTTTATTAATTTTCAAGGTCAACTAGATCCTATTGAAAGCTCTTATTGATCTTGTGTGCTTCTAGAAAATCTTAGAGGGCACTTACTCTCTTAGGCCTTCCTGGATGTGGTGCAGGTAAGCCTGTATGTTGTACGGGTGGTTTGGACTCCTCTTCAAGGCTTAGTACGCAAACCCCTACCAATGTCCTTCGTGCGTAAGCCTTAACCTCTGATGCTTAGGCATGTGGGCCTGGTGCGCTTGTCCAGGCCATGACATTCTCCCTTACCTGATTGCACAACGCCCTCGTTACATCTTCTGCATGAAAGTACCTGATCTGGTCCTGAAACTGCCATAAGTCTTTCACTAGTTATCAGTTTACCTTACTATTTGAACGTCTTTTCCAGCACATCAAGTACTTCTGTCTTGGTTGGTAGTTCTTCTACCTTACTTTTTGGTTAGCAATAATGCTATGAACCTTCTTCTTATACAAGGCCCTCACTCTCAATGGTGCACACTTCGACTTTACCCGTCCTAGATCTCTCTCATCCTTATGAAACGATTTGAGCATACTAACAAGGAACACTTAGTGTACCTTCAGGTTGGGTGTTATATCCAACTTGTAGACAACCTTGCCTACTTTCTTGAGAACTCTGAAAGGTCCCTCATACCTTTGGAGTAGGCTTTTATGCAACTTTCTGTAGAGCACAATGGGCTACAGCTTCACCAATACCAAGTCTCCTACTTGCAACTGCACGTCTCACATGTTTTGTTTTGTTCACTTCTTTGACCTCTTTATCGTTTTATGGATACAAAGTCTGGCCAAGTCGATTTGCTTTTGCCAAGCCTTGGTAAATTTGTATGTTGTTGGATTCATCCCTGTATAACCTACAGTAATCGAATTGAGTGTTAGCGACTGCTGACCTATCACAATCTTAAATGAATTCTGGTTCGTTGCTTCATTCATTTATAAGTTATAGAAAAATTGGGCAACATCTAACAACTTTGGCATGTCCCTTTATGTGACACTCACATAGTGCTTGAGGTAGACTTCTTACAGTCTATTCACATGCTTAGTTTGCCTATTGATTTACAGATGCATGCTGGTGAAAAAATTCTAATCTGACCCTAACAACTTGAACAACTCAATCCAAAATTAGCCCATAAAATGCCCGTCTCGATCATTAATAATGGTTTTCGGTACTTTTTAGTACTTCACCTTATTCTTCAGGAACAATTGGGCTGCTTTTTCAGCTGGGTACTCATTGGTTGTTAGAATGAAAATCCCATACTTGAAAAACCTATCCACCACTACCATGATGCTTTCGAACCCTTCTGCCTTGGGAAAACTAACAATAAAGTCCAAAGTGACGCTCTCCCATAGTTGCTCTGGCATTGACAATGGCTTCAAAAGATTGTTTAATTTTTTAAGCTCCACTTTATCCTATTGGCACACAAGATAAGTCTTCACATAAGCCTTCCTATCATTTCTCATGTACGGTTAGTAGTATCAATCCTCTAGCAAAGCCAATGTATAACTCACTCTTAAGTGTCCAGCCTACCTTGAATCATAACACTTTTACAAAACT
This sequence comes from Durio zibethinus, assembly GCF_047325235.1. Classification (NCBI taxonomy): domain Eukaryota; kingdom Viridiplantae; phylum Streptophyta; class Magnoliopsida; order Malvales; family Malvaceae; genus Durio; species Durio zibethinus. Next base: position 25,843,604 of record NC_143169.1, read on the forward strand.
TTTCTGTAAAGTTTCCTATACTGTGGCATAAATAGCCTACTGCCCTTGGTGTACAATAAGCCATCCTGCAACCAAAACTGCATAGTTTTATCTTGTTAGGCATATTCGATGAAAGCCTTGATTATAAGATCATGCGTGGGCCCTTCCTTGATGTATGGCATCAAAAACCTTTTTGGTTAGCTAATGGCAACAAGGTTCGTCTTCTTACTCAAGGCGTCAGCCACCATGTTCACTCGCTCTAGCTTGTATTCTAACATAAAATCAAATTTCGTAAGAAAATCCTACTAATGAGCCTGTTTGAAGGATAGCTTTTTTTGTGACTGAAAGTAGCTAGTTGTCACATTGTTCGTTCTGACCATGAACCTCAACCTTAAGAGATAATACCGCCAAGTGCATAAGTAGTGCACCACTGTTGTCATCTCTTTCTCTTGGATCGTGTACCTATGCTTAATCTCATTGAGCTTCTTACTTTCAAACATGATCGGATGACCTTCTTGCTTTAACACACCCCTTATTACGTAGTTTGATGCATTTGTATGCACCTCATGTGGCTTGACATGGTTTGGCAAAGACAAGACTGGCTCTTCAATCATAACTTATTTTAATTAATCAAAGGCTTTCTAGCACCCTGTATTCTACTCTTATGCTCTTTTTTTCTCGAGCAAGTCAATCAATGGCATGGCTATGATTGAATGACCTTTGATGAAATATCTATAATAGTTGACCGACCTAAGGAATGACCTCAACTTAATGACCTTAGCTAGTAATTCCCACTCTAAGATGGCATGCACTTTGTCTTTATCTATACGTATCTTGCCACCTTCCACTATATGACCTAAGAATGGGATTTTTTGCTGGGTAAATAAGCACTTCTCTCTCTTGACATATAGTTTGTGTGCTCTTAACACCTCAAAATACCTATCTCAAGTGGTCTACATGCTCTCTCAATGTCTAGTTTAGATCACAATGTCATCAAAATAAATTATAATAATACGATCAAAGAACAATTGAAGTACCTTATTCATGAGTGTACACAATATTGCTGGGGCATTGGTGAGTTCGAATAGCATGACCAAGAACTCATAAGAGCCATACCGAGTGACACACGTTGTCTTGGGTTAATTTTTCTCTGTGATCCTGACTTAGTAATAATCTGACCTTAAATCTAGCTTGGTGAACCATCTTATGCCTCCAAGTTGGTTGAACAAGTCCGTAATGAGGGGGATGTGATACTTGTTCTTGATGGTTAGCTTGTTCAAAACCTGATAGTCAATACACAATCACAAAGACCCATCTTGCTTACGTTGAAACAATATTGGTACACCATATGGTACCTTAAATGGCTTGATAAAGCTAGCATTAATTAACTTTTTGAGCTATTTTTTTTAACTCTTCTAACTCTGGTAGGGATTTTTGATAAGGGGCTCTAGTTGGTGGTTTAGCCTCGGGCACCAACTCAATCTTATGGTCCATCTCATTTTTAGATGGTAGCCTACTAGGCAACTTTGTGGGTATCACATGGCTAAAGGTCTCTAGCACCTTTAGCACCTTCAAAGGGGTGTTGGTCTCATTTTCCCTCGATTTTTCATACTTTAAGGCTGTCAAAAAGGTATCTTCATCCTTGCTCACCACCTTAGCAAATTGAATGGTTAACACCACTTTAAACCGAATCCTAGACCCTTGCCTCAATGGTACAAGGCATTGGCACCATGTATCCATAATGCATATATAATTAGCAAAAGGCACAAAAAGAGCATTAATCCAAACAAAAAAATCTAACCTGATCATAAACTCATAGTCATTCAATGGTATTACCTTAATGGTTTCCTTGCCCTTTCAGTCTCCAAACTATAACTCCATTCTCTGCGCTATTCCAATGGCTGAAACCTTTTTAGAGTTCACCATATTGATGGTACCAATCTTTTTTTACACTTTTAGTCTGAGTTTCTAGGCTCTATCACCTAAAATAAATAAATATGAGGCATCTGTGTCCACTAGTGCATTTAATTTCCTACCTTAACCATTAGATCTACAAACATCAAGCCCTTTGGCTTACGATTCCCTTTACTTTAGACAGCATTGAGCACTAACAACCTAAGTTTTGCTTTAACTTTTCATCTGACTCATTATCTATAACAGCCAGCTTGTCCTTTTGTAAGCAATTACGTGCTATGTGGCTTTCTCTACATAAGAAGCATGAGACCAGCTCACGATCACCCTTTGCCTTCCACTTGTTTACTGGTGACTTCCTCTCGTCATTTTTGTTTAAACGATCTTGGTCTCTATCTTTGGACTGTCGATCATGGTCTCTTTATTTGGACTACTTCTCTCGGTCCCTCTTGTCCTTACCTTTTTTCTAGGGCTTGAAAGACTAAAACTTGTTTTATGGTTTGAACTCCACTAAAGATTCAACAATAGTCATGGCTTTAGCTAAGTCACGAACTTCTCACCTTTGTAGCTCATGCTTCACCCACGACTTCAGCTTATCCATGAAAGTAAATAAACTTTCGATCTCGTTCAAATCTAAAAATTTGTAGCATCAGTTTAGAGAATTTTTAGACTTGTTCCTTTATGCCCCCTTACTGGCTAAGCCTATGCAACTTTGCTCGTGCCTCATCATTGGCATACTCTGAGTAAAACTACTCTCTAAACTCTTTTTAAAACTCTATCCAAGTTCCAATCATGGCACCCCATACTTTATATCATCACACTTGCATCTTTACCACAATAAGGTAACATTAGTAAGATACATTAAACTGGTGATTACCTTAGTAATGTGTCTTGTATGCCCGTGGTTCGATAATACTGCTCCATGCCCTATAAGTAGTTGTCTACTTTTTTGGTAGCCTTAGTCCTTTTAAACTCTTTAGGCTTGAGAATCTCTATATGGGTCTTAGATGCTTCAGCAAACATACCATTCTCAATGGCAATCTTACAACTGAGCTTCTCTATCTTTTTGCATATGGCCTCCATCTCATTGCGTATGGTCTTCACTTAGGCTTTCAAGACTTGATTCCTCTGGGTGATCATGTCCAAATTTTTATTGAGAGCAATTTATAACTCACCCTTGAGTTCTTCCTCTATGAAGTCTAGTGCTTCAACGTGAGTCTCCACATCATTAAGCTTCTCTTTCATATTGCCCATGGTCACCTCTATCTTGAACAATCTCTCATCCATGGTAGACCAGATATCTTTTGAAATTACTTTCTTATCCTTTTAGCACCCTTACTCTTAGGCCTCTAGTTGTTAGTTAGCAACATCACTTTGGGATGCCATCTTTTTTACTACGATCTAACTTGCACACAAAGACAAACAGAACCTGAACCAAATCGTTTTGATATCAACTGTCATAGGCTCTAACCTAAGACTCAAAATTCATATGGTTTTAGGCTTAGAATCACCTTCTTCAGCCTAAGTTAGCCTAAAACACAAGTATGCGAACACTAAAACAATTGAAATGATAGAATGGGTAAGTTTGAGAGAACAAAAGAACAAGAGAACAAGAGAACAAGAGAACAAGAGAATAAGAAAATTGTTGGAATATGCTCTATATATTTCTAAAACAAAAGTGTCTGACGATGTGTTTTCCAAAAGAGGGTAGGGCGACCCTTTATTTATAATTGGGGCTTCGAGCTAAACTTATGGCTAAATCTTAAAATCAAGGGATTACAATATCTCTTAAAAATTAAGGATTACATAGATTACATATTAATACAAATGCTCATCCTGATTTTCAGAGTGATTTAGATCTTGTCGAAGGCTCTTGTCAATCATGTACATTTTTAGAAGATCTTAGAGCACACTTACTCCCTTGGGCCTTCTTGGATGTGGCACGAGCATCTTGTAGGCTTGGCCCTAGCTGTGCGAATAGGCCTACATGCTGTGTGGGTAGTCTGGACTCTTCTTTAATGCCTAATGTGCAAACCCCTTCCAATGTCTTTGGTGAAAAAGCTTTAACCTCTAGTGCTAGGGCTTGTGCATTTGGTGTGCCAGTCCTAGGTGTGACATAAGGACTTAGAGAGATATTATTTATGGCTGGAAAATAAGATTAGTCATCGGATAAAGATAATATGGGTTGAAACTTCCAACCTATTGCTCTCTATGAATTATAGCTTAAGCATCTCTTTTTTTTTAATATAGCCTTTTTTTTTGCTTTAATTACATCACCATCTTCAAGCTTTTCATTTTTGATACAATTCTCAATTATCTCTTTAGAAATCACAATATCAATAAAATTCTTAGTAGCATTACCAATCATCTTCTCATATATGGAGCTTTAAGAGTATTGATAAGCAGAACTGTAATCTTTTTTTCAATGAACAGTGATTAAACTTGGATAATAGCATCCTTCCATCTTTAGGCATAGTCTTTGAAACTATCGGTATCTTTTTTTTCCATACTGTATAAGGATAGATGGTCTAGCACTAAATCTATGATGTGTTTGTATTAGGCAATAAAGGCCTTTGTTAACTCCCTTTAGTCACAGATGCGAGACCTATCCAATTGCACATACCATATAACAGTTAAACTAATGAAACTATCTTGAAAGGCATGGATGAGTAGCTTTTCATCATGTGCATGTGCAATCATTTTACGACATTACATTGTCATATGTGTTATGGGGTATTTAGTTTCTTTATATTTTTCAAACTCGGACACCTTAAACTTTGAGAAAATTACCACACTAAGAGCTAAGCATAGTCCAGTAATATCCATTGACCCATAAAACTTGTTTCTTTAATAGCTCTAAGCCTCTCTTTAATAAGATCTATCTTTTGATATCTAAAGCTTCCTTTAAGTTTTGTGAGGCTTATCTTCAATTTATCTTTCTATTTTAGATCATCAACATCTGAAACTTATGTAGGATCAGATGTTGTGATGTAAAAAAAAAAAGGTAATGAGAACAAAAACATTAATTATTGGCACGTTAGCATACACATAAGGATAATTTATAATGAATAGCATTTGAGGTTGGGTCTTTTAAGATGCTTGTGATATGTATAGCCAAAGCTAAGAGGATAAAGTGCGTCAGTTTCATTTTGGACCACCACTTATTCCATCATTTTCTTCCCTTTATTCTTTTTTTTTCAGCAACATAGTAATGGTTTCTAGTTGCTTTTTTAATTCTTCATGTGCCTTTTCAAGTTTTTACTAGCAAAGAGTATTTTTGCCCTCTTGTAACATATTAGATTGTTTGAAAATAGAGCTATTCTTAAACCTTGATTTACCATAATTATAGTGCATGTTTAGAGAGATCTTTATGAAACCATTCAATTATGTATGAGAATGAATACATGAATGCAATAAAGAGGATTTATCACATAACAATTGTTAATAAGAAAAACATTTATTGAATTAAAAGTTATTTCTAATTAAATCCAGTATCATATCCACCAAAAGTCCAAAATTCATTATGGAAAGAAATCCCTAATTTGTCGATATTGACTTGGCACTTCATAAAAGAAATCTAGTAGTTCTTAGCCATCGTCACTGGTTGAGCGAAATTAAGTATGGCATTAAAGAATTGGTATCAATCAAAATAAACTGCAATGACAACTGTAAAATAATAAGAATGATATACTCAGATTAGGCATTCTCTCAAATTTGGGTAAGGTTGAAATAATTATTTGTATGAATATAACTTACGCAGTATTATATGGGAGCAAATAGTAATCAATCCATTTTTTCATACATTCAATCACATGATTAGCACGAAAAATGACTATGTCACTCTGTTCACTAATGAAATTAGGGTCAATGAATCTGAATCTATGGGTCATTTGTCTCACCTTGACCTCTCTTTATAGAAAGCTGTACGATAACAATCAATAAAACTAGTTAGTAATACACTGTAATATAGATTAATATATATTGAGTTTGCATATTTATATTTATAAGCCAACCTCATATAAGCAATAATATCAGCAACTGATATTTCATCTAGGTTACAAAATTCGATAACCTCATATACACCAATGTAAGAAAATGATGGTTGATCAAATAACCCATCCTCGAACTCAATGGTTATATAATTTTTTTCAAATAAATGATTAAGTAAATAATTAGATAACTCATCGATGGCAGCCTAAGCAAGGGTTATACTCTGAGTCCCAACATCTTGCTATAATATATAATAAAATATAAATATTAAAACCAAATCAATAAATATAATAAACAAATAAATATTAAACTTATAAACAAAATCATACTTTATGGTTGGTAGTGAAGGTTGGGTTCCCTGTCTGACTTACAATAGAAGTTTATCCTAGGTGGATGATGCTATCTGACTAGCTTACAGGCATGCTAGGTTGCATTACTGCCAATATCATCTCCAAAGCAGTGAGTCGTTGCTATTACTCATTAAGGCATTGCTCTTGGTCATCAAGTCATTGCTGTTGTTGCTCAATGATTACTTCATATTATGCATTTGTCATTCGAAGGGTTTTGAATTGATTACTGAAAAACTTTGATGGCAACACAAATTTACCAACCCCACGAACTTGACCATAACTTTTTTTAGCTCATAATGCTAAAGACATTGGATCTCCATCATACTATGTTGCCATTTCATCTGATTTAACTTTAGCAACATAATCATCTTGAAAGATAATAATAAGATTGACTATAATAACAAATCTATACAAACTAGTATAGAGTCATGCATATAAGCACAATGTCAATCATACGTGATTTAATGAGCAGTTATACATACAATCTTTTTAGCTAATTCGTCGATTGCCTCATTTACAAATGATCCATCTTTCTATAGATGTCTTTGTTTCTATACATCCCATCTAAAAACTTCAGTGCAAGAGCTAACTGATTACTAATAAATTACAATAATATAAGAATTAGAATCTTTGAAATGAATGTTCATAAGTATTCATTTATGAGTATAAAACAAGTGTGTGAATACTTACAAGATCATACTTGACATTTACATATCCCTTTCTCGCTGTCTGATAGTGACATATTTGTTTAGCCCAATGTTCTTTTGGTTTTTTTTGATTTTCTATAAAAGAAAAAAAGTATGTAAATCACATATAAAGATATCGAATATATTATATAAAATATAAATAAATTTTTTTGTAATGGATTTACATATTGAAATATCTTTTAATAGCCGATCTCGAACAAAATTTCTTCAATCTTCACTACTTATAACATCTACATATGACCTATGTGGAACATCCAATACATCACCATGATCAGCGAACGATAAAATTATTAGGTTATCAATCTACTTTTAAAGTCTCTGAATGCTTTCTCAAAAAATTACAACACAAGCTTTTTACACTCAATTGAAACGTCAAACTGTTCTTAAATAATTTAACACAATTAGCATGAAGACATTGAATTTTAATTAAATGATCATTTAACAAATTTTATGAAAGAGTTGAATAAATATACCACAATCGACTCCTATAAACCATCATTTAGATCATTAGGAACTCATCGCCAATTATGGTACATAATTGAAATGCTACTAATGACGATAGCACCAATATGAGTAGCCAACTTAGTAGCTCCATCAGACACAAACTGTCCACTTTGATTGAAGTCTCGTGAATTTTTGTGTCATTCACTTTAATTTGTTTATTTCATCCCTTTTTTTTTTATCCTACATGTGTGTCTTATGCATGTTTAGTATGTTGTTTTGAGTCCATAACACCTGTGATTTTGAACATAATTATATGAAATACACCAAATTATCTCTTTAAATTTCATACTGTACATAATAAAATATAACTAATATCATACTACAAAAATACCATTCAGTAAACCATTCAGCAATGTATTCAAAAACACCATTAGCAAACCATTTAGAAACACATTCAAGAAATCATTTAGCAAATCATTCAGCAAACCAATATCATACAATACCATTCAGCAAACCAATATCATACAATATTATTCAGCAAACCTTAATATTTAAACCAAATTACACAGAAACACCATATATGCAATGAAAAGTACTTGGACAATTAAAGTTACGATGAAATGAATAAAAATATATATACAAATGTAAATAGTAAGGAATAAAAAAATACCTCTATTGAAGAATATAAATAATACAATAAACAAATAAAATACAGACATACCGATAAACAGAGAAATGCATGGCATTGAATTGTTAAAGGTCGGTAGTGATGATAAAGATAAAAAAACCAAAAGTTAAACCAAAAGTGTTTAGGGGGTTTGGTTTGGTTGATTAATACAACTTTTAATAGTTCTTTATAATAACAATTTGTGATTTCAAAGTTCAAGATAGGGGAATGAATATAAAAATTATAAATGAAGGTATTTTTCTACCAAAAATACCTTCAATAATCCTCTTAAAATTTAACTATGAGATTTATTGAAGGCGTTTTTACTAAAAGACGCATTTAATAATCTCAAAAAAATTTTAAAAGAAAATTATTGAAAGCAATTATTTTTAGAAAATGCCTTCAATAATTCGATCCATTTTTTCAACAGCTTGTTTATTTGAGGCGTTTGATGCCAAAAATGCCTTTAATAATCCTATCCAAAATATTACGAGATTATTGAAGGCATTTTTAGTCAAAAACGCTTTAAAAAATCTTCTCGTTAAAATTCAAAGAGATTATTGAAGGCGTATTATGCAAAAAATGGCTTTAATAAATTCTTTTAAAAAATTTGAGTGGATTAGTGAAGATATTTTTAGTCAAAAACACCTATAATAATCTCATCATCAAAATTTTAACAGATTATTGAAGGTATTTTTGTTAGAAAACTGCCTTCACTGATATTTCTCTTATAAAAATGGTGAAGATTGTTGAAGGTGTATTATGTAAAAAATGTCTTAAATAAATTTCTTTAAAAAATTTGAAAGAATTAGTGAAGGCGTTTATAGTAAAAAATGCATATAATAATCTCCTCTTCAAAATTTAAAAAGATTATCGAAGGTATTTTTGATAGAAAACCACCTTCATTGATATTCCCCTAATAGAAATGGATGGTATTATTGAATGTATTTTTTACAAAAAATTACCTTTAATAAATTCTTTCAAAAAAATTGAAAGGATTAGTGAAGGCGTTTTTAGTAAAAAAAAAACCTATAATAATCTCATCGTCAAAATTTAAGGAGATTATTGAAGGTATTTTCGATAAAAAATTGTCTTTAATGATATTCATCTGATAAAAATAGAAGGGATTATTGAAGATCTTTTTTATAAAAAAAACACCTTCAATAAATTTTTTTAAAAAATTTAGGGGTTAAGTGAAGACGAAAATTATTGAAGGCATTTGTTTGTTAAAAACGCCTCTATTTGTCAAATGTATGGGTGTGTGTCTTACAAACTCCAATAAAATTATCCCCAAACTTAGTGCATCAAATCCTCAACTTCAAGCTTCATCTTTATTAATCTATTATTTTTTTTTCCAGAATAACTACAATTTATTTTTCTCTTTTTTCAGCTTTTAGCATTCGAGTTTTGTCTTTTGGAAGCCTATTTCAACTATTATTTAGTTATTTACTTCAGCTTTTACTTCATTCTACTGTTCCTTCAGCTTTTGCAATTTACAATTTTTTTTTGTTTAAAATTTTTCTCTCAAACCCACTTTTCTTAGATACCCATTTAAAACCCATCTTCCATTTCCATTTCCCTTTCCCTTTCCCTTTCCCTTTCATTTTCTTTTTTTTTTAGGTTTACTCTAAACTAGTTTTACCTTATTTCAACCCTAACTACAAATACTCTAAGCTAACGTCTAGGTTAGCAGTAAAGTTTTAAATGCTTTATATCATGTAACTAAGAAAATACTTCACAATAAAAAGTTTTGGTCTTTTGTAAGTACTGGTCTTGTTATTATTTTTGGTTTAAAACATAGTAAAATTAAGTATTTTACATGTTCATTTTCATATAAATTTATATAAATTTCGTCTAATAATGTAGCAAGTACTAAATGGATAAAAGTTAGATGCAAAAGTTAAGATTAAGTCAAAGTATAGAGATAGAATAAAATTTTTTCTTAATTTTACATTTGAAAATACAAGTGAAGATAATATGATATTATGCCCATGTGTGAAATGTGCTAATATCGATTGGCAAATGCATGAAGTTATTTTTGAACATTTAATTTGTATTGGATTTGTCTCAAGATATGTTAATTAGTATTTTCATGAAGAGTTTTTACCGTCAAGGTCCTCTACTAGAGTTCTTGCAATTTCAATGGCTCTCCAACACTAACATGATCCTTTTATAGTATATGACATTAAAAGTAAGTTGTAAGATGCTTTTAACATTCATACCAATATTTTTGTAATTCATCTCATCAAAATGATAGATTTAATGAGTCAAATATTAAAATGAATGAATTTGATAAACATAGGATAGGTGTAGGTGACCAATAATTTAGAGGAAAAGCATCAAGGTTATCTTTATAGGTATACGTTGCTTGAGGATATGAATGAAAAACTTTATCAAGAATTGAAACATTCAATGTTATCTTTCTATGTTTGTCTTTTTCACTTGAAATGCTTTATGTGGATGGATGAAAAATTCTTTGACTTTATTATTGAAGTTTATGAAAGAAATGTTTCCTTTTGTAAAAATCCTTGAATTTTGTAAGGAATCAAAGAAGATGATCAAGGATTTGGGTCTTGGATATGAAAAAATTCATAGTTATGCCAATGATTGCATGTTGTATTAGAGTGAAAAAAATCAAGAATCTTGTCATTTGTGTGGCATTTCTCATTGGCTGGATAAAAACTTGATGAAAGGTTAACTGAGGATGGTAATAAGGTCTATGTAAAAAAGAAGTTTGTAAAGGTTTTATGCTATTTTCATTAATATTAAGACTTTATGATTCTTCATGTCTTTCAAAACTATAGATTCTATAAAGTGACATTATGAAAAACGGATGAATGATGGATTATTGAGGTATCCTATAGAGTTTTTAGTATGAAAATCATTTTATTCTAAGTTTCTAGACTTTACATCTAATCCTTGAAATGTTATGCTTGGACTAGCGTCTAATGGATTTAACCTATTTAAAATGATGAGTACTTCTTATAATACTTATCCAGTTATATCAATTCCATACAATTTATCACCATGGATTGTCATGAAGCAACAGTTATTTATTTTATCTATGATAATTCTTGGAAAAAAATATATGAGTAATGATATAGATATCTACTTACAACCTCTTATTAAAGAGTTAAAGTAATTATGGGAATGAGTTGAGACCTATGATGTATCAAAAAAAAAACTTTAATATGTGTGCTATTTTATTTTGGACTATCAATAATTTTTTTGCTTATACAAATTTATCTGATTGGAGCACAAAAGTCATTATGCTTGTCTATGTTGTGCTGCGCAGACATGTTTAAAGTGGTTAACTAATATAAAAAGTTTTGTTATATGGCACATCATCGATGGTTAGATGATAATCATCGATTTAGATTTCAAAAATATCTCTTTGATGAAACTAAAAAGTTGAAGAGATAGTTTTTACCCATTAGTGGGTCTAATATCTTGTTAAAATTAAAAGATATTAATTTCACTTATGAAAAATGACTCAATCAAGAAAAAGAGTTAAGGATATCTTTAAAGGTGTCTGGCGTCATATTACTCAAGTTAGTGAGCTTAATGTTCAAAATGATGAAGAAGATGACCCCAATGAGTTTGAGTTGTGAAAAAAAAAGAAGTATTTTTTTTTAGTTGTCTTATTGTGAATATAATTTATTACATCATAACCTTGATTTAATACACATAGAGAAGAATGTTTGCAAAAATTTTATCGAGACAATTCTTAATGTGAATAAAATATTAAAGGATGACTTAAAGAGTCGGCTTGACCTAGTTGATATAGGGATTCGCCCTGATCTTCATTCGAAGTTACTTTCTAATGGCAAATATCGATTGCCTGCTGCTTGTTTTGGGATTTTTAAAACTAAGAAAAATGTATTTTGAAAGGTTTTTAAAAATGTGAAAGTCTAGATGACTATACATCAAATATATCGAGATGTGTGAATCTGAAAGAGCAAAAACTTTTTTCACTGAAGCCACATGATTATCACATTTTGATACAAGACTTACTTCCCCTTGCTTTATGTTCATCAATGTTAAAGTAAGTCACTTCAGTGGTAATTAAATTGAGTAACATATTTAAAGCTCTATATGAGAAAGTTCTGAATGTGGAAGAGCTTCTGAATGTGGAAGAGCTTAACTAACTTGAAGATTGAGCTGTGATTACTTTATGCCATTTAGAAACGATTTTCTCTTCAAACTTTTTCACTATTATGATGCATTTGGTTATTCACATTTCATATGAAGCAAAGTCGATGGATCAATTTATTATCATGGATATATCCTACCAAAATGTATTATTTGTTGATAGCTTGATTATGTTATTTGTGTTAATCATAGCACTCTAGTTAAAAAGATATATGACAAATGTTTTATGCCATAGGTTTTTGGGGAGGTTAAAGTCTTATTGTCATAACAAACGCTATCTTGAAGGTTCTATTATTGAAAGATATTTAGTAGAATGTATGACATTTTGTTCTCATTATTTAGAAGATGTTGAAATGAGATTTAATAGACCATCAAGAAATATTAGTATGCAGCATACTGACTTTGCTTATCTTTTTTTTTTGGACAACCAATAGGCAAAGCTGAAATGGTGGAGTTAAATGATAAATCTTGGACATAAGCACATTGATATGTTCTTTTTCATCATGACTCAATAGAATCGTTTCACACGTAAGTTTTTTTTGCAAGGAAATAATTCATTCCATAAAGCATAATTTATTGTATTTTTGTTATTGTTAATACTTTATCATAATGCTTTGTAATGAGTATAGAAATAATTTGAGAGCTCGTGTACATTATTGAGAATCAAACCCTTGAGAGCTTGATAAGTTATTTGTTGAAAACTTTCATGAATGGTTAGGAGCAACTATAAGTAATGCCATACTTCCCATTATGAGAAATCTACATAAAATGCTTGTAGTATAATTAACATTAATAACATATATATATATATATATTTATTTCACCTTTAAAAGTTTGGAGTGAAAGGTTGTTAGTGAAAAGGTGAAGTGTCTTTCTCAAGGTCCAAACAAGATTGTAAAATGATACAAAAGTTTCATCATCAATGAATTTAGATTTCACACTAAATTCTACGAGAGCTTTAGAAGTACAAAAAATTCAAGAGTTATTGTTACTTGATCAACTACTAGCTATGCTAGTACTAGGGACACAAACTCTTTAGAGGGAAATATTAACTATTATGGCATAATTAATGACATCATTGAGTTGGATTATTATGGCAAGTAGAAAGTTATTTTATTTCGGTGTGATTGGGTTAATGTGAATAATGTGAGGGATACTAAGAAAAATCAGTTTGGATTTACACTTGTGAATTTTTCTTGATTAATTCATATTGAACAATAGCCCATCGATGAACTTTATATTTTTTCATCTCAAGTCAAACAATTTTTTTATTCTGAAAACACCAAAGAATTAGGTTGGTTTGTTGTTCTTCGAAACACACCTAGAAACTTATTTGTTATAAGGTTAGCTACCAGAGATAATGTTGAACATGAAACTAAATGTTATCTTTTTGCCGAATAAAACTTGGATGAAAATATCTCTAGTACTTCTATTCAATGGGTCTGCGAAGATATTAATAAAGACATTTATGAACCATGATGAATCATCTATATTTTGTAATTCGAGTGTTTAAGACATAATGTAATAAATGATTGTATGTAATTAATGTTGGATTCATTATTGTATATTTATTGTATTATAAATCATACATTATCTTTTAATTTAATTAAATTGATATGTTCTTTATATATCGTTATTATGATTTCTTAGCTTTTCAATGTCTTTATATATGTTCTAAACTAATATCTTTTATATATTTGCTTTTATGATGCAGCTAAGCTACAATACAAAAGAGTAGATTGAAAAGAATACATATCAAAGATATTAGTTCAGAACCATTTGTGGTACTTGTTGATCTTGGTAATGAACTGAATCCTTTGGAGGGGAATGAATGTACTATCGGTTCTAACTCAATCACTTCTAACCCTTTAATTGCTAGTGAATTTGGTAATATGGGAGGTTCAGGTTTAGATAGTATCTCGTCAATTGTTTCTGCTTTTAATTTGAATGCAGGTATCATATGCCCCATGTTTAGAATTTGATTATAATGATTAAAGTATTGGCATTTTAAAAATTGATTTTTTTATTTTTTACAGTTGATAACAATAGTCAGCGGAGAATCAAAGGCCAAATAACTTTGAAAGAATTATTTGCACTATCTCCGAATGAATGTATTGTAGTGTCTACAAACTTTGATAGGTAACCAATTGGTGAAGAGGCCCAACTGTTGCCTGGATTTCTTGGCATGATTGCTCATAATGAAATGAAATTACCTATTCATTATGAAACATGGCATAAAGTTTTAGTAAAAGATAAGTCTGAAGCTTTAAACTTTATTGAGATATTAGTATAATTAATTACGTATAAAAATATAATTATTTTACATTTGGTTTATTGATTCAAAATTTTTTTTTGTATTATTATAGTCAAAATTTATACTTGAAATATCAACTTCATTTGTGCTTAAGTCATTGAGAAAGAAATGGAAAGACTATAAGCATAATTTAAAGAAAAAGTATTTCGATCGAAATACTATTGTAGAGGCCACAATAGAATATCTATCCCGTAATATGATTAGGTGGCAATATAAATAATTAGTTAGATTTTGGTTCTCAAGAAAAGGAAAGGTACTAATTTATAACTTTTAATATTATTTTTATATAATAAAAGTGTTTTATGCTTTAAGTTGGTAATATTTGTATTTTTACTATATTCTCAATTATTTTTTATGACAGGAAAGAGAATATATTGGGATTGGTAGTAGAAAGTAACAGAAATATAGCTACACAAGTGGATCAAAAAGTTTTGTGAGAAAGCAAAAAGAAATAGTAAGTTTATGATATTAAACTTATCCGAATGAATGAACTTTTTGTGTCATTAAAAGGTAAAAATGCAAATTAATAGTTATTATTCTATTTTAATAGTTTTGATAGTTTCAATACATGACATTAAACTTATCCAAAGTATTGAACTTAGTTTCCACGGTTGATATGTATGAAAAAATTATTGTTTATGTCTATTTAAGACTTTTTATGTTGTTAATAGGTAAAAATACAAAATTATTGTTATTGTTCTATTTTAACAGTTTGGATAGCTTGAATACGTGATATTAAACTTATTTGAATAATTAAACTTGGTTTCTATGGTTGATATGTGTAAAAAAGTTGTTGTTTACATCTATTTGGGACTATTTTTGCTTTTTAAAGGCAAAAATACAAATTAAACTTTTGGATGCTTTTAACAGTTTGCATGGCTTCAATACATAATATTAAACTAGTCTAAATAATTGAATTTGATTTCTATGACCAATATGTATGAAAGGCCAAAATGATTTTATTGTTTACGTTTGTTTAAGACTTTTGTATTGTTAAAGGACAAAAATATAAATTTACGGTTATATTTTTATTTTAACAATTTAGATAGATTAAATATATGATATTAAACTTATTCAAAATTTTAAACTTGATTGACAGGTTTGATATGTATGAATAAATAACGTTTGATAAGTATTTAACAATAACATATACTTTTATATAAAATATTGAGATAGAAGACAAAATTGGACACGTGAAACTTTTACGCTTAACACATAAAAAAAAGATGGATCTTACCTGAATATCGAAATAGAAGAAATTATGATAATTCATTACATCTATTTTAACATAAAGTAAATATTTACTTTTTTTAACATATTTTGAATTAATCATTAAACTTAATAGTTTTATCTGATTAAATTATAGAAAAAAGTGAAAGAGAAAATGATTGCTGAGATTGAAGTAGCATCTAATGGTTTTGTCAACATGCAAGAATTGAAAATTTGGATTTTCACAAAATTTGTTGAAAAAGAAAGGTATGAACAAGTCTAAGGCCTTGGATTGGGCCCAACACCATCTACCTACTATAGACATAGCTCTTAGCAATTTATATTTTCAGCAAATCAGTCTTCACAAGACATTTCCATATTAAAAGAGGAGCTGTAAACTATACAACAACGTTTCTAGCAAATGAAAGCAGAAAGAGAACATAAGCGTACCAAAATTGAAGAAGAACATGCTAAAATGAACCAAGAACGTGCAAAATTTCAATAGTTGCATAATTGATTTGATCATCTTATGAATTTTGTGCAATAATAATTTTCAGGAACTAATCTCGATGGTCCACCAACTCAAGTATTATGTTTAGTAAATATTTATATTTTTTAATATAAAAATAACTTATTATTAAGTATTAAAACTTGTATGATATTATTCAGTAGGTTTCAAAGCACACTAGTGACCAAGATGAAAAAATTCTTTCATCAAATGGCAGTCTTCTAAATCTATGTAGTCATCAATTTTATATATTTTTAATTTTTTGGTTAATGTACTAAAATAATTTGAATGTTATTATACTAATTATTAAACTTTGTATTAGTTACATGTATATTTGAACGTAATTATGTATCTATTAATTTCAGTTTCTAAATTTAAGTTCATTTTTATTTCTTTTAACATTTTTTGTTAATGAAAATAATAAATATTAAAAGAAATTTTTTAAAAAATTAATTTTTTTATAAATTCTAAATTTAGTGATGTTTATATCATAAAACACTACTAAATTAACAGTGTTCTTATCATAAAAACGTCGCTAAATTAGTGACATTTTTATGATACAAATTTCACTAATTTAGCGGTGATTATCTTGACAAACGTCCTTTAATAGAGCAACATTTTATGATATAAATACCACCATATTAGTAGCATTTTTTAATACAAACGTCATTAAATTAGCGACATTTTTTAGATATAAACGTCATTAAAATAGCGTCGTTTTATAAAAAATATCGCTATTTTTTCTTATGCGTGTATAGTCGACACTTTTAGTGGTATTTTTTACAAACATTGTAAATCATTTAGTAGCATTTATAAACGTTGCTAAACGTTAAAAAAAATGTAACTAAAAACCTAAACCCTGTAGTGATTATACATAAAATTGATACTAAATTAATTATATATTATTTTACCTAAACCTTAATGAAAGATGATTTATGTCATTTAAATCAATCAATTCCAATCTTTTTATTTATTTACACAACATTATCATACAAAAAATTCTATCAAAAATATCATATAATCTTGCAATCATATTTAAATTAAAACATGCAAATATCAAGTAAATATATTATAAATCATATCAACAATAGCAAAGATACCATACCATGCAATAAGTATAAAAACATGCCAAAATTATGATGCAATAAAAATGTCATACAATAAATAAATAATCATGCAAATATTAAATCATGTAAAAATATATAATCATGAGATATTAAATCATGCAAATATTAAATTATGCAAATAAACTATAACAAAAAAATCATGTAAATATTTAGCAATTATATATTCATACAAAAATAATTCATACAAATAAATAAGATCATAAAAAATATCATGCAAAAATAAATAATCAAACAAAATAAAAAAATTAATTTTAAAAAATTGTATTAAGAACAAAAACCAAAAAAAAAAAAAATCATTGTGAACGTGGTCGAGGGACGGAAGCACAAGTCAGGTCGATATATGTGAGCCAAGCCTGAATTTTGTTGGTACAAAACGGAACCGTTTCACCACAAGACCTTCCTTCAAACTATTTCCTTCATTTGCTGCTTCTCTGTTTTTTTCGTTGCAGCCGCTTGTTGGTGTCTCCAGTGATCATGAAACCCCAAACAACCCTTTACCGAATCTCTTCTTCCTTATGAAACCCAGCCAAGAACAACAACCACCTCCTCTATTTCCGTTACCAGCAACTCCCCTAAAAGCTTAAAAGCTTTACCACTTCCCTTTTCCTTTCCGTCTTGCTTCCTTTAAACCAGCGGTGCCACAACAAAAAATCCATAACCGAGGCCATCCTCCAAATTCCTCCTGTTTTTCTCTTCTGTTTTTCCCGAAAGGTTATCTTCAAAATTTTCAGGAACCCAAAAATCAGCGTCCCTCTCAGCTTTGCATATTTCGATTCTTGCTTTTGTGGGTGTTGGCTATTTTTGTTTGCTATAGCTTTGCTTTGATTGTCGGCTTTCTAGGTTAATTCGATTCTTGGCAGCTTCCTGTTTGTTGGAGTTTTGATTCTGGGTAATTGGTTTTTTTGTAGCTTTACTGGGTTTCTCACTGGATAGCAACTTCTCGGTTTTCTAAGATGGATCATTATTTCTTTTAGGTGGTTTTAATTGGGGAATTGTTTGAGGCTGGGTTTGGATTTCGTTTATAAGAATTGAATTTTCAGTGTTGGGGCTTGCTTTTGGGTTGAAATTGGCTTTGGAGTTTTCTGTTGGGTCTTTTGTGTCTGGCAGTATATGATTGCTTCTTGTTATTTCTTCTGCCTTGATTCGAACTCCGCTGATGAGCTTGTTCTTGCTTGATTGATCACTTCTTCGTTAGTTGCTATGTTAATTACTCGATCTGGAAACTGCTTCTAAATTGCTTGATGCTTGTTGATTTTCTTGATGTCTCATTCCTCTGTTGGTGATTTGTTGGAAAACTGCTTCTGCTTGTTTGGTTCTTTGGCCGAGAATTCCTGGGTTTTGTTGATTTTATCTTTCTGAATTGCTTAATCTTACCGCCAATTCCTTGATTGATGTCTTCAATTATGTTCCTTTTAGCTCACAGATTTAAACTCCTTATATAAGGATTTAATCCCTTTAAACTTGGAAACTTTGAAATCCCACCGAATCTAGGAGAAATCTCTTAGGATTAAGTTCTGTGTAGTTTTCCCTTTTTGCATGAATTGGTGCTCAAGTTTTCCTTATGCAAGAATCCTTAAGTTTAAAATTTGAGATTGAATCTAAGACCAAAATCGAATCTAAGATTTTTCCTGCAAAATCTTACTTTTTTTATTTGTTATTTACTTTTTTCGCTTTGATCAATAAAATTAAATAAAAAATAAAATCTAAATCTAAATCTAAATTAAGCTTGAAATTAACATAAAAATCAAAATTAAAATTACAATCAAAATTAAAATTTTTAAGCTTTTAACACTGGATCCAAAATCCATTTTTTGTATTAAGATCTAATTTATGATCGAAGTTTAATTAATTTTGAAAAAAATAAATCTTTGAATAAAATTAAGTGTTTACATATGATGAATATCTAAGTCAATTTGGTCTGTCAAATTATCTTAGTCATAGGGTTAATCTTAGGTTGCCATGTCCTCTTCATTACAAGTATAAAGAGGTATCATTTCAATATTTTACTTTCTTGTACCGTTCTAGTAGTCTCTTTCCTCTTATTCTCCTCTATCGATCCCTGAGTTGAGTGACGAAATATAAACACTACAACCAGTCTCAACTTTTGTCTTTAATTGTTCTCTCTCTCTCTTTTTTTTTTTTTTTTTAAATTTCAGGATTTTATTCTGCAGTCAACTCGGTACAAATAGTTAGGATGTGAGATATAATTGATTAGCGCGTTATAGATAGGCATTAAGTTGTCTATTAAACAAAATATTGCAAGGAAAAAACAGGACAATCCTCTGCTTCCACAGAGGAAATAAAAAATTGTTCGGTGATAAAACAAGCCTATTTAACGTACCTTTATTCTCCGGCGGTGGTAATGGTGGTCAAGATGGGGCGCAAAGGACGGGAACATTTCATGCATAATATAGCAACTGGGAGTAAAAGCACGCCATCCTATTCTCCGCATGCAGCAATTCTCCGTCAGATTTAACAATTATCTCAAACTAGAAAAACATTTATCAACATTAAGATCTCTGGTGCACTGTGCGAGGCCTTACCTACGCCCTGCTCCATTTCCCGCTGCCATTTCATTTGCTGCGAACGTGTTTTTTGCATATGGAGCCTAATCAACTAGAGAATAAACCAAACCTAGGGTACCAATATTTCCTTCATCCGGTGAAATATGTTGGAAAGTTTGTCTTCTATCTTACATCAGAAGTTGAGTAAAAGCATAAGGAGTTTTATCCTTATAAATAAGATGTTTTAGTTTTTGGTTTGGTAATCCTAGTTAGTTAGACATCAAAAGAATGGGTAAGTGAGTAGGTTATTAAAATGGTGTTATTGAGTTTTGAGTTACGTTTTGAGTAAGGAGTTTTTAGAGGTTTTTCTTATTTTAAAAGTATCACAGTTATAAAAATTTATTTGTTAGTAGATTGAGTTTGGAATAGATCATTTTGAGTTTGGTCGAAATAAATATATTTGTGTTCTTATTTTTTATTTAAGTTTGTTATTTTAGATGTGGGTACCGCGTGTATGTGTTGATTTTCTAACAAGTGATATTAGAACAGTGGTAATATCTAACAAGTGGTATCAGAGCAAGGTACGAGATTCATGAGAAGAAGAAGTCGGTCCAAGAGATCGTGAAGTAATGTTTTAAGATGTCTAAAGAAGGTATGTCTAGTATGCTTATGCTTAAGTTTGAGATTTTGTTATTTGATGAAAAAAATAATTTTATGTTATGGTAAAGTAAGGTTCAAGATTTGTTAGTACAACAAAAGTTGGATCAAGCATTAAAGAGTAGTAAACTTGAGGGAATATCTGACGCTAATTGAAATAGGATTCAAAAGAAAATTGTTAGTACTATTAAATTGGCACTAGCTCCAAAGGTAAAGTATAGTGTGTTGACTGAGAGTACTCCGAAGAGTTTGTGGGACAAGCTTGAGGGTATTTATGCTTCGAAGTCGTTGACTAACAGATTATATTTAAAGATAGATCTGTATTCTCTGAAGATGAAAGAAGGTACGAGTCTTCATAATCATTTGAATGAGTTTAATAGATTGGTTACTCAATTGCTAACGATTTCTAT
This sequence comes from Durio zibethinus, assembly GCF_047325235.1. Taxonomy (NCBI): domain Eukaryota; kingdom Viridiplantae; phylum Streptophyta; class Magnoliopsida; order Malvales; family Malvaceae; genus Durio; species Durio zibethinus. The sequence goes on from NC_143169.1 coordinate 25,864,533, forward strand.
TGATGAGTTAAAAGATGAAGAGAATGATTTAATTTTGTTGTCATCTTTGCCCAAGTCTTATAGGCCTTTAGTTTAGACTTTGTCGATGGGTAGGTCTCGTTGAAGTTGAATGATGTGACTGTCCTGTTGCATGAGAACGAAAGGTTTATGGAAGTTCAAAACTTATCACTTGGGTGGAGTACACTAATTGTAGAGGGTTTTGATCGAGGGAAGACTCAAAAGAGAATTGATAGATTAAGAGAGAGATCTAAGTCAAGAGATAGAGATTACAGTGATATAGAATGTTGTTTTGTAGTGAAAAGTGATATATTTAAGTACACTGCAGGAAGCTGAGAAAGGATATGGATGCTTTCAAAAGGATGAATGATGAGAAGAAATCAGATGAAAAAAAGAGTGATACTGTTACCGTCGTGTCTAATGATGATGTTGTTGTTTTGACGACTTGTATAGATGAAACTTAAATTTTAAAAGGTAATAAAAGTTGGATTTTAGATTTTGCTGCTACAGTTCATGTTTGCAATGATAAGAAATTGCTTTATGAAATTGGATAAGAATGAAAAATATGGAGATATTATGGTTGCTAATAACGAAAATGTACAGATTCAAGGCATTGGGAGTGTTCGCCTTAGATCTCACAATGATGTTATTAGGATGCTTCGTCATGTAAGGTATGTACCGAGTTGTAGCTACAATTTGTTTGCTTTGGGTGAGTTAGTTTTTTGGGGATACACATATTATGGTAGTAATGATTGGTTGAAAATGTACAAAAATGATAGTGTGATTCTACAAGGAATAGGGTCAAAAATCACTTGTACATACTTGGTGGAGTTTCAGTTGCTGGGATCTTTGTAATGAAATAAAAGAAGAAAGGTCAGTGTATTAGCTTTGCAGATACTGTTAAAGTGTTTGGAGATTCAAGTCAAGGGAGAATTTGTTGAGAATTGCTTTGAATCTTGAAATCCTACATCGAAAGTTATAAGAGTTTTGAGTTTGTCTTATATCCCACATCAGAAGTTTAGTAAAGGCATAAGGGGTTTCACTTTTATAAATAAGATGTTTTAGTTTTTGGTTTGGTAATCTCAGATAGTTAGAAACCAAGAGAATAGCTAAGTGAATAGGCTATTAAAAATGTGTAATTGGGTTTTATGTTAAGTTTTGAGTAAGGAATTTTTGGAGGCTTTTTTCATTCTAAAAGTCTTACAGTTTTAAAGATTTATTTGTCAATGGATTGGGTTTAGAGTAAACCATTTTGAGTTGAGCCGAAACAAATATATTTGTATTTTTATTTTTTATTTAAACTTATTATTTTGTGTGTCTGTACTGCATATGTGTGTTAATTTCCTAACAAAGTATTATTCCGAGCATTTCACATTAAATAATATGGACGAAGCCGCCCCAGGCAAAAGAAGTTAATGTTTGAATATTGTAACATGCATTGATCACACCAAACGATTGCTGTTTTATTAGAAGGGCACCTTTGTATGAGTGTTCGAGTAGCATCGTTGACGCAAACCTGGCAACCATTGCTACAAACATCACCTCTGCAAAGGAAGAGACTATAAACTCCATTTAAGCTATCGTTATAGAAGGTGTGATTGGAAGCTTTACAGGATATAGAATCCATGAGAGCCGTAAAGTTAGATTTATAACTGGCAGTGGCTGTATCATTATCTGGACCTAAACAAAAGTGATTTATTGGTGACTGGCAAGTGACGAAGCAAAAAAACCCAAAGATTGTGATGAAGAATAAAAGCAAGGTTTTGGTTTTGTAAAGGAGAGTCATTATTTTTTTCATGCTTGTAATGGAAAAATAATGGAAAAATGGGTTTCATCAAGAATACAGGATTTGCTTTTAAGCTATAGCTAGCGAATTTGTTTAAAGAAATTTGATGTTTCAAAAGTTTTCCGCATGAACCCCACAACAATGCTCGTCAGCTAAAGCACAATTAACTCTTTACTCTTTAGGAATTAGGGGCCGTTGATATTTCTACGAAGTTGCCAAGAATTGTCATCTAGGCCAATTTTATGGTAGGAAATAAGAAAGGAAAATATGGCGCCTTAGGTTTCGCTTAGAGAGCATATAGAAAATTCAAACGGTTAAACAATTTGAGAGGAAAATGCCCAAAGATGAAAAAAAATGGTAGGAAAAATTAAAAAAAATGAATGGAAATTAAAATAAATTTTCTTTTACATCAATTTATTATCTGAAAGGAGTGAAAAATAAAACTTACATTATTTTATCATTATACATATTTTAAGTAAAATTTTAAAAACAAATTCTAAAAGTAAATAAATATTGTCTATTCATAATATTTGACTCAATCCTCCTTTATTTTCTCACCTTTAATCTTTTTAATTTGAAATGATTTTGTATTAATAAAATAAAAAATGACAATCTCTCTCTCTCTCTCTCTCTCTCTCTCTCTCTCTCTCTCTCTCTCTCTTTTTAATGATATAGGCTCAACTGCAGCTTCACCTTCATGTAAAGCTTAAATATTATGTGTTATAAATCCCAACAGATAGTACTGAGCAATTTCTGGGAAGAACTTTCAAGTGAAAGTCATATATAAGAAAACAGATTTTCTTGTTCAGAGTTTTCTGGTAAAACTATGTAGAAATATAATTGCAATGAATTAAAAGGTCGTACGTATACAATGACTGTGAAATTTGAGGTAGAAGTCGATCCAACAGGCAGTTGAATATTATTTGCTATCAACAAGAAGTAAATGGAAAATTCAACGGAAAGAAAAACGAAGAGAAAATCACTGTGTCTACGTACAAATTTTGGCAAATAAAGAAGTAGGCGGTAAAGTTTATCAACAATGGCTGTAAAGTTTATTAACAATGGCGGTAAAGTTTATCAAGAATTGGAGTAGTTCCAGGAAGGTGCTCTTAGCCCTTTTACCACTTTAAAGCCGGACGACGCACTGGATACCTCGACCGGTCCAAAACAGAAAGTTCAATGACCAGTGTGTCGCACTGGATGGCTTGTCTTGTCTGAACTTCATTGGGCTGATTCGTCAACTTGTCCATCAATATTAGAAGTACTAATAATGTTAAAATAAAAAAAATAATTCTTAAATTTTATAATTTTGATAAAATAAATTTTTATATTTTTATTGAATTTAAATAAATCATTAATATTTAATTTGCACTTATAGAATCCTTTTATATTTAATTTGTATGTAAATAATTTTTAAAATTTTAATTTATACATTAACAATTCCTTAACATAAATTATTCTTTCATTGGAAATAAAAACTTATCTAAATACAAATCAAAAAATAAGAGTTTATTTGAATACAACACAAATAAAGTTTATTTAAGAATAATGAAATAATTCAAAGGTTTTTTTTGGCCTACTAATAATTATGTGTTGCATACATTCATGTGAGACAATTATTAAAAGTTGGTCATAAACTGAAATTGGTGTCTAGCATTAATGAGCTAAAGGGGTGTTAGATGGCCTGTTAACGGAACAATCTCATCAATATTTTTGTTACATTTGATATGGACAAAAAGGAATAGAAATTTCGAACATTGAAGTTTTATCCTATCAAGAAGAATTTACAGTAGTTAGATTAAATTCATCAATTTTTTACTGGGCTAAGTATATTATTCAGCGGGTTGAGATTTTAGATATTGTCGTCTGATTTGTTGATGAATCTGTTGTAGAAAAGACTGATCAACAAGAATAACTCTGCCAACAGGAAAATGCAGTTCTTTTTGGTTCAGGAAGAGCAAAGAAGGGTCCCCTAGTTCCAGTTCTTTTCCTTCTTTCCATAGTCGCCAGGCCTACCAATGAATTCACATATATCGAAATTTTGACAGAATATAATATTGCACTGATGGGAAGGACACTTCAATTTTGACGACAAATTACAGGTATATCTACTCGTGCAAGACGTGTCTGGCATGTTTCGTTTGGTAAAAGCCACTATTTTTTTCCTGGAAATTTCAATCTTGAGAATGATGGAGATGTTTCAATTCCTTGAGTTCGAGTCCCCATGAAATTTTACTTCCAGCTGCCTTTTACAGTTGAATTGTACACATCTACAACCTTGTAAATAGGATGCTTTGGCCTCAAATTTTGCCATATCAAAGACCAAACCCCATAAGGTTATGACTTGAAGAAACCAGAGATACAGGGGAAGTTGAGTAGAATTGGATTTAGCAATTTTCATTTCGGTCAACTGTAATTTTGGATGGAGTTGAAATATATTGCAGAAAGGATTTAAAACAACACGAACATGGAAGTAGGCTTTCTGAAGCTGTAATTTATAAGATTATGACAGACTGATCCACCTGAGAGCAACATATAATTGAAGAACTCAGAACCAAGGAAGCTTAATCCCTATTTCCAGTAAACATAAAGATACATAATTCTTATGAAAAACAGAACTGCTTCCATCTCAGCTTAATTAAGATACTGAAAAAGTGCGTCAAAAGGTAATTGAAGTAAAGAATTTCAATAGAAATTACTTTATTTCTCTCCTTTATCGTTTGGGAGGATTTCAAAACATAAAGAATTTCAATGTGCCTTCAATCATAATTCCATTAGATACATAACATTACAAATCAAATCAAATTAGTACAGTTTCCACTTCAACAAAGCAAAACCAAAAGAAAATGAGAAAGAAATAAAATGCAAGAATCAACTGAAATAGACAGGACATCTCTTGTTCTTCCAAGCTGGCAAGATTGATCCATCTGGACCCACTGCAACATCACAATTGACATGCAACTTATGGTGCTTACTTTTCCATGTCGAAACCTTAAATCTGATCACTGACGTTATATCTAAACGAAAAACCACCGTCCCTTGTTGCCTATCATTCCTGAACTCATTCCAACGGTTGTTGTTTACGGTAAGCGTGGCCCCAGCAAATGTACCGTACACAATTGTAGTTGTCTTAGGTTCCTGGTAAAACGGCTCCAGCAACGAAGTTGACCCGATTTGTTGATCCTTATAAATAACTGACCCGACCATAGAGTCGTAAAAGATTCCAATATGTTGGTTAGAATTCCTGGCCGTTACATTGAACGTTATTTGAGCATTCTCAAACCCTGAGGGTTGAGCCAAACCAGGAACCGTAAATTGCATGATATGAAACCTAGGACGATGAGGGCTCAAACTAAGCCATAAAATAAAGGAAACAATGCCAACAACTAAAAGAAGAGACAAGAATATGGCACATAGTACTTTGGTGACTCTAGTGGTGCAGCTTTCACGAACCCGATGCGCGTAGTAGCGGGCAGTGTGGAGGCGTTTGATGGGTTGTTTGGGTTGGGGCTGGAATTCCTGCTGGGTGGATCGGATCGGCAACCTCTCGGAATTGGACATTATTTTCAATAATTAAGAAGGTTTTCCGAGGAGATTTTGGTGATGAAACAGAAGTGCTTGTAGGAAGGGTGTTTAAGTATTGCTTACGCGATCTAAAGGTGGCGGGGAAGAGAAGGGACGTTAAAGAATTTGGAGTCTTTTTGCATGGCGAAAGAAAGGAATAAGACCATTGTTTTATCAATAGGCTATCCATGTTCATAAATGATACTCTACTCTTACATTCCACTGCATCAACTTTGTCAGCTTATATAAGGTATAAAGTTCCCTTGCGGCCAATGAGAACCTACAAGTATACGTGTACAATTAAGAGAAATTAAAATATGATTTTCAAATTCCGTGGCAGAAGTTTTGATGGGTTAATTATTAATTTGTGTCCTCAAATTTCTTTTACTCTTTCCTGTAGATTTTACATTGACTTAATATAACTATTTAGAGAAACAAAATAACCAACAGCTGACATCCTATTGAAAATATAGTAAGATTTTCAAGCCAAAATGTAGGACTAGTTTTGATACAACCTTTAATTGAATGAATTAATGTTTTCCTTTTTTTATCTGAATTTGAATTGCTTTCTGCTGCAATGGAAATTCCAGGAAAATTAATTTATGGAGATAAACATATGGAAGAAAATATGTAAATTGGCAACAGGGTGGTCCCGAGCTTGATTCAGACTTGAGTAATAGCAAACATGCTGCTTCATTACACATGACAAAAGCTCCCCCCTATGCTTTAACTCTAAGTTTGAAGAGTCATTAATTTTTTTTTTCTAAGAGATTAGGCATAGAATTAAGATGAGGCACATGACATTGTTGGAGCTATGTGCCGTCGAGCGGTTAAAGAGTACATATATAGTCTTTTAATTGATTAACTTGAGCTGCATACTTATTAAAGCTTTGCCAGAGCGCAGCTGAAACTTAATATTTTGTACTCTTTATCTGTTGCCATTGCCAGCCTTTTTTCCTGTAAGAAAGTCCCTTTTGTACCTAAAAATTGAAGCCTCAAGAGCACTATAAAGTCCCTTCATTCCCACGAATAAATAGCATGTCAATTCGAGACTATAAGTCCTTCGATAACTACTTTCACCACCCAATGCAACATGTGTTTAAGGAAATTCCATTGTTGGACTTGGATCTCCATGGTAATTAAGTGGCAAAAGGTCACTATTTCTTTTCCCCTTTTATATAAGGAAGGTTGCCTTCCTTTCCTTTTCCATTTTTGGGTGCCTAAATAGAAAAAGATTATCAATAATTATTTGATCACTTAAAGCTGTCACATCTACCTTTTTGAGTAGCTAGGTTTAAGAACTTGCAATAGAATTTTAATACATATTAATGAAGTAAAAAGAATGAAAAATTAATTAATACTTCACTTTATACAACTCGATGTATACTTATATTTAAAAGAATTGCTAAAAAAAAATTGATTTTTCACATCATATTGCTTGTTTATTATTACATAAAAAAGTAAAATGCTAATACCAGCAACATAAAAAGGAAAGACTAATACCAACAAGTTTATAATCGTAAAAAGCAAAATCTCATGACATCGCTTAGAAGGTTTTTTTTTTTTTTTTCTATAAACAATAATAATCTAAGGGTGAAGGACGTTATCATAAGTCCAACTAATTATAAATTAATAATTTAACATATGATATGATATTACAAGTACTAATATAATATAAAAAATTAAAATAAAGATAATACAATTTAAAATTTTAAAAATAATTACATAAGTTTAACAAAATTAAAAAATATATTTTATAATTTTTTGTTAATATAAATTATGACCCATAATATTTATATAAAAAAATAATATAAATATATAAATTTTAATATTTTATATGACATAAATACACGAATCTTTAACTTTAATTAATTATTTTTTTTATAAGAAAATACGAGATAGATAGACTGCTCAATCCCCCAAGTTAAAGTAAGATGTACTGTACCTAATAATCTAAGACAGATAGCTGCAGATCATACGTTCAAAATGATCCCAACAAATGACAATCGATAAAATTTGAACCTAAAACCTCTTCGTCGAGGAAGATGAGCCTTAACCGATTAAACCAATCACTTGTTGGTAACTTTAATTAATTATTTCTCCTTGGTATGTTACTATAAATACTGTACCGTAAACAAATGTAAAAAAATTTATAATTTTTTATTGTAAACAACTCATTATATAAATATATCAGAGAGAGAAAACAAAGCCTCTGCAATTCCAAATTCTGTCTTGTTTTTCTCTCTTGTAAATTGCACGTTTGATTACATTTTTTCTTCTTCCCATTTCATTTATTTTTCTTTTTATGTGTTTTCTTTAACAAAAAGCGAAACAAAATCTCTGTTGCCAACTTCAGGAACTGTCCAACGTTGTTACAAAATCAGTTCATTTATAACAGATATCAGTTAAAGCATCAGTCTTTTTCAACAACAAAAGAGTTGTCTTTGTTCAGTTAAGTTCTTTTCTATCTTTGTTACAAAGGTTGGTGATTCAATTTTCTTTTCCGACGTCTCTTGTTTGTAAATCATGAGATTTGTTTGATTTTAAAAGTACGTAGTTTATTGATTTTAGATGTCTTGGAGTTTTTAACTTCTATAGAGGGAGGGTGTGTCTCTCTTTTCTTGTTTTCTCTTCTAATCAGGTGGTTGATTAAGATTGCCCCACTGGGTACGCAATTGGAGGCGCTGTATAGAGTCCTAATTCCATCTCTTCTCCTTTGGTTCTTCATTTATTGATTTTCTTTTTTAATCTTTGATTCACTTTCCGGAGAAAATGATGGACATGACGGAAAATTCAAAGTTGGTAAGCTTAATATCTCTGGGTTTTCAGTTTTCTTCAAATATTTCATTTTTTTTCTTGTAACTGTTTTATTGGTTTTCTTTATCATCCAAACGTTTTATGTCTAATACTATTCATTAAAATTTTATCTTAATTTCAAGTTAAGAGCTGTATGTCTTTGTTTTTGTTCCTCTGACTCTGTCTGGTTCGGCTTCTGATTTGTTGATAGGATTCGGCATCTTCCTACGAGGGTCGTGGGTCAGAAGAGAATATATCCACTCAAAAGATTTCAGTTTCGGGTCATATGAAGGGATTTCATTACACAACTGATGACAAATCCCACAGCTTTGTTATTGACATGGAAAGTTTCTCTCATGGAGGAGCCAATAGACAAACCAGTCCAAATTCAAGAACCACAGTAAGTTTCCTTCAATTTTTTTGGGATAATTTTAAACCTGCTGTATAGCTCAAAAATCCAGTTTCATGCATGTTTGAAAATTTCAGTCTTCATTGTTGAATTTTTCATAAATTTTTTACTACCCTGCCCATGACTTTTCAATCTTTATTCATTTTTTAATGGTGTTGATATTTATGAGTTTTTCTTGTTAATTTAAAAAAAAAAAAAAAGTTGCAGAGAAGCCCTCCTCGCAAAGGGTCTCAGCAAGGGGACAAGAAGACTATTACTCACAATTGTACTAATTCTGATTCTAGCTCCACTATCAATGATAGAGATTCTTTTGTTTCTACCACCTCCTCACCCCAAGGTACAAACTTTTTCTTTACACACAAACATTAATTGCTTAGATTATATATATCATTGCATTGTCAGTTTATCATTTGCTTGTTTAAACTTTTCCCACGAAAAATTTTCCTCGGAAATTGAAAAAAAAAATCGTATCAGTTTGGCTAGGATTTTACCAGTTTTTCCCTATATGTGAGAGGGTGTTTGTGCATATGGAAGACACACAAGCAAACAATGGTGAGAAAAAAAATTAAGATTTGGTCACATTTGCTGTTTGCCATCACCAGCCTGGACCAACCTCACCTCCGGGGTTCAGTAGCCACCAGAGGGCTCGCACCACTTGGCTCGATAATTATACGGTTGATATTATTATTATTATTAGGATATATCAATTAGTTTACTACTAAGATTCTCAAGAAGGTTTGGTGCAACGTACAGATTCCTGATTATGTTGATGCTATTCTCTTGGAGGCATGTTCTTATACATGTATTGTTGGAAACTTTATGGTAAAATGCCTGTTGGTTTAGATATTTTATTTGCGAGATTGGGCATGGAATTATCGAATTGCAACTACTCTGGTAGGGTCTGTCACGCTTGAAAACCCCACAGCGGTGGCTGTAGGGTCCATTGATCATGCCTGCAGCCCACAAGTTCATCATCAGATCACCATTACAACCGGCAACATCACTTCTGCTACTGAAACCAGATTTAGTTTAAGGAGAAATAGTTTCAGGCGGTCTCCTAATCCCCCATGGCTATTCTCTTGTTCTTTGCCACATTGTAAGTTTGCAAGCTAGTATGATATTTCACCTGCAAAGACCTAACATTTTAAAAATTGGATATATTGAAGTGAAATTTTCTTGTTATTTTTCCACAGGTCGAGCATGGGCTCAATTTTGCTGATACTTCACCAAGTCAATTAGCAAAATGAATGGAGATGAACATGCATTAGATTAGTAGTTGGAGTGAAATATGTTGCAATATAGCAAACACGTGGGAGTTAAATGCCTGAAAAAGAGAAAGGGATGCGAGTGGTTGATAGTGAAGCTGTTTTCTGTGAGAAATGTCGTATCCAGGTAGTGAAGAAGAAAAACGAAGTTTGAAAAAAGAAGACAAATTGGGGGACGGCAAAAGCTAATCAACCTTCCATTAGCAGTTATCATACCTTTTGAGGCTCCTTAGAGAAATATTAGAGATGAGCAATGGAATCTTCCCTTTTTAATTAATATATATATATATATATATAATGGAATAGATGAAAAACCCATGACATATTACCTTTGTTGTGCTTTTCTTGTTTATCTCCACAGCCTACAGTACATATACAGATGAATGGAGGATCAGAAAGTTACTTTTGCCCCCCATTTTCCTTTTTCCTTCCCCATACTTTCTCTTCAATTTCCTTTTCTGGCAATCCAACTTCAAGTCCTTTTTGTTCTTAGTGGATTTCATGTGTGTGAGCAAAGGAAAGACTGTAGCTATTAGATTTACATTGCAGGCACTGAAGTATTTGTGTATTTTCAAATAAGCATGCACTCAAAGCTTCTTACTTTTTGTTTCAAAGCTTGGGCCTTTGGGAATAGAAAGGTTACCTACGGAATTCTTTTCTAAAGTCTCGTAGGCTAGCTCTCACAGCAGTCGAATAGGCCGAACGCTCTCACTCACACTTCAGTTATATTAAAAATTAAATTTAATATTAAATATATACATTAAATTTAAATTAAATTTTAAAAATAAAAAAATCAAATCAAATCAAATTATATATATTTATTAATTTTTATAAAATAAAATAATTATTTTAGATTTAAAATTATTTAATTATATTGAAAATTATAAAAAAAATAATATATAATAAATAAAAAAGATAATTTAAAAATATCATGATAAAATTCAATTTAAATCATATCATATAAAAATTTTATTGGTTTTCGAATTAAATTATAAAAATTTATAATTTTGCATATTATTTAAAAATTTAAATTTTTATTGAAATTCGAATTAAATTATAAAAATTTATAATTTTATATATTATTTAAAAATTTAAATTAAATTCGATTAGATATGAACAATTATTACCTGATCCCGAAATTAAAAATTTGAAGCATGAAGCAGTGCATATATAGGAACCTTATTGAAACGCAGCGTCGAACCACATCCGCTGTCCTCAATCCGGAGCGAGAAAACGCGATTCCTCCGCCAAAACATTACCACTCTCTCCGTTTCCTTCTTTCCACTTGAAAGCTCCGCACGATACGGCACTTCCTCACACATGCCTCTCTCTCAGGTCGGTACCCTTAAAAAATCCCAAAATCTTTTTTTTTTTTAGCTAAGCGATCATTTTAATTGTTAACAGATTGGGTATCTGGTTCCTGTAAATAAGAATCTTGAAGAAGACGCTTCACTGCCTAAGCTCTCTCTCTTTTGCGGTCCGAATTTCATTGGCCGCAACGATGTTTCTATTTCTGACAAGAGACTCAGCCGCAAGCACATTGCTTTAACTACGTCCCCTGACGGCTCCGCCGATTTACTCGTCGTAAATTTCATTACTTTTTTGTGTTTTTTTTTCTCTGTCTTTCGTTAAATGGATTGTTGAGTGGTGGAATTTTGTAGGAGGGGACGAATCCGGTTGTTGTTAGGTCCGGCGAGCTGAGAAAGAAGCTAAGTTCCTGCGAAAATGCGGCGATTAGTAATGGTGATTTAATAGAGCTAATTCCAGGTCATCACTTTTTCAAATACGTATCAACTTCGACCGGTGAAACGAAGAGAAGCTTTACTGAAGCTAACAGCGATGGAGAAAGAGAGAAACTTACTTCAAAGAGAAAGCGAAATCAAGGTTTGGAAGATGAAGCAATCTCAGCTAACAAGTTGAAGGTATTAAATTTGAAAATTTTTTTCTGAATTTTGTTTAAAAGCTTTATTTTTGACGGTTTGGTTCAAATTTGTGTAGGCAGAGGAGAAATGTGTTGAGGCCATTCGCAATTTTCGTGTTTCCAATGATAAGTTATCGCATACATTTCGGCTCTTGAAAGTTCAAGGCTTGCCTGCTTGGGCTAATACTAATTCTGTTTCCATAGGAGATGTGATTCAGGTAATAATAGCGATCCAAGTTATGCATGGCCTTGTTATTTCACCGCATACCTTAGTAAATTTGCTGTTTTTGATTCTTTGATTGTGTATTACATTGCTAGGGGGATGTTCTTCTTGCGGTCCTCTCAAATTACATGGTAGATATTGATTGGCTGATGTCAGGTGAATTCTCTTAACTTTTTGTGATGCCATTTGTTATTAAGTTCCTCAAGTAACATAGTGTAAGGACTTTGGTTATGATGTCTGTTATTCTTTTATCGACATCTCATTTTTGGTATAGTTCTTTTTGTTTGATTATGAGGCCTTTTTTTTTTCTTATCTGTTTTATACTGCTTTTTTACATCTATAACAGTTTTTGCCTTGCCTTATGTAGCATGTCCAATACTTGCAAAAATTCCTTATGTGTTGGTTATTCATGGGGAAGGAGATAGCAGGCTGGATCACATGAAGGTCTGCTATAGCTATAAATATTCCCTTTTATCTTTGGAAGCTCTACTTATGGCTTCTGGTTTTTCACATTATTTACTGCACCTTATACAGAGCAACAAGCCTTCCAATTGGATCCTGCACAAGCCACCATTACCCATTTCATTTGGGACACACCATTCGAAGGCAATGCTCCTGGTCTATCCTCAAGGAGTGAGAGTTATTGTTCATACAGCAAACTTGATATATGTGGACTGGAATAATAAAAGTCAAGGTTTATGGATGCAAGATTTCCCTTGGAAAGATCAAAATAACTCAAAGAAAGGATGTGGATTTGAAAATGACTTGATTGACTATCTCAGCACGTTGAAGGTACCAAATAGCACATTCTGTGGATCTGCTTTTATATTGCATGTGAAAAAACACTTTCATGATCTGCTCAGTGAATTTAAAACTTCCCCCTTTCATACAAATCTTATGTGATTTGAACTGAAACTTAGATATTATAAGGTAATACTGCCAATCATTCTTTTCATATGTTTGCCTGACTAATCAAGTTCAAGTAGATTGATAGGTAGTTGTCACTTGTCTGGGTATTATTTGTTAAGATTTATAATGATACCTTTCATTTCTATAAAATTTGCAGTGGACTGAGTTCACTGCTAATTTACCAGCTCTGGGAAACTTCAATATCAATTCCACCTTCTTCAAGAAGTTTGATTATAGCAATGCAAGGGTATAATTTTATTTGTTTGGTTAATTTTTTGAAGTGCTATTTCTTTTTTACCCGAAGTAATAATGTTACAGATGGAACCTATTTTATTTAAGTGCATACTTGTGTGGGAGCATTTAAACTATTTGATAATTTTCAGGTCCGACTAATTGCATCTGTCCCGGGATATCATACGGGTTCCAATATGAAAAAGTGGGGGCATATGAAGCTACGTACTGTTCTCCAGGAGTGTGTTTTTGATAAAGAGTTTCTGAGATCTCCTCTAGTTTATCAGGTATTGTTGGACTTCTAGTCATGTGGAGTCATGCTGTGATTTAGGGTGAATATTAATGCTCAGGTACTCTCTGGGATTTGGTGACAGCCTTTAATGATAGTTCATTTAGTTATTGGACTTCGTTTTGTATGATATGTCTGTGTGGTTCTGCACCCAGTCATACCTTTCATTTCTTCTAAATGAATCTTGCCGTATAGATTAAGAGAAGAAATTGGTTCTATAGATTTTGCTTTCATTGATGGGATTTTTTTATGTTTGCCTTACTGCAGTTCTCCTCTCTTGGTTCATTGGACGAGAAATGGATGGCTGAGCTAGCATCCTCAATGTCATCAGGTTACTTAGAAGATAAAACAGCCCTTGGTTTGGGGGAGCCATTAATAATATGGCCCAGTGTGGAAGATGTTAGATGCTCCTTAGAGGTACTGTCAAGTAGGTTTTTCCTGTTAGCCTCTTAACCTCCCATCATTTACACAGTTGCACAAGTCATCCACTTACTACTGTCAGTTTTGAATATCTTTATGCATCCCAAATAATGGCTCTCCAAAAGCATATAATCAGTTCAGTGTAAAATCAATTCACTTGAAAAACCTGTGGTGCTCACCAACTTGATCTTGGCAGCTTTATACTCTTTAAGCTTAAGAGAGCCAAGATTACTGTTAATGCCTTCCCATTTGATAAACTGCATGTATGAGAGCTTCTCGGTGTTAGCATTACTTTACACCTTAAACTAATTTGTTAGTGATACCAGCAGAAGTTGAATAAAAACAGTATTTCTTTTTGACTGAAATTTGTTTTGCATTTGTTATTCTACCTTGTTCTCTAGGGTTATGCAGCTGGAAATGCAATTCCAAGTCCATTTAAGAATGTGGAAAAAGCATTCTTGAAAAAGTATTGGGCAAAGTGGAAGGCAAGCCATACTGGCCGATGGTATACCTCTTTCGTCCCTGGTGAAAGTTTGAGCTACAAAATATCAATTAGCAATGCGGATTCTTAAGATTTTGCTTTTTGGTGTTTCAGTCGTGCAATGCCACATATCAAGACATACACCCGCTTCAAGGGCCAAAAACTGGCGTAACAATTCATTCAGCCCTATATATAATGCTTTTTGAAACTTTCAATTTTTAGCATCTGGATTTCCTCCACTACACCCCCCCTCCCCCTAAAAGCCACCACCACCAAAAAAGGGGGTGGGGTTCTCTTCTCTTGCTGTTTTCTGAAACTTTCTTCACGGTTGCAGTTGGTTCTTGCTAACTTCTGCAAATCTTAGCAAAGCTGCCTGGGGGGCTCTTCAGAAGAACAATTCTCAGTTGATGATCCGTTCTTATGAGGTACATACATCTGACTTGATGTCTGAAAGCCCAGCTGAGATGTAAATGTTATTGAATAGATAATGAAACCAAAACCAATGAAAAGCATTGCATGTCCCAAGCTTTCAAGAATGTATATATTGAACAAATTAATGCATCTATATTTCTTTATCTTTTACTTTTGTATGATCTTCTCATTATTTAATCCTTCCTCTCTTTTGTGCTAACTAAGCATTGACGGTATGTTTTTATGCCTTCCTATGAATCTCTAGCTGGGTGTGCTATTTTTACCATCTCATGTCAAAGAAGAGAATGGTGGATTTTCTTGTACGGGTAATGGAGGTTTATCAAAGGTAATGGGTACTTCTGATTCAATAGCATTTATCTATTTGTTGGATGAATTAACTGGGAATGTTATATGATGAAGAAAATGGTGAAAACCATTTTGATTGTTGCCTGAATTAGGATACAGGTAGATGTGGGTCAGTAGGAAGTTCTAAAGCGCCAAAAACAAAGCTAGTTACCCTTACTTGGCAAGGAAGCAAGACATCCGAAGTAATTCCATTGCCTGTGCCTTATGAACTCCCTCCTGAGCCATACTCCTCCGAAGGTCATAAAGCATTAATCTCATGTATCGCCTTAAATTTATATAAGCTGCATTTTGTGATTCATCAAACTTTTTTCTATCTCTTTTACAGATGTCCCATGGTCTTGGGACAGGCGATACAATAAGAAAGATGTTTATGGTCAAGTTTGGCCTCGGCAAGTTCAATTGTAGTGCTTTTAAAGATGACTGATTTCTTCAGATTGCGCATAGAATTCTGTATAGTTATAACAAATTAACAATCAACTCGTTTATTTGTACGAATGGTGCCTCAATGACTGGTTATTTCAACATGCAGATAGTATTATTATGAATTATTACTCATATCAAATAAGGATATATTTATATGACGTGGCATCACTGTCAATTGATATTATTCTCCGTAATTCATTGTTTGTTATTATCACAAATTGGAAGATGATTAGAATATCACAAGAAAGTTTCTTTTTTTGGATGATTCAAGTTCATTTCAAAATCCAAACAAGCAAAGTGAATCTGCTGTAAAAGAAACAGTCTCCTTTCATGCAAATAGCATTGTTTAGTCGAAATTGTTAGACGAGATCATCCGTTTTGTTAACCTTATGTTTAATCAAAAGAAAAAAAAATGGCAACAATAATCTCAATCTGTCTAATCAAGGAATAATAATAATAATTAATGATCGATATATAGTAAAAAAATCCGCCAATATTAATTACATGCAGCTTGGGTTTTACAGCTTAAAACATTTTTAAAAATTTTATGAAACCAACATAGTAATGACTTTGAGCTAACGGCTTTAAACTCTAAAGAGAAAATCCGAACCTTTTTAGCATATCACATTTTCAAATCTTCAAAATCTAGAGAAATAAATGACCAATCCCCATCTAAATCGGGCTCACAGTTTAGAATATATCGGATAGCAGTTAACAGCAGCAGATTATTCGCATAAATCAACCTACAAACTTTAAATTTAAAAAAAAAAAAAATCCCCTCCATTGATCCCAACCTTAATTTCTCCTCCCAAGTCTTGATTCTTTTCAAATGGATGTCATCTTTGAAACCCAAAGAGGCAGACCCTTTTCCATTGAAGTTGGTTTCTTTGATACTGTCCTGGAAATCAAAGAAAAGGTACAGAAATACCAGGGAATACCTATTCCTAGCCAAACTCTTGTCTTCAATGGCAAAGTTCTTCAAGATGAGAAAGATGTTGAGTTTTGTGAAATCCTCCAAAACTCCCGCATTCAACTCCTACTCGCCCCGGAACCCGATAAGGCTCAAGTCAATATTGAACAATCTTCCCCATCTAAGAAAATCCAACTCAATGTTAATATACCATCCTCCAGAACCTCCGTTCCTCTTGAGATGGACGTGAACGACACTGTTTCACGATTAAAAGAAAAGATTCATGAGATGGAACCTGTCCCTGTCAACAGGTTAGTAGTTCAATCCAGCGGTGCCGAGTTGCAAGACCATCAATCCTTACGCGACTGTGAGCTGACAGATAATACTGAGATTGATGTAAACATTAGGTCATCGCCTACTGGTTCCGGGACAGGGTCGGCAGGGGCGGCCTCAACGGGTTCCAAAAGACTGAAGCTGATGGTGTTGCCCAAGTGCGAGACTAAGAAGATACCAGTGGAAGTGAATGCATCGGATAATGTGCGAGAGCTGAGAAAAGAACTGCAAAAGCTGCACCAGAGACTTCATTTTCATCTTCCGCAGGAAGGTTATTTTTTCATATATAAACAGAATGTGATGGACGAAGATCGATCGTTTAGGTGGCACCAAGTTGCCCAAGGTGATACAATTGAGATCTTTAATGGAAGTGTTACTGGAGGATCATAAAACATTTTCATATTTTCCTTGTTTGTTCCTAGAATTTTCATTGCTACTTTAACGTGCCTATAGTGATTTAACATTTGCAGTGGTTAATGCTTGTTTAAACTCTTTGCTGGCATTTTGTGGTAACTTTTTCCTTAGAACTATACGTGTTGATGAGAGAGACTGTAAAGGGTAAGCAGTCATATAGCATGAAATGGAAAATGTGGAATACTATTTACTTTGCTCATTTCATCCGTTGCCCAATCCTTATTTCAATGAGACTTCAAACTTGTTTGATCCTGTCGAAACTGGAAAAGAGGCGTATTGAGGTTGGTTTGGGCTAAACCACAATCTGATTTGGGTCATAAACTAGAAACAAAGCCTGCCAGTGAGGCCCAAAAAGAGACTTCTAGCGGGAACCTGGTTCCAGGCCTAAGCTATTAGCAACAGAACGAGATTTAGGAGTAACACCGCCCCCCTCATTTCAATTAACTTCAAAAAGCCCAAAAATGTTGTCATGGTCCTTTTAGAAGCTCGATTAAAGACCTCCCATCTTATCAAAAATTAAGATTTATAGCTAAACCTTGAACCTTCTAATAGTATTTTCAAATGGACCCTCAGGACTAAGGGACAGGAGAAGGTAAACAAAACAACCTTTTTTTTTCCATAAAGATCTTCTTAAATGGTGCAAAGAATACAGACGCAATAAGGAACCACATTTAAAATTGATCCGTAGCTTTCTTGGAAACAAAGTTGTCCACCAACTCGGCAACTTGCAAAAATAAATAAAATCCGTGTTGGCCCAACGACAATGACTACTTGGGCCCATTTAACTCCAACGGGACGTTCCGTCAAATAGGGACGCACCTTGGTCGTCCTTTTAGGCTTTGTCAAAAGCTGGTCACCTAACGCTGTAAAACAAAAAGACTATCGGCGGTGAGCCCCACCGCTTCATTGGATTCCTACCGTGTCAATTATGGCGGAAACCAACTTACTCTTTCGTGTCAATATTTCATTTGTTGGTTGCTTCAGGAGTTTTCCTATAAATTAATCACTATAATCACCTGTTTTCTCATTCCAAACAGCTCGATTTCTTTTTCTCATTGCTTTTTCTCTTCAGCCAATCAAGATGCAGATCTTCGTTAAGACCCTAACTGGCAAGACAATCACCCTGGAAGTCGAGAGTTCCGACACGATCGATAACGTCAAGGCGAAAATTCAGGACAAGGAAGGGATCCCACCAGACCAACAGCGTTTAATCTTCGCAGGAAAACAGCTCGAAGACGGCCGAACCTTGGCCGATTACAACATCCAAAAGGAGTCAACTCTCCACCTCGTCCTCCGTCTACGTGGTGGTATGCAAATCTTCGTCAAAACCCTGACTGGCAAAACCATTACCTTGGAAGTCGAAAGCTCTGACACAATCGACAATGTCAAGGCGAAGATCCAAGACAAGGAAGGAATCCCACCAGACCAGCAAAGGCTTATCTTTGCTGGGAAGCAACTTGAGGACGGTCGAACTTTGGCCGATTATAACATCCAAAAGGAGTCGACCCTTCATTTGGTTTTGAGGCTTCGTGGTGGGATGCAGATCTTTGTCAAGACTTTGACAGGGAAGACTATTACTTTGGAGGTGGAGAGTTCGGATACAATCGATAACGTCAAGGCGAAGATTCAGGACAAAGAAGGGATTCCACCAGATCAGCAAAGGTTGATTTTTGCTGGGAAGCAATTGGAAGATGGAAGGACCTTGGCTGATTACAATATTCAGAAGGAGTCCACTCTTCACCTTGTCTTGCGTCTTCGTGGTGGTTTCTAAGTCTCCCATGTGAACCGGTGTCTGGTTTTATGTGAAGGATTATGATGTCTGGCCCTGTTTAGGCCTTCTAAATAAATTTAAAGTCTTTTCTCTATGTTTACTTTATGTTATGGTTTCTTTTGAATAAATTTGTATATTTACTGCAATTCTGTTGTCTTGTTTTTGATTGATCTTAATTTTCGTTCTCCAATTGGATGATTGAGTTATGTTCTCGCATGCTAATTGCTTTTCAGAAAAAGGATAAAAAAGACGTCTTTTTGCATCTGAAATCTGTAAATGAAGGAGCTTTTGAGAGAATATCCTATCAATTTCCGAATTCCAATAGTTTCTAACAGATTCAAAGATCAAAGGATTAAAGTTAAACTATATCTTGGTATATCTATTCCCGCTCTGTTAAACACCAAACGGTGGGACTAATTCCAAAATCCCAAATATGCCTTTCGTGCAACCTAAAAATTAGTCTGGCTATTGGTGGGTTCTGGCTGCTCAAACACCACGAAAAGGAAAAACAAAAAATCAATTTTGAAGTTCAGTTAGTACTGTAATCAGTTTTCGATATATTAACTAATGGTTCGAAGGCAAGAGTTACATTATATTATTTGGACTCTGTATCGCAGGTACTAGTAGTGGTTCAAAGGCAAAAGTTGCTTTCTAGTATTTGGACTCTGTATATCTGGCACTAGTACTAGGCTACTAGCCATATTGTTGTATCTTGATTTCATTGAACAGCTATCCCATCTCCATTTCAGAAATTGAATGAATATTTTTAAAGTGATAATTTTAACGATTATACCAGAAGAATCTTATTAGTTTGACATTGACACATCAGCTATTCAATCAATTTTTTATCCTTCATCGCGTCCCTTAAATGTAAATTTTATTGCATTTTTCTCACTCCTCTTTAGAGGTGGAGTGATTCTTCTTTTTGGGTTGCTTTCATCCTAACCATCCAAGCGGTGCTAAATGTAACTTTACGTGCTGGATAATCTGTGTTAGGTAATAGGTAGACGTAGAGCTGAGTGTGGTCAATAGAAATTCTCTCCAAAATACAACAGTGACTAAACCTTTTTATTAATGTTGCTTTGTAGATCTAAGAGCCAATTTCTCTGAATTTTATCCACCTATATCTCCTCTTTATCTCTCAGGTGTTCTCTCCTGGAGATTTTTGCAGTGTCTATTTTATTCATGATTTGGCTCGGTTTATTTTTCTCTGTCAACCTATCGTCATCAAATGCTAATCACTATGATGACATGCTTATGGTTAAGATTGGCTTTAATTCTTTATTGCTTTTGACTATTTTCTTTGGTAGAAACTTTCAGAATCCGGGGCGCCCTTTGTATTTGAGACACTTCATCCTGGTTTTAATTTGAGTAGACTTAAAACTAGTAATATGTTTTGTTCAAGACAGCGAGAGGATTGTTTTCATGTAAGGTGGTAAAAAGTAGGAAAACCATGAAAGCAATTTAAACTTAGATAATTTTAAATGTTATGGTTAGGAGGACAGTGCATGCATTATGGCTGAAACCCATTCTTTTAATGATATTTAGGAAAATTTGTTGTTTAATAGATCGAATTGAAGTGTGATTTTGACTACAGAGATAGGGCAAAAAATTACTATGGTGATGAATAATGGTGCCCTGTCAATTTTCAATGGCACTGATGTAAGCCAGCTGCTTGTGTTGATAGTTTTTCAGCATAAGTACTTTAGGATTTTCATTGTTTGGCCTTAATAACGTTTGTGATGGTACTTCCTTGCAAAAAGCACTAGGTGATGATAATTATCAGAATAGGATAATAACGCGGCTTTACTGGTTTGGTCTTCCTGAACTAATTATGCTTGCCAAGCAAGAATACATTCGGACAAGGACAGGGGTTCATGTATTCCTTGACAATACCAAGATATTTGTCTTGTCTTAGTTGGAAGCTAGCCGGTCTTTTCATTTCATTGGTATTTTGTCAGGTGTGCGTTGCATTCCTTGACAAAATTTTATCTTTAATTTTCTTTGTCATCACTTCCATCCTTCTGAATTCCACCGGGACCTATCTTTAATAGGCTTGAATGCGTGTAAAACCTTGAATTACATCCAAACTGTATTTGAAACTAAAAGGTTATCATACAAAAATTGGAGTTCTCAAACGGAAATAGGAAAATTGGGATTTGTGGGTCATTAAGAACAAAAACTTTAGTAAATCTGTGATTTAGAAGGAAACAAAAATCATATAGGCTTAATGGAGATATAAGGCATCTAGAGATTTTAGGATAAATGAAGGAAAGAAATCATTTATAGATCTTCCCTCTAGGAAATTCCATTATTGCATTGTAATAAGGCTGGCCGTTGTTGAATGTTTGTGATGATTGACGTTCTTGCATTGAATCCTTGTCATAATTGAAGAGCTGATTTCCTTTCTTGCAGCTGTGAACATTTCTGTAAGAAAATAAAGCTGTTGTCACTTCTCTTCAATATCTAGCAACCAAGTTTTCATGACTGAGCTCGATGCCCAAATTCCTGGCGCTTATGGTACAATAATAGCTTTTACCTTAAATTAAGTAACCCGGTCATTACATTAATATTCTACCAACAACAGCAGCAAATTGATCAGGATGTTGTTTACTGTAACATTGTGTGACTTTTAGGCATATCCATTCACGGACGCAAATGCTGAGAATTCAGGTGCTGGGGCAAAGAAATATGTGCATTTGAGTGTACAGCAACGTAATGGTAGGAAGAGCCTTACGAATGTTCAGGTGTTGAAAAAGGATTTTAGCTACAGCACGATAATCAAGGAGCTCAAGAAGGAATTTTGCTGCAATGCTACAGGATCCAGAATTGGGCCAGGTGTGCATGTGGTATAGTAAATACCAGACACTTACATATGACTTGCCTTCTTTTATTGCTGCCATATTGGGTCTCAAACCATTTACTATTTTGTCGTCACATGTTATTCAACTTCAAGGTGATTAGAGGAAGAACGTGTCTACTTTCCTTGTTCAGGTAGTCTAACTAGCTACACTCAGTTTATTGTGTGCAAGTTTAGCATATTGAGTAGCTAAATTTTCTAATTACTGGTGTGTGCCAACAGGCTGGCATTGCAAGCAAGGAACACAGAAAGATTCGTGGTTTTTGAGCAGCAGTAACAGTTCTAGCAGATTGATCTTCATATATGGTAGCTATTTTAGCTAAAACAAACTAATACGAAAATTCCTCATGGGCTTATATCCTTGTGGTTTTAGTGCTTCTTAATGTATTATCAATATTTGTTCAATTGGAATTCACAATATTTACTAAACTGGTTAATCTATATTCTGCATCGAAACCACACAGTGGGTTCATAATGTTGAGGCATAATGGAATTGTTGGCTAGTTTGGACTATGATTTAATTATTTAATTAATGTAGATAAGACTCAATTCGTTTGTTTTAGACAAGAAATAGCTTCCGGATCAAAAAGTAGGCACATGAAAAATGAGGACCAAAGGTAGCCAAAAGAAGAAGACAGCAGCGCCCTACAGGACAAATGAAAGAATCGAATCTGTTCAGCTTAATTACTCATTATCAACAAGTCATTTTCAACAAAGCATTTCTTTCAGTTTCTTCAGCTGGCATTATTTACTGGTAATTCCACTTTGGCTCATCCAGAATTCGCAATGGTACAGCGTGTTTGAAAAAACAAATGACAAGAAACACGCTTACCTTCATTTAATCACCCAAGTGTTTATGATGATAGTTGTTTTTAAAATAACCAGCAAATGTTCTGGTTTTATAAGCGTCAAATATGTAAATGGTGTCAGCTTCAGGATCTTGGCAAAATTCAGCGTTGGAAAAGGTTCACCAACCATAGTAGTGGAAAAGAAACCCTCTTTATGTCTTGGATGAACCAGGGGTCAGGTGATAATCTAGTCATCAATTTATTCCTTTTATACAAATGGCGATTCATGCATGAGTCGATTGTTAATAACTATAATAATATGAATGGTTATTCATGCATGAGTCAGTTGTTAGTAACTATAATAATATGATTCAATCTCATTAATAAAAAATTAATTGAACAGATAACAACAGATACATTAAATGCATTGGAACCTGAAAAGTGAGCTTGATTGAAACATTTGGGAACATCTAAGTAAATTTTCATGTACAACAATAAGGAATCTGTCCACTCCCACTGGGTTGCCGGAGTTTACGGCCATAGTGGAGAAAAACTTGATTGATCCAAGAAAAAATTTCATGCTGAAATTTTGATACTATGATGAATCATCCACATGCTGATATGCTGCATGCCATTACATAAAATCTTTTCACAAATGCCTCAACTACCCATCAAACCAGTTAGACCATAGCCGTAGCCCGTAGCTGTCATTCAACTACCATTCTTACTTATGTATGCCTCTGACTGTGGACTTTACTACATTATTTAAGCGCCAGCATAGTTTTAAAAACAATCACCCATTGGCTGTTTACTCAGCTCTAAGTCTAACGAGTGGCTTTTCAAGATCATTTATTTCCTTCAGGCTTCAACTTCATATGGCTGACTCTGAACATTCCTCTTCTGGTAACACTTATGTGGACTCTCGAGGTACTCAGCTACTTAATTACCCTCTCAGTTCTCAGTATCCCTAACTTCTTTATTTATTTATTTTCTTTTTGCAAGTAAACTCAAAACAGTGGTTTTCTTTGTTTGCCCTTCTAGATCTTAGGATTTTCTCTTTTTTGTTGTTCTCCTCTTCAGTTCTTATGATATGTTCTTCCTTCCAACAACATATTAATTTTTTTGCCTTCAGCATGAATGAATACCTGATTGCAAAAAATCTGTTTTGTTTTCATATGTAGGCAAAAAGTTAATTGTTAAACAGTACTACTTGTGGTACCATTTCTTAATTAATGCTGCAGTGGTATGGTCATTGGTGGGGTTTTGGATAAAAATTCTAAAGTTTGAGTTATGGATCCTTTAAACCTAAACATCTTTCCTGCATTTTGTTCAGAAGAAACAATTGAAGAATCAAAGCGTAAATTCTCTGAGGATGAGGAAACACTTATAATTAGGATGTATAATCTGGTTGGAGAGAGGTTAGATTCTTTGCTTTACTTCAGTTCTTTTTGTTTTTTCCTCCTGGTTTTCTTGCAAGGCATTTCGTTCTCTGAAGAAAGTTCTAAAATTTTACTGGTATTCATTGTTAGGTGGGCTATAATTGCTGGGAGAATCCCTGGTAGGACAGCTGAGGAAATTGAAGAGTACTGGAATACCAGGTACTCTACTAGCACTGAATGATGTATCAGAAAACCTGGCCAGTACCTTCCTCTGCCAAATGTTAGCTATTCTGAGAGAGCTGATGCCAATTACGGACAACAAAGCATCTTAGGTACTTGTTGCAGCCACCTAAAACGGGTCAAGGAGATGTTAAGCCATTCAAACTGACCTCAAAAATGAAATTCGCTTGTTCCTGTAACTCTTAACATTTTATACATTTGGGAGGAATTTTTAGACGATCTTATATGTTTATTTGTTAGTTTTTTAAAATATACTTGAATAGGATCATAGCACGTCGCTTTTGAAGCTTAAAAATACTATCATTTCTAATAAAAAAAATTAGGTTAAATATAGGCAAAGTATATACTTTGCATTAATTAAAACTTTTCTTCTTGAAAATAGCAAAAAAATATTATTCATAAAAAAAGATAAAAGAGAAAATTTGTCATTATACTAGGAATATTGAACTTTATCATTGTATTTTGATTAAAAAACAAAAAGACAAATATGCAAACTCATATCATAAGATTAACTGAATAAATTATAATATAAACATTCAATTACTGAATATATTATAGTGGAAGACTATAAGGATTTTATACTAAGTTGAAAAAAAAATTTTAATACTAAATTTTCTCACTTGCTGGCTCCTAATCCCACGGACTCAATGAACACTCCCAGGGAAGTTTCGGATATCGTTCATAATCCTTGCAATAATCATAAATCACAAGGTTTCTCTGCACCCAAGCATAGTCCATCCTTTGAGAAACAGATAAATGCCAAGCCTCGTATTGATCCCACCAGTTCTTGGTTGTGGTTGAGACGCATGCAGGGTAGGGGTCTTCCCATTGGCAACCCTCGACGCTGAAGTCTTTGTAAGAGGACACGAATGGGGCTCGTTTCCAATCTGTTTTCTCAAGCCCACCCCTCGTTGCCCAGTCATCTGCGTTCCATATGCTGGAGAACAGGTACATGGGCTTCTCATTGGGGAAGAAGTCGTTTTTTTCATCACCATTGTTTTTGCATACTCTAATGGGAACTCTATCCACAAAAAATCTGTTTGCAAGAATTCAGTATGAAATTCAATTCAGTTTTGAACAACAAAGTTAGGCTCAAATTCTTACTGTCTACAAATCTCAGTTACAGTATTTGCAATTAACATAAAAGACAAGAATGACAGAGATGATCATCACTGCCTTTCATCGTGGGGGATCCCATGCTAGGCGACGCCATGTTATATAGGTTGAAGTAAGAGTGACTAATTTTCTATAGAAAACTTTTTTTTTTTTTTTTTTTTTTTGTAAATTTGGCAGTGATAAAATTTGGGACTTACACAATTTGGTGGTTGTTCCATAGAATGGAATATGAATGGAACTCTTCAGTGGGGTCGAACCAAAGCATGTGCCTCATTTCACGGCCTCCAACTCCATTCTTATAGATGTTTGTCTGGATTAAATACGGTTGTCCAGTCCTATTCCCCAAGAACTCAAAATCCAGCTCATCTCTCTCTGGCCCTGCCCCATTCTCGGTACACATCTGCAACACTCTTAAACTTCAGCTTCCAAACCAAAAGAACAAAAGGAAATATATGTGAAATTGTCAAAAGTACTAACATAGTAAGCTGTCACAACACCAGCAGAGTCACCTCCAACTAACTTCAGTTTCATGCTAAACCAACCAAATCTGTATCTTTGCTTGGTTTGAAATCCACAGCCTACAAAATAACAAGCAGAAACAAATTAAAATCCTCAATATCTGAAGCAAGTTTGATAACCAAGAACAACTACAGCAATCAATCCTGGAATCAAATTCTATGAAATATGGGTTTGTCCATACCTGTTTCTTTGTCCAAGGAGAGGTACCAGGTCTGGCCATCTTTAGAAGTGTTGAAATGATCTTCAGACCACATTATTCTAAAGTTATCTTCAAAAGAAGTTTGTGAATCAGCTGCTCCAGATGAAGAATAAAACACAGCTATCAGTACTGTAATGAAGAGTAGAGAGGCCAATGGAGAGACCCTTGTCTTCATTTTGTTGGCTGAAGAATTTTTTTTGGAAGAAGAGGATGAGATATCTGCTGGATTTCTGAGAAGGAAATGTGCATCGAATGATGAGTATTCGAAAATGGAGAGTTCATGTATGAAGGGGTAGAAACACTAAACCTAGTTTTGTCTATTAATTATTTGATAATGATTGAATGTACCAATTTAACCATGCAAGAATGTTCAGATCCTTAAATATATTAGCATTACTGATTAATTTCCTCCAAATTCATCACGTAAAAAAGAGTTGCATCAGCAAATTCCAACAAGAATCTCAGTTGCGTTCAAACAAATTTAGGTATCAAGTAAGGTGGTATAATGCCTAATATTACAAATGCAAAGCCGACATGGGTTTTTTTTGGGAATGAAGTAGGAATATAATCCATGGAAAAGAAAAATGAAAAGCCAGGCTGCCTACCAATTGGAATTAGCAGTATAAAAATGGAGAGTGAGTCCATTTGTTGCATGTTAGAACATGACTGATTTGGCGGTTGGGAGTCGGGACCAACACTGCTTGCTCGTTGTTCACCGACTCAGTGGCATCACTAGCTTAAAAAACCACAAGTTTAAACTTGGAATTAAAGCAATCAAACACACTTTAATCTTTAATTAGCTTTAGTCAAAAGAAGGAATAAAACAACTTTAATAAGTGCAATTGAAATCTGTTCCACATTTTCCAACCTTTCTTTTTTAATTTGGCTTGTTTGTACCACTTTTATGTAGCAGATACATGGTTAAGCTTCAATCAAGGTATTAAACAAAATTTTGTTTACCGGAAGCTGTGAAAAGAAGGCAGAAAGCACAGCTTGCTTTCTTGGTAAACATGACAAACATCCTGTTTCCGGTAACCAAGAAGGCATAATACATTATACTAATTGTCATGAAACAACTACATTAGACAAAGTGAGATCTAAATTAAATCTAAGTATTCAAAAATATTTTATACAGTCAGTGAAGTTGTTGCAGTCTCTAGGTTGAAACTTGAGATACTAAAGATTCTAAGCTGTTGAAGCATCTTTAACATGCCTGGGAGCACAATAATGTAAAAGAAAAAGGGGTCGCCAAGTTGGTTCTAAAATGTAATTCCCGATCTATGGAGGAATAGCGTGGTAATTAGTGAATGGAAACAAGCAATAGCATATACTAAGCCAAGAGATAGAAATTAAGGAAAATAAAAGAAGCATGCAGAGCTAAATCAGAAAATTTACACCAAATCAAGTTACTAACTTACTCGACTGTAGTTTAGTATTTGGGATGCAATTGTCAGGCTTACTAGGGAGATTGTGCCTGGTATGATTGTTACAGGAACGGAAGTTGCAGAGATTGATGGTGCCCCAAGAATGGTTAACAATGCCACTGTCTATTTTTTACCCTCTTTTTTATTTTATTGAGTTACTTTTGTGTCATATCGATAAAAAGATGGTTAGATTTTGCAGGGTCCAACATTTGGAGCAATGATGATATCAGGGCAGAAGAAAGCACACTTAGCCTTGAAACCATTGGGGCAGCCTAATGCAATAGACGAAAGCTTCAGCGAAGTTGGGAGAATACAGCCAGAGTTTTTTCTTGCTGCTGCTGTTGCTGAGACAGGGGACAGTGTATGCTTGAAAATGTTTGACAGGGGATTTGATTTTTGGAGAATGGAGCCAGGTTGGAGTGGATTGATACTTGATGGGTTGGATTTGTCTAAAAGGTGAACTTTTGCTTTGATTTTTGGTTAAATTGAGTTCTGATTAGTGCCCATGGATAGACTTCTTTTGGGCCCTCAGATTGATAGAAAATTTTTTCTTGATCACTTTAAGAACACAAACTAATCTTGGACTTGGCCCAAACACGTCTCTAGCATTGGTTGTAGCTCAAACTCAAATGTCAAGTCAAAGTCTTCTCCGACATGTACCGAGTCTCGTGTTGTTAAACCAACTCTTCCTCGCCAATCCCATAGACAAGCCCGAAGAAGAAAAATGGCGATCTCGTCCGCTCATCTTTTCTTCCTACTATCGTTCATCGCCCTTTCTCTCTTCCTTGTAATTTCAACAGCTGAAACTGAATCAGAGCTAGTAGATGATCTCCAGACCCTTCAATCGCAATCAAAATCAGGAGTCATCCACTTAGACGACCGAACCGTCTCCAAATTCCTGACCTCCCCCAAAACCCCTCGTCCTTACTCTTTCCTCATCTTCTTCGACGCCGCCCAACTCCACGACAAATCCGAACTCCGCCTTCGCGAGCTCCGCCAAGAGTTCGCCCTCGTCGCTTCGTCTTTCATTACCAACCACAACAACTCCAATACAAAACTCTTCTTCTGCGACATTGAGTTCCGTGAATCCCAATCTTCCTTCCACCTCTTCGGCGTCAATTCCCTCCCCCACATCCGCCTTGTCGGCCCCACCGTCAAATCCCTAAAAGATGACTCGGAACAAATGGACCAGGGCGATTTCTCCCGATTGGCTGAGTCAATGGCCGAGTTCGTCGAGTCCAGAACTAAACTCACCGTGGGGCCTATCCATCGTCCTCCTATCCTTTCGAAAAAGCAACTCGGTCTGATCGTTGCCATTTTGTTAATTTCGTCCCCGTTCGTCGCCAAAAAGATCTTCGCCGGCGAGACCCTCTTACATGATCCCAAAATCTGGCTTTCCGGGGCCGTTTTTGTTTATTTCTTCAGCGTTTCGGGGGCAATGCATAATATAATAAGGAAAATGCCGATGTTTTTGGTGGACAGGAATGATCCAAACAAATTGATTTTCTTTTACCAGGGATCGGGGATGCAACTTGGAGCGGAAGGGTTCGCGGTGGGTTTTCTTTATACCATTGTGGGATTGTTGCTTGCATTCGTGACCCATGTGCTTGTTTATGTTAAGGATGCGAGGGCCAAGCGTGTGGCAATGGTTGTCGCGATTTTGGTTTCCTTCTGGGCAGTGAAGAAAGTCATTTTCTTGGACAATTGGAAGACCGGATATGGGATTCATGGATTCTGGCCTTCCAGTTGGAATTAAAGCAATTTTCTTTGTTGTTTTCTCGGCTACTATGAGGTGAATTATGATTTTGACATTTGGAGAATTTAGTTGAGAATTCTATATCAATATTAGATGTTTAAAGGTCTTTGCACGCAATGTTGGGTTTATAGAACTTTAGTTTGTTACAAATTAACATCTTTGCTTGAAAAATCAATTTGCTATAAGATTTTCACGTGTTAATTATATTGTTCCACATTTATGTGTTCAGTTATCTAACCTTTATCTCACCTTTTTTTCTGCTGCATCAGGTTCTAAATTTATCTGAGATTCTTTGTTTCACTTGTTTATGAATGAATGCTTATATTCATGGGGTATAATCTTGAGGGGAATTAAAATTTGCTGCCCTTAGTTTTCTATTTATACATGTCTACTTTTGTGCGGGAATAATACTACTACAATCTTTGTAACTGTTACTGGTGTTGTTTAGGTTTTTGTTAAAACAGAAATTGGAAAATGATTTCATATTGTTAGCTGAAAAGGAATCCTATGGACATATGAGAGGCATAGTTTAGGTTTGGAAAGGTTAATCATATAGTTTCCTTATTTACTTCACGACCATCAACTATGTTTAAGCCCCTTTGACAATGCTGCTGAATATAGGTAAATTTTGGAAGCTTTTTGGATGGGATGGCAGGATCTTCAGATCCTCCATTGGTATTGAGTACAGGATCCCCTAAACCAAGCTTTAAAATTAATGGCTCAGTTGAGTTCAAGTCTTTGATGCCTTTAACTTACCCTGACGCTTCTTAGGATTTGTTTTGTTTGTGTTCCTTGAGTTTGGCATCATACAGCAAACTTCATGGTCTTGTCATGTCATTAGCATTTTTAAGTTGAGGTTTTTGATGATCGATAATAACATCTAGAGCAGTAAACCTTGCTTTTGTAAGATCTATTATTCCAAATGACTGTGCGTTAATGATGAAGACCTTTTGTATGGCTTATGCTCCATTTAGGGTGCAATAATTCCTAGGAACCAGAATACGTGCCAGCAAACTGTTTAAAAGGAGCAGTAGGAAAATTTTTTTTTAGGTCATTTTGATGTAAAATTTGCTGGTTATAATATCTTTTCACATCTAGTTGTTTATTTGGGCTATCCAACTTGATGTACTCTAAATTTTGGAAATATTGATTTGCCTATACCTTGATAAATTGCAAACTTGAATTTGCTTATGTATTCATCTAGATTGTAGTCTAGAAATGCTATAATGCATAAATTGTGTTAATGTGCGGTGCTTACTACTTGTTGTCTGCCTATAGGACACTGCGTTGTTCAATTTGGCTGGGCATAGGAAACATAAAATTTCTTGTTATTTCTTTGTCGTTGCAACTGTTGATTTGTTTCTTGCATAGAATGCGATTGGTTTTCTATTTGAATTTATGCTTGTTAATTAACTCAGCCATAGAAAACAGTATCCATATTCTGGTAAGCCTTTGAAAGGTGCTCTAATATGCTTGAACCTGAATTCTTTTGAGTTATTTTGGACATCATTCTATGTTGTCGTCTGTTAAAGAGGCTGATCAAGAAGAGTGATTTTGTTGACTAGATACTTGTTTAGGGCTTGAGGACCCACATTCCAGGGGCTATACAACATGAGAATGCTTAAAGTTGCAGTTGTGCTCCTTGATCCAACCAAGAGTGATGTATGTGAAAAGTCAAGCACATGAAACCTTGATTATATATCAAGGCTAATGATTAGGGCCTCTTGATTCAGCATGATTGCCAATATATCCTCTGCAAGTTGAAGGAAGAGTACCATAGAGAATCATATACAATTGCAAGTAGAAGTAAAAAGACAACGCATTTTTTCCTACATTTCATGAAGTTAGCCATGCTAGCTTGTCGTTTATATAATAAATTATGTTGGGTTACCCAAAATTTATTTGGAAAACAAATCAAGTCATTGGTGGATGGCAGATAAGTTTTGGATGCATTGCTGGTGGACATCACGTTGTTATAACAGATTAATCGGCTCCAACATGGAGGGCCGCTGCTTGATGCTTTTGTGGCCCAGATGTGTTATGGAACCATATATCTTGGGCCATAAATCCATCATAGCGGCTGATTGGCAAAAGCAAGTAAGCCATAGCCCATATAGAATTAGCAGGGAAATATCCACATCAAAGAAGGAAAAAGATATGACTAAGATGAATGAAGGATAATAACTACATTCTAGTTATAAATAATTATAGTAATAATAATAATAATAATAATAATAATAAACAAAAGATCTTTTCCGACAGTAGCTGAGTTGAAGGTTGTAGATCCATCAACAACATTTAAGCTACCGGTGATGATCGTCGAATTCATGCCAATCACCAACAATCATCAAATTCTTCATTTTCTTTCTTATTTCAATATTTCCTTTATACAGTTCCTTTTGTTCTTCAACTACAGCTAAAGATTCAAACCTCTGACATTGTTTGTCTATTGACAATTTTGTATACGAATGAGCGAAAGATTCAAATCTAGACGCAGATCGTGACAATGTCTGCCACTTTAAGATCCAAGTGGGGGATTTCATATCCTCTTATAAATAAATATGGGAGCCATCATGGACTTAAATTTGCCATGAAAAAAAAAAAAAAACCACAAACATCGGCATTCATTGATCTTCAACAATCGCGATTGAGTCAGTCACCTACTTACCTTTATCTTCCATTTTTTTTTTATGCCCTTTTTTCCTTTACCTTCTTTTCTCTTTTGCTACCAAGACACTCTTTACGCCCACTCCAACCGCCAATTCTACATAGATTCCTTTATTACTGGCACTGTGGACTTCAAATTTGAAAATGCATATGAGGTGTTCCAGAACTGCCAACTCGTGGCCCGGAAACCAATGAGCTCACAGTAATATATGGTGACGGCCCAAGGCAGAATAGACCCAAACCAGTACACTGGGACTTCGATCCAAAGCTTAATATAATAGCAAGTGCTGATCTCGAGCCCGTTAAAGCCTCCATCAAGTTATATTTGGGCCGGCCCAGGAAGGAGAATTCACGAACTGTTGTGATGCAATCCATATTGATCCTTCAGGGTGGTCAGTTTGGAGTGGGGATTTTGCATTGCAGACATTATACTACGGGAAATACATGAACAGGGGACCTGGAGATGGAACTAGCAAGCGAGTGAAATTGCGAGGCTATCATGTCATTACTAGCCTGGAAGAGGCCAAAAATTTCACTGTGGCTGAGCTCATTCAAGGGGAATCTTGGTTTGAAATCTACTGGGGTGGCTTGCACAGGTAGGCTGTAAAAATAGATAGGCCTCTTTCAACGTTATCTGTTTTGTTTCGAGTAAATGAAAGTTCTCCATGCCAATGTACTAGCATGACTTTATGGTACAACGAAGTTCTAGTTCATTATTAATCGATTGCTTTGAAGCAAGGATATAAGAATTTGCTGCTGTTTTACTCATCCGGTAAACAGACTGGATGGAAACCTTTTACTAACCTTAGTTTAGTTGAATTAAACTCAGATTTGCTAAGTACTCTACTGGTTAATTTGGGCTACTACTTTTACACAAAAATGGAAAATTCGTCAATCAACAACTACTGGAGTCAGGAAAGAAAAGTAACAGTTCATTACTCATATCTTGTTTTCAACATTACTAGAGATGCAAAAATTATTATACAAACAGGACTCAGATATTCTTTAACATCCTGTGCATATTCAAATTTGTTTACCGTTCAGATCATTAGAATGTCAGGATTAGCATTATTTAAGAACTCGCCTGTGCGAATTTTTAAATATGGCACATTACTATATCAGGAAAGCAAGAAATCAGGCTGTGTTTCATTCTAAGAGACAACTGCCACTAACGTGGCTGCAACAATCAACATTTCTCGGTGTTATTGATTGTGATTTCCAAAGAAAAGCATAGAAATTTAGCTGTAATAGATTGCAAGATGATGCGGTCACAAGCAGTGTAGAATATTATAATACCCCGGAAGAATTTGTAAGCAAATTGAGAGGAAGACATTGTTAAAATTTAGATTCAAAACCTTCCAAGAATTGACATCAGTATCAAAACCAGAAATATTTAAAGATATGACTAAGTCCATGTTGCCAGCACGAAAGATCAATTAAAATTGCTTGACAGTTATGAATGATACGTTTCTGTTAGCAAACCAAATCTTTGGTATTTGACATTTGATAGTTTTTTCCCTTTGGATATTTTTCCTACCATCGTTGAAGAATTAGCATGTAATGGTAGCATATAATGATAGTTAACAAGAAGTCTTCAAAACTGCAACAATTGTCTATGAACTGCAAAGGAATAATCTTTTTTATTTTGTTTCTCTCTCTCTCATCTCTGCAGGGTTTTCCCGCATTTTAAGAGAGCACTTGCATTTTGTTTCAGAGTAGCCTTAACAAGACATATAAAATACCTGAGTTCCGTACTTTACTCGGTCAAAAACAAAGCAGCCTACATCCCACAACAAATATTGTCACAATCTTGTGCTTCTTAATCAAAGTAACAAAGTCACCCCACATTTTTTATGTCCTGACTCGATTCTTTGTTGTTTTGTTTTTTTTTTTTGGTCTTTCAAGATCCATATGTCACCTTTTGTTTTTGGAGGTTCTTAATTCTTATCATTTTCATTTCACAGCCCTCCACCTTCTCTCCCTTTAGAACCCTCTTCTCCTCATTCTATTGAAGCCGCCATTTTCTTTTGCTTGCATTTTCCTTCTCTTTCTCTTCCTTCCTAATATTTTTCTTTAAGAGGGTTGTTTGTCTCTCTGTTGGATTTCTTTCCTCTTTAGAGGCTTCCCTTTTTGCATGTTTCTTCATTCATAAAAAGTGATAGCAAACAGGATGAAGAATGGAACCTTGCAACAAAGCTTGGAGGAGATTGTGGAGAAGTTGCTTCTCCCTTGAATCTGTTGGGAAAAACAACAATACCCACGCGCAGCAACCACACACAAAATAACAAGCTCAAATCAAGAATAAGAAAACACAAATATATTTGGTTCAACCCAACTCAAAATGGCCTACTCCAAATCTAATCCACTATCAAATAAATCTTTACAATTGTGAGACTTTTAGAATGAGAAAAGTCTCCTAAAACTCCTTACTCAAAACTTAACCCAAAACCCAATTACACCCTTTAATAGCCTACTCACTTAGCTATTCTCTTGGTGTCTAACTCTCTTAGGTTACTAAACTAAAACCAAAACATCTTATTTATAGGGGTGAAACCCTTTATACCTTTACTAAACTCCCGATGTGGGATACAAGACAAATTCAAACTTACTTAACTTTCGATGTGGGATTCTGAGATTCAAGGCAAATCCCAACAAATCCTCCCTTGACTTGAATCTCCAAACACTTCAACAGTATCTGCAAAGCTAACATGCTTACCTTTCTTCTTTTCTTTCATCACAGGCATTCCAGCAACTGAGCCTCCATCAAACATGTACAAGTGATTGACCCTATTCCCTTGTAGAATCACACTACCATTCTTGTACACTTTCAACCAATCATTACTACCATAATATGTGTACCCCCGAGAAGCTAACTCACCCAAAGCAATCAAATTGTAGTGACAATTTGGTACATACCTTACATGACGAAGTGTCCTA
The DNA here is from genome assembly GCF_047325235.1 of Durio zibethinus. Taxonomy (NCBI): domain Eukaryota; kingdom Viridiplantae; phylum Streptophyta; class Magnoliopsida; order Malvales; family Malvaceae; genus Durio; species Durio zibethinus. The sequence goes on from NC_143169.1 coordinate 25,899,337, forward strand.
ATAACACCATTGTGAGATCTAAGGCGAACACTCCCAATACCTTGAATCTGCACCTTTTCTTTGTTAGCAACCACAATATCTCCATACTTTTCATTCTCATCCAATTCCACAAAACAATTCCTATCATTGCAAACATGAACTGTAGCAGCTGAATCTAAAACCCAACCTTTATCACTTTTCAAAGTCTGGGTCTCATCTACACAAGTTGTCAAAACAACATCATCATCATCAGACAAGACAGCAGCAGTATCACTCTTTTCTTCATCTGATTTCTTCTCATCATTCGCCCTTTTGAAAGCAGCCATATCCCTTCTCAGCTTCCTGCAGCGCACTTGGATATGTCCCTTCTCACCACAATAATAACATTCTACATCACTGTAATCTCTGTCTCTTGACTTGGATCTCCATCTCGATCCATCAATCCTCTTTTGAGTCCTCCCTCGATCAAAACCCTCTACAGCTAGTGTACTCTCCCCAGGTGATGAGTTCTGAGCTCCCATAAACCTTTCATTCTCACGCAATAGGGCAGTCACATCATCCAACTTTAAAGTAGACCTGTCTACCAACACAGTCTGAACTAAAGGCCTATAAGACTTGGGCAAAGATGACAGCAAAATTAAAGCCTTTTCTTCATCTTTTAACTCATCAACAGAAATCGCTAACAATTGAGAAACCAATTTATTAAACTCATTCAGGTGATTTTGAAGACTCATACCTTCTTCCATCTTCAGAGAATACAGATCCATCTTCAAACATAATCTATTAGTCAACGACTTCGAAGCATAAATACCTTCAAGCTTATCCCACAAACTTTTCGGAGTACTCTCAGTCAACACACTGTATTTTACCTCTGGAGCTAGCGCCAATCTAATAGTACTAACGGCTTTCTTCTTAATCCTATTCCAATTAGCATCAGACATTTCTTCAGGCTTACTACTCTCTAATGCCTGATCCAACCCTTGTTGTACTAACAGATCTTGAATCGTACTTTGCCATAACATAAAATTACTCTTTCCATCAAATAACGGAATCTCAAACTTAGGCATAGACATACCAGACATACCAGACATACTTTCTTCAGACATCTTCAAACACTGCTTCACGATCTCTTGGACCCACGAACCTCGAACGTTGAACCTCGAACCTCGAACCTCGCTCTGATACCACTTGTTGGGAAAAACAACAATACCCACGCGCAGCAACCACACACAAAATAACAAGCTCAAATCAAGAATAAGAAAACACAAATATATTTGGTTCAGCCCAACTCAAAATGGCCTACTCCAAATCTAATCCACTATCAAATAAATCTTTACAATTGTGAGACTTTTAGAATGAGAAAAGTCTCCTAAAACTCCTTACTCAAAACTTAACCCAAAACCCAATTACACCCTTTAATAGCCTACTCACTTAGCTATTCTCTTGGTGTCTAACTCTCTTAGGTTACTAAACTAAAACCAAAACATCTTATTTATAGGGGTGAAACCCTTTATACCTTTACTAAACTCCCGATGTGGGATACAAGACAAATTCAAACTTACTTAACTTTCGATGTGGGATTCTGAGATTCAAGGCAAATCCCAACAGAATCTTCCAGCTATCATAATCGCCGTATTTTTTAGGTACAATACAATTGTTTATTTTAACTCCTAAAAGATCGTCTCTTTCATCTATGTATCATAGTAATCAGCTTTTGTTCCAAGGATAGATACCAAACCTTGTTTCACGGGTAATATAGTTCCTCAATCACATGTAATTACTCCTCTGATACGCAGCAACCTTTTGTGTTTTCAGTGACTTTAAAAGGCTCTAAGCAACAAACAACATGTAATTACAACTACTTTCCAGCAGGCAAAAGTACAATCTCTCCACATTTATCTAGAGGTTCCTTCAACATTCAATATTCTTTGAACCGGTTGTTCTATATTGTGTTCCTAGTCCACCATCATGGCTGCCAAGATCAAAGGGATCTACAAAGGTTTCAAATACATTTCCCAAATCTTTTGTGAGGCCCTTTCTGTCTCTTTCTAAATACATTTCTGTGTGTATGCATATGTAAATGTATGAAATATGCTTGCACTTGAGCATGTTTCCTGGGTAACTTTCGTATTTTGTGATGGGTTTTGATTGCTTTGGAACTAAGGTGGGAAAGGGTATTGTTGTGTTAGTTGTGAAGGAGCGAGAGATGGAAATTGGGTACCCGACGGATGTTAAACATGTGGCACACATTGGTTGGGATGGCCCTTCTGGCACTGCACCCAGTTGGGTATGTTGTCTACGTGTTTGCATTTCTTTTATGTCTACTCTGTTCAATATTTTGATTGAAAATGCCGAAGTGCGTTGGGTTTATCTCTTTGGCCTGGAACTTAAATGCAGATGAATGAATTCAAGACAGGCTCTGATTTCACAGCAACATCAATTGGTGACTCTGGAGGTTCTAATCCTACGCCTTTTTCAACATGGTCCTCTCAAGGCATGTTTTCTCTCAATTTATCTTATTTTCTTTGATATGATATATGTTTTCAAAATGATATACTAATATGTTTCCACGTTTAGATGTCAATAAATAATAGACAATAATATGCAATACAGAGAGTAGTAGGTAAAGCTAATTGTTTATTTATACTTCTAAATTATGTATCCCTGAAGCATTGTCTGGTATCATGTGGAGAGTTCCCAATAAGACAATAAAAAATAGGGCCCTTTCATGGGTCACATTGATGAGGGAAAATGTTTTATGTCTCAATTTATGGAAGCTAAGTATCCTAGACATGGAGAAAGTCTTTTAGATTATATTCTCCCAAGTGGAAGAGTTTGGCTGTTGTGTCACGGGACAAAACTTCCATGTCAAGGAGAATCTATAGGCTACTAGACCTAACTAGAGATCATTTTGGTTGTCCCTTGCAATTTTTATTAGCATTATTTAATTAGTTGATGTGTTCTGTCTTAAAGCTGTTAAGCATTTAAGTTTTGATGATATTTGGCCGTCAAGGAAGCTGAAAGCATTTGAATGTTGTGTTAAAATCATGAATTTATTGAGTGGGATGCTTGGACCATTAATGAATCCAACTTATATTAAATCGAATGTAATTCAGATTCAAAGGAATTATATCAGATTCTAATAGCATCATTCAAATTAAACTAAGGTCTTAACATGATCCATGAAAACTCTTTTTTATGCAAAATATTGCAAGGTAATATTCTGGTAATAACTTAGGTGTTCCTCAGAAACTCTGTCTAGTTAATCCAAAGAAGAAAACCAACCAGCAGGTTTGTCTTTTCATGATTTGGCCGAATAAGAATTGTTATGGGGACTGTCTCTTTGTTGTTGAGCCCTTGAATAAACGTACTTAACTTTTAACACCAGACATGGATATGTGAAACTTTGTTTCCTAAAAGCTAAATGCCTTCCTGCGGATGTCTTTGATATGATGTTGACAGTGAAAGTTCTCAATTTTCTTGTACCCTTTTAATAAAGAAGAGAACATCATGGAACTGATTCACCTTTCCATGTTAGTTAAAGGTTTAGGTCTGGAAAGATGTCCTGGGGTTTACCTTTTTGTTTTCTGTCCTAGTGTTGGTGAAATATTTGAGTGAGGTTTTCCTTTGTTAGTATTGTAACACACTGATCACATTCAAATGGTTCTTGACAATAAATCACACCTAAGACAACAGTCGTCTTCCTTAACTATGATTTCGATAACCTTGTTGAAACTAATATAACGTTCTGACCAGTTCTTTCACTATTTTGTAACAGATTTTGAACAATCAATGGGATGCCAACCTGGACCTGCAACAGAGATGATAAGAAACCGGTCTTGCACGGATCTGCCAAATATTCCTAAGAAACAAAAACGGAAAAAGAAGAGCACTTCCTCTCCCCAGTTTTCCTCCTCAAAATCTTCACGACCATCAAAGACAAAGGCTATATATACTCATTTGGGTTCATCGCCAGACCTTGAAATTTAGGGATCGTCATGCAAGATTGTGGCCTTTGATTTGAACTGATCAACAATCAATATGCACAGAAAAGATTGCAGATGTTCCTTTCAGTACTCAAGATATTCATAAAGACAACAAAGAAGTGTAGGAATTTGAGCAAAGCTTGTGTAAATTCGAATTCATATTTAATTTACGAAGGATAAAATTAAATTAGGTGTGAGTGATAACATGAAAAAAAAATTATCAACGTCCTAGGATGACACTTATCTACAGGCATAAGAAAATTTTTGGTTTACAACAAGGAATACTCATGCAGGGAGTTGTACTGTAGTTGCTGTATTGGTGGAAAGTTTGGCTAATTCAGATCATTGAGCTTGAACAAGTTTCTAAAGGAATCTAAATTTTTTCATGTTATGGATGAAACGACAGTCTATTTAAGATGCTGGTTTCCAACCCTTCCAAATTCATTTCACCTGCAAGAACGTTATGCAGGTTAGTTTGGAAATAGTTACCTTGGTAATACAAGTACTTTCTTCTTGACCCGTGGAGATGATACAATGAAATTCCAATACTAACTACATCTTTAACTTGTGCCACCAGTTACTTTGACCCCCCAAAAAAATTTTTCTTGCTGGTTCCAAATTGTGATCACTTTTATCAGATCAAAGTGAGAAGATCTAAAGCATGGTTCATACAAAAAGAGGCTTCAGCTGACTTATTCTACATCAATTCTGTTATCAGCATCCAAAATCTCGATTCAAGTTTTAATCCATACTCTTTCTCCCAATCTCTCTGTTCTCTTCTCTTCCATATTCAGTGATTCATTGGTAGAATCTAGTTTTATTAACAGTTTCCATTAGCTAGGAGAACCAATGGTTTATCTCTGAGTTTTTATCCCCTTCCTTCCATCAGTGTCAGTCAATCTTCATTTATTCATTAGGGAGACAGACAGTTCAACTCCATGAAACACAGAAGCTAGAGCAAATTGTAAACATTTCATAGTTCAAAATTTTTCTGTAGTTTCATAAACCATAAGAACATTTCTACTGACTTAAGCTGATAGGGAAGAAAACGGTATCATAAAGTGCGTGGCCCTGTCCTGACGCCTTCTGGATCTTGATGAACGTGTGATTATCTTATAGGCCATTTCTTTTTGTTGGACTGTTGTTTAAGCTTATGGGCCTAGCGTCATTTTCCGTAGGAAAACAAAGGAAGCCCCAGATAGCAAGGTTTTAGAAAGTCCATTTCAGGCCCTGTGAACAAAAAAATTTAACCCTTTTAAGTAATCAAGTATAAGCAAAATTTCAACCTTTTAACTCGATTACTTTATTTAATTATTTTTAAAAAAATAACATTCATTAAATTTAAAATTTCAATTCTAATACTAATAATCTTTTAAAAGAGCTTTGGGAGAAAGTTTGACATTATTAGAAAGTAGAAACATTAGGTAGGCAGAATCTTAATGTTTGCTGCCATGTGAACTTAATAAATTAGCTTGGCCATCATTGTTGATAGAACTACTATATTTGGCTCAAAAATATAGCAGAAAATTAAAGTCAATCAATACTCTGTTTAATAAGATAGTGGATGACATTAATTAGACCTCGTCTCGAAACTACTTATCCAAGGTTGTCTGCATCTCAGAAAACAAGGTCGTTCTCTGTGAGAAACAGTTCTTTCTCAACAACATAGTTGTACTGCTTCACAAATTGTTTTTTTACTTGTACTATCTTTTCATTCATGTTTGTTTGTGTTGGTGGCATGCATTTATTCCTAATTTTTTAGATATGAGTGAAGTTTTATAATTAATCTTCAAGATTATTAAACGACTCAGATCTGTTACCCCAAAATCACCCCCAGTCTGTTACCCTTGGAAGCATTCATTAGGTGGTTATTCCAGATACAAAGGAAACGTTTCATTGGGATTAGTAGTCACGGTTGATAATCCAAATCATGGAGGCTTCCAGAACAAGAACAGTACTGCATGTTTATATAAATTATCGTGGGAATTTAGCGCCTGAAGCTCCAATCGAAAACGGCTCGATCCCGGCTCGAGCGAAGCACAACATTAGCACAACAGTGATAAACTGATCGTAATCCTTGCTGACAACCAGTTTGCTGCCGATTTCGACTTTACTTCATCAACCATCTTGCATGGAAAAGTGAACGTATTCAACATCCTCAAGTTGAAAGCTTCAAGTTGCAGCCAGCTGTAACATCTCCATCTTGGTCCAAACCGAGAGCGTTGATTCTGTTTGCAAACCCAAAATCAGGTTATAATTATTGACAGGGAACTTTTTAGTTGGTACAAACAGGATACATTTATTTTGTAAGAATTAATACAAGAAATCAAAGTTGTTGATTCATCAAAATAGTTGTCATTGGTAATAAAAGAAGTTGGTGTGTTGATTTCAATAATCTTTATTAAGCTATACTTGAGTATTGATTGAAGTATGGTGAAACATTTATTTTGGACAATTATCATTCAATCTCCAAACTGGCCCATTTAGATTCTTCATTACTTTGCTAGGGATTGAGCTTCAATTTCTTACTTAAAAGGGATCAGTTGAATAAAAATATATAATGAAGTTTTTTATTATTATTATTCTTCTTCTTCACATGTATAAGCTACATTTCCGAGCAGTTCTTTTTCCAATAGCAAAAAGGTGAAATTCCAACGATGTTCAAGCTAACTATTCTGCCTCTGCTGAAGCTAATCAATGGAGATGACGGGAGATATATAATAAATGGAAATTTCAGGTAGGGTAGTATGGACATTGAAAACGCAGACAAGTTTTTGTTTTCGTCAATAAATATTCTGCAGTGCTACCTCACCAGACTGCACTTCACGTTTTTTAACCCTTCATTTTTTAACAATGGTTCTTCTTTACGATAGTGTTAGATCCGAGATCGAGATATAACACGATCATATTATTTTAAAATAAAATCTTAAAGTAATATGAAACTTAATCTATAACCATTAAAAATTCTTCAAATAAAATAAAATTTTCAAAAAATTTTATTATTTGTAAAATAATTAAATAATAAGTCTTCAAATTATCAACGTCGAGCATTACAACTAAAAGAAATAGTACTTCATAAAATCATATCCACTAACTAGTTCTCTAATGCTTAAATTCTTTTAACTCTTTACAAAACTAATTATACTTATCATTTATATCATCTGTAAAAAAATAAATAAATAAATAAAGAATGAGCAAATATAACTCAACAAATAGGCTTACACATCTTATTAGATTAAATATTGTTTTCATATATACTATATAGATCATTTCAAAAATAATTCAAAAATCAGCATTCTGTCAAATATTTCATAGAACATAAATTAATATCAAAACATGTCACTAAATCATGGATCAATTTGTAAAAATCATCATTATCATTTTTTTACTTTTAGCTATAGTCACTGCTAAAACTTGCAACATTGGTCGTATCTACAATTTCATCCTCATGATTATTGCTAACATTATAACTCACTAGCCAAAACCTTAGCGCTAACTACTATAACCCATTAGCAGGATCATATGATCATGTTTATACTAACTACTATTACTCGTTAACCAGGGTCGTAGAACTAGTTATGGTGTCGATAATCTCATTTCCCACAAATGAAAAAACATAGCTATAATAAAATCATTTTCTCATTTCATAAATATGATTCATCATTTATATAGCAAAAATACAAAATAATCATATGCTTGGTCATATTTTTATATATCAAAAATAATGAAATAAAATATTTATTCATTTCGAAACATATATATATATAGGTTAGAAAACAAACAAAGTATGTAAGATTTTACTTATTTCCTTTCGATTCCACCATTTAATTTTTTCCCCCAAATAATTAACAGCCTATTCAATATAATTTCAACATAATATTAATTAATCAACCCATTTTGAGACCAATTATACCAAAAATAATTAGATTAAACAAAAGTTAATTTAACTAATTAATACTAATAACTTAAGCTCCTTTCACTAAAACTATCATATTTCAAAATATTCAACTCAGAATTAAGATCTTTTTAATACGTTAGAAACTAGATTGATAAACTTTCTAATCATATGTGGCCCATCTTATGATTCTTTAATTTTTGAAATTCACATCATATACTACTATCAAATAACATGTATACATTCTAATAAAAAATTACACATTTATTCATAGGAAACTTCAAATTCAATTATGCTTGTTTTATCAAAAAGTAGACTCAAAGCTCAATAAGCTTTCATCCTCATGATTATTACTAACTATTATAACTCACTAGCCAAGACCTTACGTCAACTACTATAATCCATTTGCAGGGCCATATAATAATGTTTATACTAACTACTATTACTCGTTAACTAGGAACTAGTTATGGTGTCAATAATCTCACTTCCCAAAGATGGAAAAACATAGCTATCATAAAATCGTTTCTTAAACATAAATCATTTTCTTATTTTATAAACATGATCCATTATTTACATAGCAAAAACACAAAATAATCAAATGCTTGGTCCTATTTTCATATATCAAAAATAATGAAATAAAATATTTATTCATTTAGAAACATACATATATATAAGTTCGAAAACAAGCAAAGTATGTGAGATACTACTTATCTCATTTCGATTCCACCACTTAGTTTTTTTCTCAAATAATTAACAGTCTATTCAATATAATTTCAATATAATAGTAATTAATCAACCCATTTTGAGACCAATTATACCAAAAATAATTAGATTAAACAAAATTAACTCAACTAATTAATACTGGTAACTTAAGCTCTTTTCACTAAAACTATCATATTTCAAGATATTAATTCAAAATTAAAATATTTTTAATGCCTTAGAAACTAGACTTGATAAACTTTTTAACCATATATGACCCATCTTATGATTCTTTAATTTTTGAAATTCACATCATATATTGCTATCAAATAGCATGTATACATTCTAATAAAAAATTACGCATTTATTCATAAGAAACTTCAAATTCAATTCTGCTTATTTCATCAAAAAGTAAACTCAATAAACTTTCCAAACATATATGACTTAATATGTAATCCCTTATATAAAAATTAAGAGAAATTTCGTAATTCATCCCTGTTGCTCTAGGCAGCCTACATATTCTTAAATAAAAATTAAATTACTCTTCATAGAAAACTAGAAATGACTCATGTTTATTTCATTGGAAAGTAAATTTAACAAGCTTTTCAACTATATATAATAATCATAGCAATATTTTATCCCTTAATACAACTTAATATCTTAATCTATCACTATAAATAGAAGGGGTTATATGAAATAGAAATTTGATGGGGTTAGAAATAGAAATTTTCTTTTCTAACCCCGTTAAATTTCTATTTCTTATTTTTATATCAATAAAATCACATTACTAAACTTTCTCAATGCTTTTATTAGACCCTAAATAAAGTCTAAATGATTTGCTCAAACTAATTTTGAAGAGGAATATTGGATTTCCTAAAATTTTAAAGTTTCACGATTACACATTATATCTCAAGACTTAACAATCAATATTATTTCTTCAAAATTGAAGTAAATTATTTACTCACCTCTAACATATAATTCTCTTTATAGATTTTATTATTATCCTTCATATGAAAATTTTCGATTTATCTTTTTTATAAGAAAGAAAAGAGAAATAAGCCCTTTTTTTTTTCCTGATCAATTGTTGGCCAAACAAATGGTAGATGCTAATCCTATTAAAGTTGAATTATTTATTAATAGGTCTTATGCATTTTTCATTTTTTATTTAAAAATCTCTCCACTTATAAAAATATTTAAAATAGTCTTTTTTTTACGGGTATTACAAATAATATATAGTACATGTCGAGGAAAATGGAAACATGATCATCAAAGGTCAAAAACCCTAGTCAAGGGTTCATTAGACTTCATGAATTCCATTGATTTATCACAAAAAATTTTCCTTTTTGCTGTGAGATTTGTCATAGCAGAAAGGTTAAAAACTAGAAAGGGAAAAGAAAAAAGCTTCAGAGGGATTGTAACTCATCAATCAATGGGAACATAAAAGTACCTATATATATGTTATAGATTGGAAGTGCACCAATCGTCCGAATAAAAAACTTAAACTCAGACAAAATGTAAAGACCTGCGACTGTATACTAACAAAAAAAAAAAAAACAAACTTGTTATAGATGTCTTAGTTAGCAACAGGTTGGGATTGCAGCTAGTACTAGTGTCACGCCCTGGGCGGGGTCGGAGCCCGTGACACTAGTCCCTTGCTTCTTCCATGGATTCAGTTTGCATATGGTTAATCGGTTTTTGACACATGCACGAACTCATTTCAAACAGTGTGTTAATGATAGGAATGAGGAGGCCCCATGGAAAATATATGAGCTCAAGACTTAAAAATTTGATAAAAACGTCAAATAAGGTCATTATTGTTATTGAAAACAAGGGCCAATGTATTTTTGAAAAATTCACAAAACTAATGACTGGGTTTTCCACTTAAAAAGAAGATGCTGGACTTATAAATGATGGGTCACATTTTTTAAGACAGAGATAGGAAGGGAGAGAGATAATGCTACGTTCTAGTTATTGTGTGGGGGCTAAAGATTATAGCCATCAGCACTTTACCATATAAGATCGATATATACCTTAATAATATTATATTAGACTTTGCTTTCAATAGTTGAGGGAATATATAGAAGATATATCTATAATTCTTGAAAGTGTAAGAATAATTACAATATTAATTCTTATGTGGTTTTCTTATCACCAAAAAAAAAAAAAAAAAATCAAGAGTAGGAGGGGAAATTATACGTGCACATATCAGATGGCCATTATTCTTTCTTTGCAAAATCTACTTATTAGAGTGTGAAACACTATATGTTCAACGAATTTTTCTTTCCTATCTAATATGAGATTGATATATTTTGTTTATTCTCTTTAAACATTTGGTGTGACATACAATCCTATTCTCATGCATAAATGATAATATCATGTTTCCCCACAGAATATAATGGCTATATCTTTTGCAATTTTCCAAGATATTGATTGTTGATAAATATGGCCTTGACCATGAGGTACCCTCATGCAAAATTCCAAACGAGCCGCAAAAATCCCAACAAATTACAAATCCTGTTTCGCTTTTTGGCTTCTATCTTTTTTTCCGTAGACAAACCATGCAAAAGAACAACTACCCAAACACAAAATTAAGCAAAATCTTGGGTACATGCCGAGCTGATGGTTTTTCCATATATATATATATATATATATAATGACCTTGAATTGTCGATGCTGTACTGCATCAATTTTATTTTATTTTTTCTAGGTTGACATATTAGTGGAAGCCAGGACAATAATTAATTTGGTTGAAATATTTTAAACATTCTGAATTCACAAAGCCAAACGTTATAATAAGACATCTGTTTATGCATTTGTTTGTACTTTTCAAGAAAGTCAAGGATGAAGGCTGAGTTAGGAACAAAAATAAAAAGGATGTACCTACGTAAGTTGGTAGGTGACCAGTTTTAAAAAGCGGGTTTTTGTGAAAGAGAAATAGACCCTACAGGATTATTTATGACTTTGTTGTCATAATAACTAGTAGCATATAAAATAGAAAGGCTTCTTAAATATATAAATGGGATTTTGTCTGATATTATATATATATATGAATCAACCAGGGATGACAGAAGCAAAAATGAAATTTCATTTCTTCTACCAGCTGCTATTTATAGTTTGCAGGGTACTTTTTATTTATTTATTTATTTATATATTTTTCCTTTCTATTAGTCTAAATATACATACATATAAGTGTGTATGTATATACAAAATAAATACATATATATGTATGTATATAATACAAATACGTATGTATCTTCAATGGATATTATCTATGATCTAAGACATTGCTTCTTTTTATCTTATGCAAAAATGAGTGGACAAAATTTTAAATTATTAATTTGTATATCTAATGTATTTATATGCTTAATTATTAAAAAAAAAAAAACTTTCAATTCAATAATGAAAAAGTAACAGTGGAAATTAGTTGAAAGCTTGGAGGCAAGAAGCCCAAATTCATCTCACCACACTTGCAAGGAAATTCACCACACTTTTGCAGGGAAATTTAAACAAAGGGAAGGGACGGGAAGATGCCTTTTCTCTTTGTCTATCTAAAGTTTATCTCTTGCAATTACACCTCTCACCCTTCATTAATGCTATTGCACCGGCACAATACACTGTGAAATAACTCCATAATTAGCTGCCACATCCTCTCTTCATTTTCCTCAACCCTTTCTCACTCTTTTGATTTTGTCTTCTCTTTTTCCTCGTCCGCTCCTCCACCTCCGCTTAGTCTATGTCAAAAACCATCCTCTTAGCCCCCAGAGGTGTTTTTTCCAGTGACCCTAAATTTAAAAACCCACTCTAAACCTTCTTTCATGAATCTTTCTTAAGAAAGTTCAAAAGGGTTTCTCATGTGTTTTGAGTTGACCCCCAAAGCCTAGCTGCCTTCATTTGTTTCCACTCTTAACTGACAAACCTATTCCTTTCCCTGGACCTTTTTGTTAGCAGTATACCTTTGTTTACAACATATAAGAATATTCCCTCATTCTCTCTTTCATATCTCTTCTAGTTATCTGGGTTTTTTTTTTTTTTCCTTTTGAAGAAGGTTTTCCATTGTTATTTTGCCAAGAAAAGGAGAGCCCACGAAGCGTTTAATAGGGTACAGTAGGATCCTAGTTGAGCGTTACAATATTCGGTTTGGGGGTTTGGCTTTTGAAAATTGGTGCGTCAAAGGGGTTTCTCACAGAGTCAACACTGCTATATATATTTTTTTATATCCAGCCTTTTCGCACGTAAGCTGAGACTTTTTGGTAGACTAAAACCATAGTCATTTATGTTGTTTTGCAACTTGGAATAATCTCATAAGCTTAGCCCAGAGAAAACCAGAGAATCAATTAAAATCAACCCAGAAACCTCCAATATAGGAATCCAAAGCCAAAACCCAACAAGCAAAGAGAGAAAATGTATGCTGCTGGTTAAGGTTTCAGAGGTGATTAATTAGTTACCTATGTCTCCCAAGATGATGCTTCCAGAAAGCGACTTACCTCCTCGCTTAACACAAGAAAATTGTTGCTCCAAGTTCTCAGCCCCCTTTGCCAACAATCTATAAGGTAATTTTCTTTCCTGATTTTCCCCCTTTTTCTGCTCTTCTTTCTCTTCCAGTTTCTCTTGTTCCATTGATCCATTCATAGCTAAGACCGTACACTTATTTATATTTTAGGAGCAGCTTTTGGTTAATTCATCGTTTTACATTCATAGTATATGCTATGCAATTTAGTATATACACTTCTTTTTAATACCCTTTCTTTAAATTAAAATTAACTTTAACTTGTACTAGCAATCGGTTTAATTAAATATATAGTTGTTTTCAGCTTGGGTATTAAGAGTATTTCAAGAAAAATCGTTCTCGATAAACGAACATGGTTTACAGCAGTCTCTCCATGGTTTACCTGCCCTAGAAAGTTTCTACGGTACGCTTCCAGGTATTATGCACTGTGTTTTTTACCTTAGTTTGTCTTCCTTCGTCACGTACTTGTCATTTTTTTCTTCGTTTATTATTCCTTTTAACAGTTTTACAGTTTCTTTCACCGTCTCTTTTTTTTTTTTTTCTTTTCCTGAGCTTGTTTATTCTCTTGGCAGAATCCAAAAATCTATAGCGTCGACATTTTAGCAATTTGTTGACATGTTCAGTCCAAACTTATTTGAGAGTCCCCATATGTTCGAAATGACCCATAAGACCTTTGAAAGTGAACTGATGGGGAAGATCAGGGACGATGATTATGAGACTAAATCAGGTACTGAAACCATGGATGCTCCCTCGGGAGATGATCAGGATCCTAACCAGCGCACGAAAACGAAGCGTTACCATCGGCACACCCAGCGTCAAATCCAGGAGATGGAAGCGTGAGTCCTTTTTCTCTTACAATGTCTATGTGTGCCATTGGATGTCTATATACAAGAAATTAGAGATGAGAGTGAGAGGCAGATTAAAAAAGCTCGTTCTTCTTAGGAGAGTTGATTTTTTTTGGGTTTTTGAAACTGTGTTTCTCAGATTCTTTAAGGAGTGCCCTCACCCAGATGATAAGCAAAGGAAGGAGCTGAGCCGCGAGCTAGGGTTAGAACCTCTACAAGTCAAGTTTTGGTTCCAAAACAAGCGCACCCAAATGAAGGTATACTTCCATCTATAAAGTGCAAAATCAGGAGCTCTAATATGCTTTCTATAAGTATTTATACTTATTTTCTATGTAAGTTTTTTTTGTCTATGTAGTAAGCTTTTTATATGCAGCACTTCCTTGCTTAATTGCTAAACTTCACCTTCATTACAGGCCCAACATGAACGCCATGAAAATGCTATATTAAATGCTGAGAATGAAAAACTCCGTGCTGAGAACAATAGGTACAAGGAAGCTCTTAGCAATGCTACATGCCCCAACTGTGGAGGCCCAGCTGCTCTCGGAGAGATGTCATTTGATGAGCAGCATTTGAGAATAGAAAATTCCCGGTTGAAGGAAGAGGTGACTGGAAAATGTTACAGCGTCCCTTGTTATTGTCAAGTTACTTAGTTTGTGATGCTTATTCAATTTTTCTATTCTTCTGTTACAGATTGATAGGATATCTGGAGCAGCTGCTAAATACGTTGGCAAGCCTTTGACTTCCTTTCCTCACCTTTCTACTCATTTACATTCACGTTCTCTTAATCTTGGAGCTAGCAATTTTGGGACACAATCAGGGTTTGTAGGAGACATGTATGGAGGCAGTGATCTTCTAAGGTCGGTATCTGGGCCTACAGAAGCAGATAAGCCCATGATTGTGGAGCTTGCAGTTGCGGCAATGGAGGAACTAATCAGAATGGCCCATTCTGGGCTGCCGTTGTGGGTTCCTGGGGAGAATTCTACAGATGTGTTGAATGAAGATGAATACTTGAGAACTTTCCCTAGGGGAATTGGACCAAAACCTTTGGGTTTGAGATCTGAAGCTTCAAGGGAATCTGCTGTCGTCATCATGAATCATGTCAACCTAGTTGAGATTCTCATGGATGTGGTAGGATTTTCTTTTGATATTTGGATTCGTTATCTAAATATTTAGTCCCACCTCTATTTATTTCTGATTTAAATAATTGATTTTCAGAATCAATGGTCTAGTGTGTTTTGCGGTATTGTTTCAAGGGCTATGACTCTAGAAGTCCTATCAACTGGTGTAGCAGGAAACTACAATGGAGCCTTGCAAGTGGTACTAAGTACTTCAATTTTGTTTTGCTTTTCAAAACCATTTCATTCTAATAATTTTGTCATACATGATAACTTGTGGTAGTTGAAGACAAAAATTGAGAAGGTACTAGTAGAGGTCATGCATTTCCTTCCTTTAGCTTTTGAAAGCATACCTATAATATCGAGCATTTTCAGATGACGGCTGAGTTTCAAGTACCTTCACCACTTGTACCAACTCGGGAAAATTATTTCGTGAGGTATTGTAAGCAGCACACTGACGGAACTTGGGCAGTGGTTGATGTTTCCTTGGATAATTTACGCCCCAGTCCAATGTCCAAGTGTAGAAGAAGGCCGTCAGGATGTTTGATCCAAGAATTGCCAAATGGATACTCAAAGGTAATTACTCTTTATTTCAACATATCGGCTGCACTTAAGTGGCCTTAAATCTTTAGTGTAGATTCCCCTGTTCATTTCATGGTTATATAAGTATATCTAGCAGGCGAATTCATTTAATCATGTCATATTTTCTTGATACATCAGGTTACATGGGTTGAGCATGTAGAAGTGGATGATAGAACTGCCCACAACATGTACAGACCATTAATTAATTCTGGTCTAGCTTTCGGAGCAAAACGTTGGGTGGCAACATTAGATCGACAGTGTGAACGTCTTGCAAGTTCAATGGCCAGTAACATTCCGGCTGGGGATCTATGCGGTAAAAGCATATATATTAACCCCTTTTCTTATTTTACTCGGAAACCTTTTAGAAATAATAAATTGCCCTTGCAATGCATTTCATTTTCTGTTTTGTTAACCATTTCAATTCTTGTTCTGCAGTTATAACAAGCCCAGAAGGGAGGAAGAGTATGTTGAAGTTGGCAGAGAGGATGGTGACTAGCTTTTGTACCGGCGTTGGTGCTTCTACTGCCCATGCTTGGACAACTTTGTCAGCAACTGGTTCTGATGATGTTAAAGTTATGACCAGGAAGAGTATGGATGATCCAGGCAGGCCTCCTGGTATTGTGCTAAGTGCTGCGACTTCCTTCTGGATCCCAGTTCCACCAAAGAGGGTTTTTGATTTCCTTCGGGATGAGAACTCTCGAAGTGAGGTAAACAAACACAATCATGAAGCTTTCAATTAAGCATTTGCACAGTTACTTCTATCACAATAAATGGCAGCAATGAAAAAGGGACAGGATAGTACTAAAGTTGTTCGCTTGTTAGTTAAAAGGAGGCATGGAATGGACTTTGGAGAATTCAATCCTTTTGTCAACATATTTTTGGAAAATTGAAAAAGTTTTCATTATTTTATCAACATCTTCAAGATCAATCATCATACATCGCACTTAACATATGTTTTCTTATGCATTTCGATATTTTCTCTACATTGCCCCAATTCAAGGGGCAATTTTAACCTTACATGTAACACTTTTCTTTAGAATATTGCATTAATTTGGACTTTTTAACTTGAATTTATAGTGGGATATCCTTTCAAATGGTGGTCTCGTTCAAGAAATGGCTCACATAGCTAATGGTCGTGATCCAGGCAATTGTGTCTCCTTACTGCGCGTAAATGTAAGTTGACATTTCCATTAATATTGGTAATCCTATCTCAAAAACTACGAATCATCGATTAAGCTAACACTTCAAATTGTAAACTAACTTGCAGAGTGCAAACTCTAGCCAAAGCAACATGTTGATACTGCAAGAGAGCTGTAGTGATGTCACAGGCTCATATGTGATTTATGCCCCAGTTGATATTATTTCTATGAACGTGGTCTTAAGTGGTGGCGATCCAGATTATGTTGCGCTTCTACCATCAGGTTTTGCAATACTTCCCGACGGTCCAGGACTTAACGGAGGAGGAATTCTAGAAATCGGTTCTGGTGGCTCTCTCCTCACTGTTGCCTTCCAGATTTTAGTTGATTCAGTTCCAACAGCAAAACTCTCTCTTGGATCGGTGGCTACTGTCAGTAGTCTAATTAAATGCACAGTTGAAAGGATCAGGGCTGCGGTCATGTGTGATAATGCCTGATCCGATCAAAAGTGTTATAGTATTGTGGTGAGCATTCAACTTAATTAATTTCATTAGTACTATTTTTGGACGCATTTCACAATGGTTTGTTCTCCCCCTTTTAACCTTTTTTTTTTTTTTTTGTGCTGCAGCGGGAACAAGAGGAGGAAGAGAAGGGAATTGAAAGAAAAGAAATGGTGTTTGCCTCAAAACATAACGAAGAAGTCAAGAACGCACCTTTCATGATCCTTGCCTCGTGTTTATAAGAAGAAGAATCACCACCCTGCAAGGGTAATAGGTTCGGGAATTGACTTTGCCAAACAAAGATCAAAGTTAACTCGGGCCTAATAAATATGTTAGGAGAACTCACCATTTTGTGGCCATAGGCTAAGTCTTAAGACTAAGAGTTATTGTGGGAGTGGTTAGATGAAATGATCTAATTTCTTTTCCTTACTTATGGTTTCATGTGTTTCGTGTTGAAGCATTAGACTCACACCCCATTAACAAACATTTGTTTCTGCTTTATGTTTTGGTAGTTTTGCAATTAATGAATAACTGTTGCTTTGCTACTTTGTCTTGTGCAACTAATAACAGGTTTACCTTCTTTCGTGTCCTTTTCTCTTACCCCTGCTGTTTTTGATTGGTGGAAAAGAAAATGGCTAGGTAGAATTGCATATTTTTTCTAGCAGTTGGACATCAATAGAACTTATTTATAGCCTTGGATACTCGAAACAATTCAAAAATTATGCTAAAAGATCATCATATTCCCTCTAATATAGCAATAGATGATTGAGGTGCAAGATACAATCCTACTAATTTTCTCTTTCCGAAGGAAACAGATTACTCTAACTATTGCCATGTTTTGAATTCTAGCAAGGATGAATCCGCAATTGGAGAGCCTTATGTCAAACGTTCTCATGATGACCATAAACTCTTTTTCTAATTAACAAATTTCTATTAAGGGGATACCATATTCTTATTTGATAGCTTTTCCTTTTTATATATTTGGATGCATATCAGCATATCTTCCTTTGCCTACCAAGAATTATTAACAAAGGTAGCTTTGGCTATAAAAGGATTGGTATTGGGCCATGAGAATGCAAATGCCCTAATAATTGCCTGAAATAATCAGTGATTTCCTTTCGAATTTCAATCCAATATTCTTCTGTTTCTTTTTTCTTGCCTACTCAAAAAGTAACAAACTATCAACTTCCTTATCAAAGGAAGAGAAACAAAGAAAATGACAACTAATCCATTCATATATAGTTCATGAAATATTAGAGTGTTATCTGTATATTACCCACAAAATATTAAACAAATTTTGTAGGTGTGAATTATATTCTACCAATCCAAGCTCCAACCTGTGGAAAAGAACAAGGTCACGCTCGTGGGAAGAATTGGGAATCATTGAAGCAATCATGGTGTGTCTGTCCCAATAGCTATTTACCTTAGGTGAAGCGTACATCACTAGACAAAGATAGCAGCTACTTATTAAGTAGACAATTGAATACAAGGAGCATTAAAATGCAGCAGACTTTTTTTTTTTTTTTTTAATTATCTTTTTCTACTTGTATCTATATATATCTGTCAATACATACTGTGGAGCAAAAGTGGTTGAAACTAATAAATAGATATCAAAACTTTTCCAGGGAGAGAGGGGCCCTGAAGCTGAATCTTTCTGCTGGTGCCTCAGTCCGACAGATGTAAATAACAACGACTTAATTTCCTAGCTTTTAAAAAAGTTCAAAAAGGGAATGAATTCCCTGGATTTTTCCTTTTTCCTATCAATGAAACGAGCAAATAGGTATGGTAAAATTGAATTCCCTCCTTCCATTGTTTCTGGGTTCAGGCTCATTTGACATGTTGCTATCATTTCCATTTTCAATTCAGTCTGTATTAATGGTCCTCCTGCAAATCTAGCTTCTCATCTTTTCAGCCTTTGCCATGGTATTTTTTTTCGGTAGGTGATAAAGCTCCAAGTCCGGAAAACTCTTGATCAGAAGGATACTAGCTAGTTGCTATATACAGACGAAAACTTGGAATGTCTTGTAGAAGATTTTCTATACACATTGCCATATATCCTTTGCTACCCCAACTTAATTTATTTTTCTTGCTTTTTGTTGAATACAGTGTTTCCTAATTCTGATGTTTGTGTCCTTTTGAAACAAGTTGAAATGGTAATACAATCTTAACTATTGGTAGTAACTAAAAAACCAATTAACAGTGTAAAGCAACAGAGAATCAAACAAACATCTCATTGGTCCATGAAAACATATCTGATATCTTCTTAAAGTAATGCAATATGAAGATGGGAATGCAAACAGAAGGGTTGCTGAAAAAGGAATTTTTCACCAAATTGTTACACCAAGTTTCCGCTAATAGAGAAAACTTGCCTTTTGTGCTGCAATAAAACCTCAGTTTAATTTGATGACGTTTGGTTGTGCCCCTAGACAATTGTACTGTTGATGGCCGTGGAGCCAAAGACTGTAGCTGCTTCTGCAAGCTGCTATTGCTGCTGCTGCTGGTGGCTGCCTGCACGATAATCGAAAACATTGATTTTTCTGAGTCATGGTAACATATACAATGGCAACGGTGTCTACTAAAACAGATAGTTGTGTACTGCAGTAGCCATTAATTTTGTCTAAAGAAGATCAGCTACCAATATTTTTAAATTGTCGGAGAAACTTAATAAGGAACAGACCATACCTATCTTCAAATTTTCATTAACCCGAATTACTGATGATGGTTAGAGAAATATTGCACGACTTAGTTATTTATAACATTGATTGATAAAGGCTAAAAAAACCAGTTATCAGCCTTGCCTGATTCTCCTCTTCTTGCTTTCCTGCTTTTTTGTATGTCTTCTTCTCTATCATGGCCTTCTTCCTTTGCTGTAGACAGATCAAAGTTGAAGAGAATGGATAGATACTGGTGTTTCTTGTTATACTGCTGTGCCTTTATTGAATTAATTAGAGAAATGAAGCTGTTTAGATTGGCCTTACTTTTTCTATTGGATAACCCTGCCTAGTTAAATGCAAAAAATGAAGCGGTTGATTCCTGTAAATATTGCTGATTAATGACCCGAAGGTCCAATTTAAAATTGAAGGTTATAATCCATGACCATAACTATATATCAAATTAACTTGCCTGAACAAATTAATGTATACAACGAAACTTTTAATATATGTTGGCAATGGATAAGTACATTTTTTTTTTTTTTTTTGGGTTTGATGAAGGCTACCAGGGTCCTTGTAGGATGAGACTGTAAAATTTAGCAGACAGGACCACAAGGGCAGCCAAGCGGGAATTAAAGCAGGGGCAGAGCAAGCATAACCAATTCGTTTAAAACCTGTCAAGTTGGCAGGCTCCACGAATTTATATCAGCTCATCAATGAGCAGTCTCCTCCACGTTTGGGCCATCAATATCCAGGTAAAAAGGTAGTAGTAATAATTACTGAAATAAGAGTAAGGTATGTAGAAGGGACGATGATATATTTATCAATGACCAGTACCCAACTTTATTCATTTTGATCAGTCAATAATCAACTGTAAAACTCGTTTGATGAATTGTTATGAGAAAATGAACACAGCTAACTGCCTGGTATCTATCTTCACGTTCGTGATACGATGGTAACACTTTTTCGAGGGCAAAATTCAATTGTTTGGGCTTGTTTTGGCGGAGATCAGAATGTCAGAGCTATATCAGACATGTTCGCTCAATTTAAGCTCAAGCCCAAACTTGCATACTGAAATCCATCAGGCTGCCCTTAGTTGGCTTCAAACTCTGACTTCTTCAATGTCCACTCTGTTCTGTAATAGGGTCTTGCAATATTACTTAAATTAAGCTGTTAGTTGGTCATGAATTTGCCCATGGATCTTGGCCTGATATGGTCATGTAGTACCCCTTTTTTATTTGGACCCAAGGATAAGATCCCTTCTTGTTTATTATTCACAATTTTCATAATTTATGGTTGAGTTGTGTGAATGATGCTGAATTTTTAATTAAACAATTACTAAAATATTTTCAATACGTGAATATTTAGATTTTCGATTTGAAATTTTTAATGCAAATTTTGGAGAGCTAAGATCGATTATTTTATATGCTGTGGAAAAAATTTCTAATTCAAAAAAGTTTGTTAATAATCATATAATCTCATATAATTTGTTAATAAAATATTATATTTTAATTTCAATAAGACAATAATCATAATTCAATTTTTGACAGCAGCAAATATCAAAATAATTTTCTACTATACTATTTATAAGAAAAAAAAAAATTTCTACTTAATTTTATTATTGAAAGTTCTTCCTTGTTACAGTGCATAATGACGCTATAATGAAAATTTTGCAGGATAATGCAAAATTAAAAGGGGAAAAAAATACAGAGAAGACACCCATAATTCGGTACTAAACATTATATTAGCATATATTATTGTTATTATGATTCGTTACATGAAAAATTTGCAACCTAAGGGAGAAGGAATTGGAGAGTCCTTAAGTATTCATAAAATCTGCTGCTGCTGCTGCTGCTGCTTCAATCAGTTCATCAGCCAAGATATGAGCCAAAGACTGCATTTTCTAACAGCATCTGCAAATTGAAATTGCCATGTGACCCTGTAGAATATCACAAGGAGAAACAAAAAAAAAAATTATACATTACAGATCCGCAGCTCGTTTGAGTACTACATACATGGTCAAAACTGAAAAGAGACACGGTGAACGGAGCAATACTCCCCATGTAACATTTTAAGGATTCTTGTTGTGACTGTTGACACATAAAAGAATGTTTAAACCGTTCCTCCGGATCTTTTTGCAGGAAAGAAATAAGGAGTATGCCACAAATTAAGGATGCGAGAGAATCTGTAACCTTTTCTTTTTTTCTTTTTTTTTTTTGCTGCACGATATCGTGCATGGTACAAGTCCAACTATTCATGTACAAGGTTCTGGTATGTCACCAAGCTATTGCAACCACCATCACTAGGATTAAACTAAGAGCATACCACTAACATGAAACTCAAACTAAGTTACATAAGCTTAGAAGCCGACTAACAAGGTTTAACTCCGCAATCTTTTTCTTTGACTAGTGTCCTCAGAATTTCCCTGCAAGTAACAAGGAGAAAGAAAATATAAGATAAAAGAATGAATGCTAAAATATTTAAAAGAGAAGTTTCCCCATTCCATTCTGCTTCTAAATTTTATTTAAGTATTCAGTTCCACAATAACATTGCTTTCCATGATTAATGCACTAAATGCATTTAACCCTGAACTGAAGATATTAAGCTAGCAGAGAAAGATCTCTTGAACCATTAGGGAACTGAAAATGGAATTGAATAAGGTAATAAATAACATAAATGATCTACTAAAGATAAAACAAATATGGGAATGCAATTTGGAGGCAAAGATAAAAAAAATGCATACCCCATCATACCGTACAAAATCTTCAGGAGGAACCACACTAGATTCTGACCTGCATTTAGCATGCACTATGGGTCCTAACTGTGATCTATCCATGCCATCAAATGATCCATTGGGTGCATTCATGTAGACAGCACCCCTATACATCCACTCCTCCATTTCATCACTATAGAAATCATCAAAAGGCTCACCACATAACGCACATGCATTCTGATCTTCATCAGCAGGAACTGCCAATTCTTCATCATCTTTCTCTACAATGTTCTCAGTGGGTAAAAATCCAGGAACTGCATCAGTTCCCAGAGCTTCAGCACCACTAAGCCACATACTGGCACTCACAAACCAATTCCGTGAAGGTTTCTGCTTACGGTGCTTAGACATCCGGTTTCTGGTCACATGCCAATCCATATGAGAACTGTGTTCCTCTTGGAACTTGAATCGAAGGCCACATGTTGTGCACTGCCTCGGAAGATCAGCATATAAAGCACTTATTGCAGACTCATATCGCACTTTGAGAAGATCTGCATTAAACTCAAGTCCAACAGAATCCTACAAAATAAATTGCTTCATTGAGATACAACCTTATTGAATAAGAAATACACGTATAAGTACAGAATAATCTCACCAAAATAAGTACCTGTATGGGCATTGGTTTTGCCAATGAGATCAAACCTTGAACCATGAGGGAACTAATCAAACCAGAAAATGCACCACTCTGTGATTGGTTACCTGCATTTTGAGTGGCAGGCATCATTTGAGATGCAGGAGGTGGACCAGGAGGAAGAGGTGGCAAGGCTCCACCCTGTAAATGCAAAGAGCCAGTTGGCATATTTGGGATTGACAAAGGAGGCTGTGCAACAGGTATTGGATTAGATGGGACCATACTGATGACAGCACCATGTATTTGTGGAGTGTATCCATGATTCAGGGATGGTGCCAGTAAGCGTGGTGGTAATGGTGTTGTCACAGATGAAAGGAGACTTTCTCGAACCTCCTGCGAAGGAAGAAAGCGTGGCTGTAAAGAAGTTGCATGCAACTGGTTTTGCTTTTGCAAAGCAGGGCGTTGATCAGGTGGAACCCTTGTTAAGCTTTGCTTGTTGATTTCAAAACTATCAAACTGTTCAGGCATATATGAATGTTTATTTTGACCCTGATTCCTGACAGCATTGATAGGATTGATAGAATCAAACTGACTCCTATTATGCTGCTGCAGTGAATAATTAGAGTGCATGGTTGGTGGCTGAGATTTATGAACATCCACAGGAGGCCATACCCCTGTTGTTGTTGGTATAATGGCTGGCCGAGCTCCAATAGTAACCGGGCCAAGGCTAGAAGAACCAGTTCTTGGAACAACAGCTGGAGGCCTAACAAATTGTGAACCACCATCAGGTAATTTGTCAATAAGAGGAACAACTTTCCGGCCACCTAACGAGGATATGCCACCAGGTAAAAAGGGTGTTTGAAAATCCCTTCCTCTTCCTTTGGCATGAAGGGTGTCTGATGACTGAGAAAAAAGGTACGAGGAATTCCAAGCCTCCGGAGGATGATGTGAATGCAAAATCCGATTTGATCCATGACCAGACTGCAGAAAACATATTCGAATATGTGAATGTGAGAAGAAAGATGTCAACCAACTAGATAAGCATTAAATAAACAAGAGAAGACGCTGTAATCTAGCAATTGATACAGAAAATGGTGTCTGGAAATCCAGAGAGAACAGGACAACAGAAATAAAAAAGCATAGAAAGCCAAACTGGCTGCAAAAGGAACCCAACCATCATGATTCATAAGATTTAATTGTTTAAATCATCCATATCAAATTCAGTTAGGGGTTGATGATGGAAAAATCAACAGTAATGAAGACTAGAATATCCACACCATTCTACATAAAGGGAACAACGAGAAGGGAGGAAACAAACTTTTCCAAGTACAAATATAATTTGATTCATATTATAACTAACAAGGATGCTTAAACAACAAAGGGTACAGATGAAAAGTTGAACAAGCATACACTCAGTGAAGGGACTGAATCTTCAGGAATTGCCGAAGAATCATCAAAAAGGGATAGCTGAGTTTGAGTAGTGTGGCTGCTCCTACTATTAGATTCCAAGCGGGCAGGCCTTGCCCCAATGCTTCCAAAAGTTGGAACTGATGACAATGAAAAATCATTGCTCCTATGGTCTGCTAATGTAGGGCTCATATCTTCCCAATCAAACTCTTCCTCTTCAGTACTCTGCCATGATCTTGGAGTCACCTTATTCCCCATTCCATTTACATCCAGCCGTTCAACCTGTAATGGCTTGCTGTTAGAAATTCCTTTTCCTCTATCATTACCATATGCATCTATTAAAGCCCTGGGAGTTTGACGCTCATGTCCATTGCTAAGCTTGTATGCATTTAAAGAACTTTCAGAACGATTATAGTAATCATCATAAAAGTGCTTCCTCTGCCGCTCCCTTGTCTCCTCATCTCTGATGATAGCTCTTGCATGTTCATAATCAGAGACAGGACGAGATGGAGAGGCTCCCTCAACAAACCTTCTAGGAGAATCATCTGATACAAGATCATCAATTTCTGATGATAAAAGTCTGTCAGATCCAATCGTTGAAACTCTGGAAGCTGGAGAAAATTGTGATTTATTAGCCCCAATTGCTACAGAAGTACGGCCAATATTTCTGGTTGTGCTCAACCTTTGCACTCCAACATGTGAGGACGGAACCTCTGTATGATCAGAATCAAATTCATCATATCCAATCGAATGTTTCTGACCATACAATTTCAGACCTGCAGATGCGCCTCTTACATTCTGAGGATTCTGCAAATATTGCAAACATTACACACTTCAGATGCCATTCTGTACAATGCACATGCATATATGATGCGTGTAAAATCACATCAATAATAGAAGTTTTAAAACGATTTCTCAATAAGTTTACCAGTCAGGGAATCATAATAAAATCACAAGCAGGAAAATCATAGGGGTCAAAAGATATACTAAACAAAAATCAACAGGAAAAGGAAGCATATGGCTCAACTCAAAATTTGAAAGGAAAAGGAGGGGAAAAAGAAGGAACCTATAAACAAAAATTAACAATACAAGGAAAAGGTCTTAAGTTTTTTAGTCACCAAAAACATATAAGCACAGAGGAAACGAGAATAAGCCTTCCCCACCCCCTCCCCCAATCCCTCAAAAAAAAAAGAATAATAAGTTAATAAACCAGTTGATTTCCAATAGAATTTGAGTTTAGATCTACAAGTTTCTTAAAGTAATTGCACTTTGACTGCTTGCTCTTCTTCAACTCAGTTGTTCTTCTCTTGGAATTCTAGAACTAAAAAGCTTGGTCATTCCAATCACTAACACAGATCAGAAGTTAAAACTAGCAGTACCATCACTCGCTGCAGACCCATGTTAACCTCTCATCTCATACTGAAATTCAAACTAATTTTCAACAAATATCTTAAACAAAACAAATCCTAATACATCAATTGCCCTTAATATTCTGCCAACCTAATCCCTTTATTCCGGCCTATTCCTAGAGATCAGTAATTCCATCCAGAAGGATCTAATTCAACGATTTTTTTTTCAACTTTTTCATTGTTTCCCTAAATAGTGACATTCATAAAGACTACAGAACAAAGCTACGCCCAAGAATTGAAACAACAGTCTGACAATCATGTTCCAGTAAAAGAGAGGATATGAAGAACAGAGTTTTTATCAAAAAGCTTACACTATCTGCACCTGACTGTTGTTCCAACTGCCGCAAGTACTTAGGATTAACATGTATGCCATGTGTTGGACGAGGCGATTCAGAAGACCGCAAGGCAGTTACACCAGATGATTGTTGGTTATCTGATTGACAAAATTGCAACTGCATCTCTATTTTACTGAGGACAGAAGGTGGAAAAACTGCTGACCACGTGCCGAAGAGATGGCGCATAGCAGGATGCAAATTAGGGTTAACTTGTCTGTATGCCTCGCAGAAAACCTAATCAAATTAAAACAAAAACAAAAAAAAAAATCAACATTAAGCTGATAATAAGGAAATGAACTTCACCGAAAATGTTGCCGATGACTCACCTCTGGCAAACGGGAAGAGAAATGCCTAACATATTCTCGGCCAATATTTTTTACAATGCTATCTAATAGATATAAAGAAGGAAGCTTCTGCTCTACTGGAACCTGAAAGCAATAAAATTGAAGTTGGTTTTATGTCCAATTAACTTGGCAATTACAACGCAAACCCTAATTTTGACTAACCTCAACAATTCGTACGCAAATAGCGTTGGCAATGCCTTTGCCGTGCTCCCGCTGTTCACCGGCGATGATCGTGAGATCCGTAATAGTCGGTTTCGAATTGAAAGTTAGTTCCGATAACACAGCCTCGTAAAGCTGAACAATCTCCTCCGTACTCGGCGTTGCTCCCACCTCATCATCACCACCACCACCGCCGGAAACCCTAAGCTCATCTTCCCGTTGCTTCAATAGAGCCTTAAACCGTTCCAATATCGATGGGAGTTGCTTTTGGGCTAGCTCATTGGACATGGCCTTGCTGCTATTGCTACTGTTGTTATTGGTTGCAGGGAAAGATGATAAATTTCTAGGGTTTTCTTGGAAAAGTAGGATTTTCTCTGATTCCATACAGGTTTCAGAGAAAACTTAGCGGAGCTGTAAAGGGATTAGGGCTTCCGGCCCACCGTGAAACGGTGAGGATTGAATTAGGGTTTTTGTTGCCAGCATCTAACAACAAAACAGATACAGTTTAATATGTCTCAAAAATGAGATTTTTTTTTTTTTAATCTTTCTTTTTTGACAGAGATGAGAGAAGACAATAAAATCATACTAATTTCCTTGACTTGGTTTAATCCACGGTTGAGGCGAAAAGGAAAGGTTTTTTGGCTAAAACATGGGGCCCACAACTATCATATGACGTGGAGGTTATTGCCAAGCATGTATATAGCAATCCAAGATACGTCGGATTCTTATTCGATCAAATTTTTAATTGAGTTTTGGTTAAAATCGGATTTTTAAAAAAAAAAATCAAGGTTGAATTGATTACGACTTTTATACAAACTCGTCTCGAGATATATATATATATATATATAATTTTTTATTATTTAATTTTATATTTATATATTTATTTAATTTTATATTTATATTAAAAAATAATATTTTATTAATTTTTTGATGATATTGATTGTAAATTTAAACATGTACGGTACAGATTGAATTTAAATCTAAAAATAATATTTTAATATCAAATCAAATATTAAATTTATAAAATCAGCTCACGAGAAAAACCCGACCCGACAAGCCATGCATAACGCTGATTTCGGTGAGCAGGGATACACAGAATAATAATAATCTAACCATCCAATAAAAGTGGAAAGAATCGGACGGTTATTATCGTTTGGAAACCTAGTAGACAAGATTGTTCAAGGGGGGGGGGGGATATGAACATTTGAGCACTTGACTGACTCTCTCAAGCTTTAACATCCTTTCAAAATTGGGACAGCAAACAAAGCAAAGCAAGCATACGACTGCGAATCCAAGAACAAAGGTTAGAAAATATCTCTTGCTTCCAGTTCCTTTTTTTTCTTGTTTGGTTGTCTCTTAGGCTTGTTTGTCCAATTTCAACAGTTAAAGCACCATACAACGTTGGATTACTGGAAGTTCTGTTTTCTTTTCTACATTTATGGTTTATAATGATGATGATTCTGTGTTTGACAAAGATAATTTGTTTCAGGGAAGCTGCGATAATCTTGGATATTAGCTCTCCGATGAGAAATGCCAAGAGTTTGGAGCTTAGTTTAGAACAAAATGTTAATGAGGGCAGGACTCAGCAATCGAATCTGCAGTTTACCGGGCACAATTCTTCATCGAATTCTGTCCTTGCTTCTAACAAAAGATGCTGTTGGAACAAGCGTGTTGTCAAAAACATGGCAGTTGGATGTCCATCTCCAACCTTGAGTTTCAAGAAGAATTCAAAGAGAGCACACTAAGGAGAGGAGGCTTCATGAATTTTGTGGAAAGAACACTTTTGCTTCATGACTATTCAAACTTACAGACATTCTAGTTAGACTGTCGTGTTTTGTCCGATGGTTCCCGTATTAATACATGGATATGTGCTGCTATAAAGCATGAAGTTCAGAGGTTAAAGCTAAAGCTTAACTTTAACGAATTTGTGTTGCCTCGTTGCCTTTTTACGTGTGTATCACTTGAGGAGTTAGATCTAGACTTCATATACGATCTCAAGATTACTTCTTTTATTTGCTTTCCAAGTCACAAGATCTTGACTCTTTCATCAATATTTCCAAATGACCATTCAGTGCAACAGTCGCTTTCTGGCTGCCCTAAGTTTAAAGAAATTAGTTCTATTTGAGTGTGAGTGGGAAAATGTGAAGGCTATTTATATTTATGCTCCAATGCTTGAAGACTTAGAAATATATGAACGTCAAACTGCATAATATCATCCTCCTGCTTGTCAATTCACGATTTCTGGAATGAGGCTCAAACTATTTTCTTATGAAGGTGAACTGAAAAATGATTACTGCATCGATGATGCACCCTCTCTGGCTAATGCAGTACTGAATTTCGGTGGAAGAGTAGTCATAAGAGAAGACGTAAGACATTTAGAAGCTGCTTATCGTGCACAAAAGCTTCTCAGGGGGCTTGCAAATACGTTGAAAGATTTATGGATATCACATGATACCCTTCATGTATGTTGTGGCCCTCTTCACCCCTTCTAATTTTACGTGTCATGTTCATCAAATTCATTTTTGAATTAAGGGGCTTTCCTTAAGCTTTTGGTTATAAACTTGTGGTGTAATTCATTATCCTGTATTCCTGTTGTAGGTTCTCACCTATGCAGAAGAATTGGCTGCTCATCTGCCGTTGTTTCATAATTTGAATAATATAGAAGTGTTTGATGAGCCAATGGATTCTGCTTGCAGAGGGCTACTGAACATTCTCCAAAACTCGCCTCATCTTGAATCTCTTCATTTTCTGGAGGTATATATCTTATCTTGATTTCCAAGTTGTTGCATCCTTGTATTGTTATTACAGAAGAAAATTGTGGTTCATGCTGTCCTTGTAGCGAATCTGCTTGTCTAAGCATGCGGAGGAACATGATAGGATTTTCGATCCAGTGCCTGCATGTTTCTTGACCCACCTGAAGACTGTCAAAATCTGTTTCTTTGATGAATCTGAAGAAGTGCTACATGTTGTAAAGAGCCTGCTTGAAACTGCAACAGGCTTGGAGAAATTATGGCTTCAATCCAGTGGGGGAAAGAGGATTTATGACCTGTTATCAGCTCATTCTGAAGGATTAATGAATTGCAAAATAGCTTTCTACTGTTAATTTTTAATTAGAGCAGTCAATTTCAAGCTTTTGGTTTATCATCTTAACTCTGTTTTCGGACATGTAAAGCAGATATGGTAGCTTTATTTTAATTATGACATGGGCTTATGTCTATTTGACTAATTATCCTATACATTGAAGATTTCAAGCCTCTTTTTCTTACTTATTAGTTTTGTTTCTTATTACTTTTTGGTAGTTGTTCTTTTTCTTCTCAGAAAGTTTGAATCAAAGCAGATGAAATATGATCTGTCTGCATTTCCTCCCAACTTTCTCTTCGGAACTGGCTCTTCTGCTTACCAGGTTTTCTTCACCATCTTTAATCTGTTATACTCGTCAACTGTGTCAATTAAAAATGTTAGAAAATAGAAAAAAAAAATGGTGAAATATATGCTTCTTGTTCTTTTTCTATTTTCAGTTTTGAGTTTCGGCAGTATGAAGGTGGTTACTTGAGTGATGGTAAAGGATTGAACAATTGGGATGTCTATTCCCACAAACCAGGTAATTCCACCTCTCCCATCTTTATCATTTTTGCAAAAACTCTTTGAATAGAAATTGACCCTGAATTCTATATTTTTTATATTAGGGTGTAATTTCCATTAATTCTACAAAAAGAAATGATATGTTTGATATTGCAGGAAACTTAATTGTTGATGGAAGCAATGGAGACATTGCGGTGGACTATTATCATCAATATTTGGTATGCCTAGCTACTTATCCCACTGTATAGGCCCCAAAGCCCTTCTTCCTTTCCCAAAGGCCCCATTTTCTTGCAATCCTTAATCCCTTTTTCCTTTTCCTTCATCAATGTTAGATTCGGACCAGTTAAGTAATGATTTAATGAATTCAAAAGATAAATTTAGTTATAGATCACAGCCTATTGAGGGAAATCATTTGCAAGGAGAATTTATTCTTAAAGATAAAAAGTTCTGTTTTGTAAGATTGACAGCATATGATTATTTATTATGTTTTTGATATAGGAAGACATTGATCTGATGCATTCGCTTAGAGTCAGCAGCTATAGATTCTCTATTTCTTGGGCAGAATTTTACTTAGTAAGTCTTTGACAGAACCATGAATGATTTGTGATGCTTAAGATGTAGTTAATTGAAAGTTGAAACAGAAGGGAGATTTGGAAAAGTCAATGCAGCCGGTATCAACTTCTATAACAAGTTAATTGATGCTCTACTACTTAAAGGGTTTTGTTCATTTCTTCAATGACTTTTCTCAAGCATGCATAAATACCATAGCCCAACGGTTGTCGAGCCTCCGTTTCAGGCATTAAACCATTTGTAACACTGAGACACTTTGATTTTCCTCGAGAACTTGAGGACAGATATGGAGGTTCGCTTTGTCCCCAATCACAGTAAACTATCTTGTTCAAGTTTTAGTTCTGTCATGGGCATATGATCTCACGTTTAACCACATGCCTGAAAATGGCATGCCACATTGCCACTGAAGACTTTGTTCTGGTTTGAATATCAGGGAGGATTTTTCATATTTTGCGGATATTTGCTTTAACTCCTTTGGAGACGGGGTGAAGTATTGGATCACCTTCAATGAACCCAATTTCCAAGTCAAGTTTGGGTATCGTATAGGAACATTCCCACCATCTCATTGTTCCTGGCCGTTTGGAAATTGTACCAATGGGGATTCAGAGACGGAGCCCTCTGTAGCAGCACATAGCATTATCCTATCAAACGCAGCTGCTGTTCATATTAACAGAACCAAATACCAGGTATTAATTACATCGAAAATGTAAATGCCATTGATGTAATGCAGATTTAGCAGCTGTAGGGACATAAAGTTAAGACATTTCTAAGTTATAAATGATGAACGTTTAGGCGAAGCAAGGGGGTAGCATTGGAATCGTCTTGAGTTGCGTATGGTATGAAACCCATCAGCAACTCAATAGCTGACAAGCTAGCAGCTGAAAGAGCTCAATCCTTCTCTATAAATTGGTATGTTTCTTCACCATTCTCTTCATCAATTTTTGCATATTCATTTGCATTCATATTATATGTTGAATGACGCCTAACTAAACTTAAATGCAGGTTCCTAGATCCAATCATAGTCAGAAGATATCCTCCTGACGTGCAAAACATTCAAGGATCTATTTTACCTGAATTTTCAACAACTGAGAAGGAGAATCTGAATAAAGGACTGGATTTTATTGGAATTAACCACTCAAGTTGCTATATCCAAGATTGCATGTTCTCTGTGTGTGAACCTGGAACAGGAACCTCAAAGACAGAAGGATTTTGGGTAGAAAGTTCGCAGAAAAATGGGACCCATATCAGGGAACCTGCATGTAACCTTAATTTATCACAACTGTGCTGCATTGCTAATGTAAGCTAATAGCTGAAGCTCTCCCCTATGCAGACTGAGCTGAGTTGGCAGAATGTTTATCCCCAAGGAATGGAGAAGATTGTGACCTATCTTAAAGAGAGCTACCACAACATGCGCATGATCATTACTAAAAATGGTAGGAAAGACATGAGGTGTAATTTAAATGTAAAACTTACATATTTGCTCATAGTATCGTGCGGTGAGATGAGCGAAGCAAAATCCATCACTGAAGAATTTTTACATGATATTAAACGAATAAAGCACATGGCTGGATTCTTGGATGCACTGTCAACAGCAATCAGGTGAGAATAAAATTAAAAATCTGTGGTTTATTACAGAAACCTGAAGAAACCTTTATCATAGTGCTGTTATATTGATTCAAACCTGCCATTACATTGGGTAAGTGGCTTTCTCCTACATCGTTGTGCAAGCTTCTTACTATTCTTGCGGTTCACAAATTTTCAAGTTTAGCTCCATAGTCCACACCGTAGGAGACCTCCTCTGGTCCATTGAATAGCCTTACCATGCTGAAAAGCTGGTAAAGTGAGCAAATATTATGTATACTGTGACATTGAAGATAAGGGATTAATCTTGTTCTCTTAATGCTATCAGGAAAGGAGCAGATGTGAGGGGTTACTTTGCCTGGTCTTTCTAGACAACTTTGAATGGAATTTTGGATATACGTTCAGTTCGGACTTCACCACGTTGACTATAAGACGCTGAGGAGAAGTCCAAAATTGTCAGCAACTTGGTACAAAAAATTCATCTCAAAGCATGGCAAAGTAAAAGACTAGAAAGCAGAACATGCTCAGAATCGTCCTTAGTGTTGGCCTTAACAATGAAAGTAAAATCCTAACAATGAAAGATTCTTAAGAAATCTCCTCCAAGGATGTAGCTGATCTTGTATCATTTTCAGTCCCCTTCATTTACAAGGTCGTCAGAAAATAAGATGGATAATGCCTTCTCACCCTGTGAATTGTAAATTTCTCCTTTCTGAATCAGGTACTTTAATCTAAGCCTTTCTGGATCTCCACCAGGGAGATCTTGCTTCATAAAAGTGCTCACCATCATCCCATGAAATTTGACATGCCTGAAGGCCAATGGCAACACTTGGCTCTTTTCCATACTGGGCAATCCACTCTGTAATAGCCATTTCTTTATCATTGTCACTAGTGTACTTCTTACATTTACCAAATGGGTTAAGCCCAGGATTGGCCACCTCTGCAATAGCAGCTGGCATGTACATTGAGTCACCCACTATTGGTGCCCCACAGGCAGCCAGTTGTGCGCGAACCTGCATCAAATGTTTAGTTATTAAAGTCTATTCTCCTTTTGCCTTGACTATGAAACATTACATTGAGGTTTGTTCTTCTCTACAAACAAATAACATCTAAATGAGGGTTGAGGGATGCATAGATGGACTGTCTACTTCAATATTACTACCAACGACTTTTTCTACAAGAACTGAATATTTCAGAAACCCTTCTAATTGTAAATGAATTATATGGAATAAATGAATTTCATTTCCCTGAGACTCTAGGCTTTCTAGATTCTAAACCTCATCCTAATCTAGAAAAATCTTTTCTTAAAATTCATCTCTAAAAGAAAGAGCATGTTACAGGAAGTATGGCAATACAAGACTATGATTACCTTTTCAATGCCACCATAGACTGGGGAAAATGATACTATTAGAGAAATGCATAATCATACTCTAACACTATGCAAGGCTTATGAACTGCATATCAAGTCAACTTAGAAGACTAGAGAAAGAAATAACTGAATAACCTGATGAGTCCGACCAGTCAAAAGGTTTATTTTACACTCATAAGCATGATCTTTTGAAGGCCACCCAGAGTCTTCAATACAGTAATTTTCTTGAATGGAGGAATCTGGCCAGGGAACCTCCTTGCATTCCATAACCTCAAGTTGACACAAGTACCAACCTTTAATAAAGTCTGCAAGTCATAAATTCCAGGCTCAACCCATATTACAAAAGTATCAAGAAAATGGTAATAAGCAAAGATCTGCAAACAAAATGTATCAAGAAAATTAGGAAAAAATAATCTCCACATAATTGTAGAAATCATGTAATGACTAATGAGCAAAAGAAAATTTTTAACTGGAACCCCAATTGGCAACTGATAGTAGTTTCTCACATCCACTGAAAAGCCTATAACAGGAATGACAATATTTCCTACTTCCAATAAATTAGCTTTTAAAACAGAAACTGGGCACTCGTATCAACTCATGAAGAGGAAAGAGGGAAAAAGGTTGAGAAATCACATGGACAAACTGGAGCAATATGGAGTCCGCACATCTTTATTCTCCATGTTTTCCCTCATTCTTAATGCTTTTCACGTGGAATTGAGAAACTAACTACAAAATGTTTAGGATACGGTATTACTTTACCTTCTGAGACAAGTCTAGGAGCAATGTTGATTGGACGCATATAGTGTGTTATTAATCCAATTGGTACAGGAGCAGCTGTGAGAGCAAGATAAAGTTTCTTCACCTTTTTCTCCTGTTGCAAAAAAACCAGAAAGCTTAAGTGCAAAGCAGACAAAAGAACAAACAAAGACAAAGTAAACAAATATTCATTTGCTACATCAAATTTTATACACATATGGATAGTTAATTAGTTAATCTATTTATATTGAAAAAGCATAAGTTTCACAGAAATATCAGCTACGATTATGAATTGAAGCTCCCAAGTAGAACTATCTTTCTCAAGTTATATAAACCTATTAGAAACTTACTCTGATTTTTCCATGAAAAACTGAGCAATACTCCTTAGTCCTAGCTAACACAACACTGCAAGTAAATCACCAGCCATTACTCATCACACCAAAAAATAATGGAAATAACAAAAAAAAAAGTCTATAATCAACCACAATCGAAGTAATATCCATAAGATACAATACCAGCCTTCTGTGCAATTATCTATCTGATGAGTAGTCTTCAATGGGGTGGAAAATCCCAAGGCACGAGTGGCAAATGTTACACAACTTTCTTCAATATTATCTGTAGTTCCTCCAACCTAGTCAAGTTGACATAGAATATAGATGTTATAATTCATCTATTAACTCATTGCAAATCTTTGCAATCACCTACAGAAGGATAAAGGAACATCATGCCACGCCTCACATTCACAAACATTGAATTAGGGCATGTATTAAACATAATGACTGCTTTGCTGAGTTCAAATTACAACTGAAAAAGTAAAGAATCAGTCACATACAGATGTACCAGCAGGTTTGTCCAAAACCACATAAGAGTCAGTCACAGCTATAATTCTCGATTTCCAGTCAATTTCATAACACCTGGTCCAAATACAAGTCTCACTAATATTACACTGGAAAAAATAAAGTAACAAGTGTAGAAAGTAGTGTTTCACCTTGGGAAACGTTTGGGGTGTACATGCACACGTAAGTATGTTCCAGCTTCAACAAACTGATCAGCATGTGTTATACGGAAGGTCTTCTGTGCTTCTCGTACAGTTTTTCCCTTAATGGATGCTCTTTTTCTCAAAACTGATGGTTCTGTTACTTCCTTAAATATCCTAATTTGCTCTGGGGTGGCACTTGGAGGAGGCTGTGGACACACAAGGGCATAATATACTGCTCCAAAGTGGATGAGATCTGCAACAAACCTTCAAAGAATGAAATTTTCTCTATATCACTCTGTTCTGATTAATTAAAGCTGAGTGCAAAACACTACAAATCACATAGTTTAAGACAAAGTAAACAAAAAGAAAAATCACTTACGAAGGAGGAAGATCCAGTGCTCTACAGATGTACTCTAGAACAGGCCCTCCTTCAGAAATAACCAAGTGTTCAACTCTTGGCGGGCCATTGTGTGAGGGGCATGGAACCAACCGATTATATTCGGGATAGCTGCAAACGAAAGGAATCTCAATTACAAAATAGAGAACTCACATCAAAGAGGTTGAATATCAAGAAAAAGAAGGATAACCTCAATACAGCACAACTTATTACAGAAGAACTGACAGAGGCCAACAAAACTCATCAAATTGTGACAACAAAAAAGAAAAAAAAAAGGCTAAAGTACCTATTTACAGAAGTAGTAGCTGTCTGAGCAATATCCACTTTGGAAGATAAACAAGAGAGCTCTCTCTTGCTTGAACTCAAACAAGACAAAACAGTACTCTTGTTGTTGCTCTTGTCATGCTTATGCAAGGCAGAAACATTCGTCGAGGCTAACATGCGCAGGAGGGGCACCGGAGCACTGAGACAACGGTAGTAGCCATTGCTGAAGATTGAAGCTAAGCCCGCTGAACCCATCTTCATGGTTTAGCTTGCAACGTTGTGGCTTTGCCCTTTTTGAGGTTTTAAGATTATTTAGATAGGATTTGGGTTGACGTCCAACATTTGGGCCCATTGGGTTGCAACCAATCTGGAAATTCCTTGGTCTCAATTCGTACTCTGACTTTGGGTTCAACCCATAATTAATGAGCCTTACTTATTATTAAAACCCAAAGGTCTATTTATCTTATTCATTGAACGCCTTGCTCTCCCAACATCAATTTCTTCAATCTGCAACTTCCATTGAGGGAAAGTGATTTTGAATTATAAAAAGGATGTTTCTTTTCATAAATTCCAACTCCTTTATCTAAATATTAGAACTTGAGAATTTTAAATCAAAATGAAAAGCTTTAGTTGCTAGGATTTCTCATTGGGAAAGAAGGGAGAGCTTTTCTTATAATTACATGATTAGATAATCATTTAAATTATGGAAAAAGCATGCATGAATTTGAAATTTATTTATCATAAATTTATATTATTCAAATTCTATGGTCTACGATTTTCCTCTTATCCAAACAAATGATCATTAAAAATAACCTTGAACAAGAACTTATTCACTAATTCTCAGTCTCATTTGGTTACCATTTTAATGCGAAACAATCACCATAACTAGAAAAAGAAAGCACGCGCCACTGCTTTTGGTATATATTTTTTATATATAAGATGTTTTTGTTATATAAAATTATAGGTCGAAATTATTTTTTTAAAATTTATATAATTTAAGTTATTAATATAATTTTTAAAAATATAATAAGATATAAAATTTTAATATCATGAATTAAAAATAATTTTTTTTATTTTGAGAGAATTAAATTATTTTTTATCCAAAAAATAATTAATTTTTTTATAATTTTATATTTTTTAATATAAATAAAATATAATATAAAATAATTATTATTATATTTTATCCATCGTACTACATAGTAAATATCTATTTTTCAATAAAAATGGTGTAGAGCTCTGGCATTAACTGTGAGTAGGAAAATTTAAACCGATATTGGCCAAACTAAATAATTACAAGTGGACGCTGAAGCTCGTGAATATGAACCCAACTCATAAATTTTCCTACCAACCCAATCTCGGAAAAAGAAAATAATAAAAGAAAAATCCAAAAAAAAAAAAAAGAGAGAGTAGTCAACTCGTTAACCATTCTAGATGTTGAAGTACTACTGTACTAGCTAGCTAGAGAAAAGAACCAGAAGGTATAAATAAGGCAGATCGATGACCACCAATGAACATATCCAATAGCCATGGGGTTTTTATCTTTTGGTCCAATATTCACAATTTTTTTGTTCACTTTCACTTCATTAAAGTTTTAGGACTTCGGTAAGCAACTCGTGCATGCATTAACTCCTGAATCCTGATTACCGCATTAAGGCTTCATTTGAGTGGTAAAATTGATTATGGTAAAATTAAAAATAATTATAATTATAATTGATAAAAAATTATTATAATAATAGTTAAAAAATTTTAATAAAAATTTTATATTGATTTAATTTCATTAAAATTGTCATGGAGATGTGTTTAATTGTATCATGTTAATCTAGTATGAAAGAATCCAAATGGAAACCAAATCTTCGAAGGTGGTCGTCTTACCATGTTGAAAGCCACAGGCTATGGATAAAACATGCAAAACCGGCCAGCAATGCCTCACCAGTAATCGACATATTGAAATATTCATGCATGGATAACTTTACCATGCGATTTTAATTATTAATTTCATCGAGATCCAAATTATTTTTTTCCTTTTTCATGATAATGACTCACACCAGAATTTATTAATTCTCTTCTCCTTACTTTTGCCCCCTGGATGCTAACTTCAATTTACGATCAAACAAGCTAATAACTAACTATGTCGGAGAATTAGAACAAATATATTAGAATAAATCAAAATTTAGTTGAATATATAAAATTGAATTTGTGTGATCCAAACATTGTTACTACTGCTACTTGTAGCTGTACACATATAATAAATGCATCTAATAAAAGAATTTAATATATATGGATAGGTGGTAGACCAAATTCATTTAATTCACTCTTTCACATTCTATAAAACCTGCCATAAATTTTTCACTACCCTGTTTGTTTACTAGTACCTTTCCTACACTTTTTTTTTTTTTCTTTGCTGTTCATCTCAAGAAATGGAGTTGGTAGACCTTTTCATTATTGGTTTGGCACTTATCTTCCTCCGTCTATGGTGGCGGTACTGGTCAGTTTCTGGTGGCGGACCGAAGAACCTCCCTCCAGGTCCGCCTGGCTGGCCGCTTGTTGGAAACCTGATCCAAATTATTCTCCAACGTCGACATTTCATCTTTATAGTGCGTGAGTTGCGTAAAATATATGGTCCAATTTTCACCATGCAAATGGGGCAACGGACTATGGTGATTGTTACAGACTCCAGGCTCATCCATGAAGCCCTAGTTCAGAGAGGCCCCACTTTCGCCTCCCGGCCACCGGACTCACCGATCCGGCTGTTGTTCAGTGTTGGGAAATGTGCCATCAACTCTGCGGAGTATGGACCTCTATGGCGAACCCTGCGCAAGAACTTTGTCACTGAGCTGATAACCCCTGCGAGAGTGAAGCAATGCAGTTGGATCCGCAAATGGGCACTAGAAAACCATATGAAGAGAATCAAAAGCGAGGCTTTTGAGAATGGGTTTGTGGAGGTAATGGGCAACTGCAGGCTAACTGTATGTAGCATCTTAATCTGCTTGTGTTTTGGTGCAAAGATCTCCGAAGACCGGATTAAGAAAATAGAAAGCATACTTAAAGATGTAATGTTGATAACATCACCACAGCTACCAGATTTCTTGCCTATCCTTACTCCACTGTTTCGCCGGCAAATGAAGGAAGCTAAAGCATTAAGGAAGAGGCAACTGGAGTGTTTGGTTCCACTGATAAAGAATAGAAGAGCTTTTGTGGAGAAGGGTGAAAACCCTAACAAAGAAATGGTAAGTCCAATCGGTGCAGCCTATATAGACTCTCTCTTTGGACTAGAGCCAGCAACCCGAGGCCCATTGAGTGAAGAAGAGTACGCAACTTTATGTTCGGAGGTGATTAATGCCGGTAATGATACCAGTGCAACAACTGTAGAATGGGCAATGCTTCACTTGGTAATGAATCAAGAAATCCAGGAAAAGTTGTACCAGGAAATTGTTGACTGTGTAGGCAAAGATGGGGATATTAAAGAAGAAGATGTGGAGAAAATGCCTTATCTTGAAGCTGTGGTTAAAGAAACTCTCAGGCGACATCCTCCGGGTCATTTTCTTTTATCTCATGCAGCTATAAAGGACACTGAGCTTGGTGGCTATACAATTCCAACAGGAGTTTATGTCGAGTTCTATACTGCATGGATCACTGAGAACCCGGATCTTTGGTCGGATCCGAGTGAGTTCAGACCCGAGAGGTTCCTTCATGGTGATGGGGTTGGTGTGGACGTAACGGGGACTCGGGCGGTGAAGATGTTGCCATTTGGAGCAGGGAGACGGATTTGCCCAGCTTGGAATCTAGGCATTTTGCACATAAAATTGTTGCTTGCAAATATGGTTCAAGCATTTAAGTGGCTGCCGGTTCCAGATGCTCCACCTAGCTTGACTGAGACTTATGCTTTCACTGTTGTGATGAAGAACCCTCTCAAGGCTGTCATATTACCCCGGTAAGAAATTGGCGCTTGAACCAGCCAAAAAAAAAAGAAGAAAAAAAGAAAAATGTTGCAGCTTAGATAATATTTACTTAGGTTTAGTTAATCTTAATACTTTTGATATGGTTTGTTGCGTGTTTAATCCTGTATTTCAAGCATTTACTTTAGAAAGCCATTTCCAATGCTCTCTAATTCTTGCTAAGCAAACAAGAAGTCACTTCACATTATTAATGCTAATTGCCCAATTGATGGTTCTAAAATAATGAATTAGTTACCAATCAGACAATTGATTTGATGTAGAGTAGTCTTGAAAATGATTTTTTGTGGATTTAAATTAATCTCCCTACGAGAAATTAATATTTAAGAGCCATATATGAAATTTAATACTTATAACTCTTTATTGTATCCTTAAATTGATACATCTTTACAAAAAAAAGAAAGTGATCGACGGTAAATAGCCAAAAGCTTCATACTTTATTGCTTCCAGTGGTTAGGAATTGATCAATGACTAATTGGGAGATGCCTAAAGATGCTTTAGAATTACTTAAAATAATGAGACATTACTATTTTCATTTATTAATATTTGATAAATTATATATATATATATATATATATACTCACAGATATGTGCCTGTTCGATATGTATGTTTGCTTCAAAATGATACTTATGATCATGGTTTTTCGTATAAATGGCTAAAAATGAGAAAAATTTTAATTGTTATAATAGTAATTATAACTTAATCAATGCATGGACCATTGATCCTAGCACATGCAATAATACTACTACATACAGTAACATGGATTCCCCATTGCCCATTGGCTCATTGCACCAATTTGATGGAAAATTTGTGATTATACCTCCACACCAATACGGCCATGTTTCTCCTCCCATGGTGTAAGAAACAAAGAATAAACAAAAGAAAATAATACTAAGTTGTCTTGTCTCATTCTTTAAATTTGGAATCACAAATTAAACACAGCCTGGCTGGTTGCAGACGATAAAATTACCGGCCACCTGAGTCTCTTAAATGCGAGCAGAGGGTTTTTCTTAAAAAAAAAAAAACATTAATTGCATTCGCATTGGCAAACTGGCAAGAGCTAGCTATCATGGCGGGTGTTTGCTGGACAAAACGGTTGACAACGATTTTACTTGAGTAATGTTATTGTAAGTGATATATCATATTATGTTCTCTTGGCGTCAAGATGACAATTGTTCTTGAAATCTTTTGTAAAGTAATTTTTTCGACATCAAAACTCAAAATATTACTCATAAATATATCAAAACAAACTCAAGAAATATGAGTAATTCAGTCATTTCAAATATGGTGTGGCAGTAGCGAACCCCATTGAAAATCTTGAAATGCTGAAGGGTAGATCAAGCTAATAAATGTTTGGCGCAAAATTCAAAAGAAAATGGCACTATTTTGCCATAGTAATGCAGGCCATTCGATGTCAACCCACAGCCAACTGCTAACTGCCAACGCTGTTAATGATCTGCGCTAACTGGTCTGTTCGCGTGCTCTGTAAAAAAATAAACACTAAAACCAGCCAATGTACATTGCATTTGTATCTGCCCATGCTCTGCAGGAATGGAGCTGGACACTGAGAAAATAGATATACTATAAGTTGGTCGAAGCAACGGGCAACATATATATATATATATATATCTGCCTGTGTAATGTTTATAATTTCTGGAATAGACAAAAGGCCAAGCCTTGGTGCATGAACATTAAGTTTAGACTATACGTAGGGTTGATTATTATGTGATCATTGCCATATAATCAAGTTTAAAAAATTTTAAATTAGAATGGATTTTTGAACAAAGAAAAAGAAGAAAAACTTGAAGATATGCATACGTAAGTAAAGAATTCAGTGTGTGATCTCCAATACATGCATTGAAGCTATCTGGCTGGCTGGCTGGCAGGCAAATAGGAAAAGACTAATTCAATGACTGAAGGAAACCAATCTCTGGTGTCAGGTCTTCACAATAAAGTTTTCTTTTATTTTACAGCTGCCTTCATTTATTTCGTTTTTCATTGTGTTGTGGAAAAACAACACAACAAGGATCAAATGTACTATGGGTAATCGGCAGGTTGTCGCTCCATATTTGAGTTTATGAATATGGCAAATCCCTTGCTCAACTGAGATAAAGTAGCTCAATAACTTCACTAATTGAATCAATTGACGTGCCATAGATGAGACTATTTGTTTTTCCTTTACTTAATTATCGTTAATTTCCAAAGTTTTAATGGTATAGTTCAACATCCATTGATGGCAATCGACCATGGCAACCGCGAACCTATCCGAATTAACTTGCACAGGTAAAATGCTAATCAAATCTTAAAAACAGTCTTAAGCAGAATTGAAAGTTGAGACAGAAAGTAGGTGAAGCAAGTAAATTTGGGCGTTGGAGCTGAGTCAAAAAGCAAATGATACGATTCCTATAGTAATAATGATTTCTGGCTTGTTGGATCCGTTGGAAATGGCACGGAGTTTTTGTGATTGAATGCTATATGTATAATATTTTTGTAGAGATACAGATCATCGGGCCATCGCCCACTCTTGTGGGGGGATATTCAACTTCTCTGATCTCCTACATGCTTCTGCCATTGATGGTGTCACAAAGTGTCAGGAATATTTATATATATATATATATATGCAAAGGACAAGGTAAACATATTTATCTAACTTTTATTTGTTTAAACATTTAATTCCTTTAAGGCTGTCTGATCTCTATGCCTGTTATTGGGAGAGCCTTTATTATATATATGAAATTTATAAAAAAATTTTTAAAAAATAATTTAATAAAAACTTTAATAAAAAAATTAAATTAATAGATTGATCGAATTTAATATGAAATCAATAATATATAAAAAAAATTAAAAATATTATTTATTATTTAAATTTAATAAATATTTATTGAACGATAAAAATTTTATCAATATTTTTATTAAAAATATATAACTAAAAATATATCAAATTTTATTTTTTTCAAATTTTGCATACTTTATTATGTAACAAAAATTTTCGATTTATAAATTTTAATTTTTGATTTTAATTTTTATTTAATTATTTCTAATAAAAAGATTCATAAATTTTACACAAAGTTGGGCCAAGGTTTGGTGCCCAATGATCTTGCGACCTGGGAAATGTGGTGTTGGGCTTTCAGCCAAACATCAATTAATGCCCAATGATTGATTTTTATGGACTCATTGCATTGAGCCAGTCTTTTCTATCAAGAAATTTGGCCCTCAAAGTTGGGTTCTTCTAGCCCGATACCCTTATTTCAAGACTGTTGAAGCCCAATAAATTTCTGTTTCTTGCCTCGTGGGCCCATTGCTGCAGTGCACACTAGTCACTAATTCCTTTGACCGTTTGGTTGGAACTTAAAAAGTACTGAAAACTATATTTCCGCTTGTTTCTTAAAAAGCTTTTGCAGGTAGGGTCGGGGTAATTTTTACTCACCTCCAATTTTATCTAATTTTATAATCATAAAATTCGTATTTATATTTGATTTGAATTTTTTTCTATTTTTTAATATTTAAATTTGATTCCGATATGATATTATATAAATAGTATCTGATCAAAAATTAATAAAATATTATTTTTTATAATAAAAAATTTTATTTTTTAAATAATTATATATAAAAAAAATTTAAAAAAATTTTTTTAATATAATATCAGGTCAATTGAGTTTGTTTAAAATTCAAACTCGACTCGACCTCGATCTTTTTT
The DNA here is from genome assembly GCF_047325235.1 of Durio zibethinus. Classification (NCBI taxonomy): domain Eukaryota; kingdom Viridiplantae; phylum Streptophyta; class Magnoliopsida; order Malvales; family Malvaceae; genus Durio; species Durio zibethinus. The sequence goes on from NC_143169.1 coordinate 25,943,373, forward strand.
TAATAATATTCAATTTAATCCAAAATTTGATTTCAAAAAAAAAATTAATTTTATGAGATCAAATCAGATCATAATCCGTCGAACTCGAATCAAATAATCATCCTTGATTAAGATTTGTTTGACATCCAATTTCTTCTTTAGATATTCATAATTTTTGGTCGGATTTTTCTGCTTCTGTTTCAAATCTTAGGAATTTGATTTTACAATTATATAATCTGCTACTCTTGAAGGATTGGAGCATATATTTCTTTTTCTTTTTTTTTTTTTAACATTTTTTTGCATGGTTAAATTTGAGATAAAAAACTTACACGTGGCCAAAGTGGCCTTATAAATTGTCATCATCCTCTAAACCCTTGCAAAACCTAACAAATAAAAAAATTTTAAATACAACATTACTTTCCAGAGTTTTATCTTACTTGTCATTCGATTCAAAATCAGGTAGGAAAAGCAATGCTTTATTTGATTTTGTAAATTTCCAAGCTGCAATTCATCTTAATTTTTATGTTTAGACGAAACAATTGTTACCATTTTTTTTTTTTTTTTTTACATTTTTTCGCATGGTTAAAATTGTGGAAAACTTACAAGTGGCAAAGTGGCCCTTACAAAACGTCTTCGGATCATCCTATAAACTCTTGCAAAACCTAGACAAATCTAAACACAATATTACTTAAACCTTTGCAAAACCTAGAAAAATCTAAACGCAATATTACTTTCCAATGGATTAGAGGAATACTGTTTTATTTGCCTTGTCTTTCTATTTAAAACTGATTTTTTTATTTTATAAATGTTAACTGACATCACGTTATGTAACAGTCCCTTCAAATTTCAAGTATTTAGTACCATGTATTACTATCTTCACGAATATTTACCAAAGAGTGATCAGTATCCGTAATTAAGCTCTAATCAGCATCCCTCATTATTCTTTGATAAAAAAACTTGAATCACTGCAACATTATTTTTCAAGAAACAGTATTTTATCTGTCTTTCTAAAGGACAAGTCTCATATCTATCTTGTCTTTCTATTGAAATCGGAAAAAGAAAAAAAATAATTTATAGATTTGCAGGCTACAATTCATTTGAATTTCTATGTGATTGTGCGATAAATCTAAATACAATATTACTTTTTATATATAAAACGAAGTTACTGTGAAAATCTAAACATAACATTCTTTCTAAAGGAACAGTGTTTTTATTTTTTTATTCAAAATAAAAAAAAAAAACAAAAAAACAATTATACTTAAACAAACTGATTATATAATCTACAATGAAATATAGGTTAAAACCCCGAATCTGATCCGACTTAATGCTTTAATAAACTTGAATTCGATTTTATTCGAATTTTTTTTTGTTTTTTTATACCCAAACCCGATTTTGACCCGATACTATATAAATCGTATCCGATTTGATCCGAATTAATAAAATATTATTTTTAAAATATAAAATATTATTTTTTAAATATAAATATTTAAAAATATTATTATATAAATATATATAAATAAAAAATTAAAAAATTAATTAAAAATATTTTTTTATATAATATCGGATCGGATTTGCATAAAACTGAAAACCCGACCCAACATCAATTGTTTTCTAATCTTACTTAACCTGACTCGAAACTCGAATTTAAAAAAAAAAAAATCGACCTCATAAGATTAAGTCGGATCGAAATCTGTCGAAAAATAGTTGAATTGCCGTCCTTAGTTAAAATTAGAGAAATACATGACAAAAATGACTTGCAAAACCTAAAAATTTCTAAACACAATATTACTTTCCAAAGGAATAATATTTTATCTGTTTTGTCTTTCTATTTAGAATTGGGAAAAAAAAAATAGAGAAAAATCAATTCTTTATTAATAAAGAAAAAAATAATCTATTTGACTTTGTAAATTTTCAGTTTATAATTTATCTTAATTTACGAAGCGATTATGCAAGCAAAAAAATGGGAAAAAAAAAGCATTCTAAAGCAAGAAAAACACTCTAAAACAAGGAAGGCTGTTAAATAAAAGCAAAAGCAAGAGAGATGCTTAAGAAAAAGCAAGAGATAAAGCACGAGAGATGCTTGAAAATGAGAGGCATTCTGAAGCAAGAGAAATGCTTGAAAAGGCGAATCGATATTGATTCAATCCAATGTTTATTACAAAGTTTAAAATTACAAAAAGATTATATGAAACATACATAAAAGAATTTAAAATTTACAGGGGATTACCTTAGCTTTTGGAGTATCTAGATTCTTCTAGAAACCTCCGTACTTTGGGTCTGTTAGGGTTTGGTGCCCCCACACTTGGACCTAGTTCGTTTTGGGCCCTTCTAGAGGCATTTTCTTTGGTATGGGGAGTCTGTGTGGGTGGGCTGTGTGTCTGTTGCAAGGCGTTATCATCGATCTTCCCGAAACCCTTGCAAAACCTAGGAAAACCTTAACATAACATCATATTCCAAAGGAAGGTGTTTTGTTTGTCTTGTCGTTTTATTCAAAACCGAGAAAAAAAAACAATGCTTTATTAATGGGGATTTACAGATATCTGCAAACTCTAATCACAAAAAACTCTAGAAAAACCCGAACTTTTTTTACCGTTGCATCAACAAATTCAACGACTTATGTAATCCCACCTCTATCCTCTCCTCTCTTTCACAGTCGAGTCTCACCTTCTGCTCCCTCTATTTCCAAATGGATCGCTCCTTTGAATGGCCCTCTCTTCCTCTCTTCTCCTCCTTGGAAACTCTCTCAATCCGCCACTCCGCTTTGGGGAAACGTCGCCGTTTTAAGAAAAGTTCAAGCTTTAAATCTTGACTTGATTAGAGGCAGTGGAGCTAAGTCTCCAGTGAAGCTACGATTCGGGTCGGTCCTATCAGACCCGAGAGTCTCGGTTCGGGTGGAAACCAGCAAGGAAGGGACTAAGGAGTGGGAAGCTGTGTTGGAAAGTTTTCTGAATTTGCCCAATTTACTTTCAATGAGTCGATTGGTTTCTGGCCCTTTGCTTGGATGGTAACTTTTAAAATAATTTTTTTTTTCTTTTAGTTTCAAAAAATTGATTTTGCTGAAATTATTTAACAAGTTAAATGCAGGATGATTGTAAACGAAATGTACGGTTTTGCATTTCTGGGGTTGGCTATGGCTGGTGCAACTGATTGGGTATGGGTTCTCTGACATTTCTCATACCATGGAAACAAGTAAAAATTTTGTATATGTCATGAGAATTTAAGTTCCTTTTATCATTTCTGTTGGTTTTTCTAGTTGGATGGATATATAGCTAGAAAGATGATGATTAATTCAGTCGTGGGTTCTTATCTTGATCCTCTAGCTGACAAGGTAAATGACTGATGCTACTTACTCCTTTATATGTTTTTGTCACTTGCTTCTGCGTTTCGTTTGACAGGTAGTTTATTTTCGGTCTTCTTGGTATAGGTTCTTATCGGATGTGTTGCTCTGTCCATGGTACATAACCATCTTTTGCACCGTAAGTAATCTGCATTTGTTTGGATCTTCTGCAATTCTCTGGTTATTACCGTTTGATGAGATACTGAGTATAACATGTTGTAAGGAGTATTGGCTCGCTTTCCTTGCATCCACAAAAAAGTGTTCTATCATACAAATACGCATGAGGTTTCCTATGTCAAATGCTGAAATTATTCGTAGTTGGACTAAAAGTTTAAGAGATGCATTAGTTTCTGGTAATTGATCACTGCTGTGCAACAAGGATAATTTGGAATCATCATAATTTTGCAGTTTTTGCAAGTAATTGCATCAGAGTCCTTCATCTTGATTTCTCTTTAAGAGGCCATTAATACAGGGAATTGCGGCTGTTTTAACAGTAATAATCTATGTATGTTATTTGATACTTATATTTTGCACACAGAGGCACTAAATTATCTGTAAATGTTTGATTATGGCTATCTTATTAATTTTCTATGCTGTAAAGCTGGACTTGTCGGGCTTGTTGTCTTGCGAGATGTTGCCCTTGTTAGTGGTGCATTGTACCAGAGAGCTATTAGCTTGGATTGGCAGGTGAAGTTGCTTAATTGAAATTAATGAGCATATGTTTTTGTTCCAATTGTTTTATGGCTTGGCAAACTTTGCAATTATTTATCTAAGTCTTGGCTGTTATCGTTGGACTTTTTTGATTCAGCGGAAAAATTGGCTAGATTTCTTCAATCTTGATGAGACTGGTCCACAGAAGATTGAGCCTCTCTTTATAAGCAAGGTAAGAATCATCTTTTGTTTTCCTAATTGGGTGGAATAGAGGGTAAGCTGTGGAGTCTGCATGTCTTTAGCATTTTAACAACAAATAGACACTGAGAACAAGAGTAGAAAATGGTGACAATACTTGGACAAATGCCATATGGAGAATGCAAAAAACCTGAATGCTGGTGGTGGTGAAAACGGTTAATGCCATATCTGAAAAGACTTCAAATTTTTGCAGGTTAACACAGTTTTCCAGCTGATTTTAGTTGCCTCAGCTCTCCTTCAACCAGAGTTTGGAACACCAGAAACTCAATCATGTATCACATACTTAAGGTAAACTAATTGACTCTCTGCTCATTAGATCATACTCTTAACTAGATTACAAGGCACAAAAACTTATTTTTCATGACATACCAACAGTTGGCTAGTGGCTGCAACAACAGTTGGTTCTACCATTGGGTATGGAGCACAACACATGAGAAAGAGACCTGGGTTGATCACAAGAAGGTCCTAGTTTGAACTTTAGTGCAACTCTTAGACAATTGATGAGTTGCTATGGTTCTGGCAGCCCATTTGTGAGCATAGAGTACAAGCTGGATGTAGAGTCAAAGGAGCGTATTGATTGCTTGTAAATGGCCTACACCTTCTTGTAATAAAAGCAACAGATACAATCAACTGTCAATGAATACAGCATTGGCAAAGCATGCTATTTAGCATAGAATAATTTAAAAGTCGTAAAATTTTGTCATTGATGTTTAACCTCTCTTTAAGAAATTATAGTAATTTCTGCCATGTCCCAGTCTCTAAATGCATCCGTTTCCATTTTCGCTTCACTCGAGCAACACCTATTGGTAGGGGTGATTCAATAACTGAATCGATCAGTTCTGAATTCGAACATGTAAAAGCTTCCACTAGACATGACTATCCCAAAAGTTTACAAATTAAATCACCTAATGGGATAAACATCATTCACGTGAGAGGATCCGAGATTCCTCGTCTCATTGTCATTGCCTAGTGGTAGGAGGCGCGGCTGATTTCGAGGATGCGATCGGGGTTTTGCTTTGACTTTAGGAGGGAGAGGGCGGCGCGTGATTTTTGTGAGAGGTGAGACGGGTGGAGCCGTCTGGGGACAGGATTGAGAAGTGGCGGCGGTGGAAAGATGCGGTGGTTGTTGATGTACGGATCCGGGATTGGATTACACCCAAAGGAGTATTCTTTTACCGGGCGGAAAATACGGAAGTGGTGGGAACAAAAAGTACAGATCCGAGTTGAACCGGGGTCTTGAACCCGACGTGAATCGAACACGCAACCTTCTGATCTGGAGTCAGACGCGCTACCATTGCGCCACGGATCCGGTTATAGTGTTTTGTGAAAGTCTATTTATAAATAAAAAATAATTGGTGTAGTGAAACTTTCTTTTATTTCTCTAAAATTTACGGCACATGGGAAAAAGACAAGAAAAAAAGTAGTAAAGAAGGAAAGTTGAAAAAAACAAAATTAAAATTGCAACCACCGCATTCGTTGATGAACTCGTAGAATCTTAGGTGAGACTCGAGAGAGCGACCATAGAGGAAAGCAAAAAAGGCTTCATTGCTGAAATTAGTTATTAGCATCTCCTTTTGGACCGACCGGTAGAAACATTTAATTTAGTTGTTCTCTTTCTAGTTTCTTCGTATCTCTCTTACACGGTAGTATTCTTTCGTGTCTCGACTTCTCAAATTTTCTTTTCTTTTTCTGCTTTTTTGTTTGGGTGAGGGGATTTTGACTTTCCCGGGAAACCTCGGGAAAATAAGAAAAAATGGTTAGAATGACGAAAATGCCACTGAGCTTAACGCCTATGGAGCTTCCAGCTCTGGTGTCCAATTGGTGGGACGAGATCAATGACTCGACTCAATGGCAGGATGGCATCTTCTACACTCTCTGCGCCACTTATGCCCTAGTTTCCTCCGTTGCTTTGGTCAGCTTTCTCTTCTTTCCTTTCAATTTTCAGGTTTTTATACGTTTTTATTTGGTTCATTGAACTGTTCGATTTTTTTTGCTTGGATCAGTGCTGAGTAGACAATTTGTTTCAAGAGTTGATTTTTATTTTCATAATTTTTTTTTTCATTTTAATAGTTTCCAGTATTTTAGGAGTCAAAGGTGATTACTTTGTTTAGAGTGACATTGTAATAACTGCCATTTTTCCCCTAATTTTTTTTTATTTTAGTTAAATGATTGGAGTAAACTATACTTGGCAATTTAAAAAAACACAGTGACACGAAACAATCGTGATACAATAATTATATATGGGATTAACATGACACGAATACACGAATTTTAATATTTTACACAATATAAATACACGAATCACCAGGTCTAGAGTAAACATCTGATGTGAAATTAAAGCTTTTAAATTTTAATTTTTCTGTGAGTTTCATTGTTAATTATTTTGATTTGGAGAAGTTTGTTCATGGTATAATGATCTTAGATAAGTTTGCATGTAATAATTGGTGTTTTTACCGTGCAGATACAATTAATAAGGATAGAATTGAGAGTGCCTGAATATGGTTGGACGACGCAGAAGGTTTTCCATCTTATGAACTTCATTGTTAATGGAGGTCATTTCAAAGTCTTCAAAACACATGGAAGTGTTTTCTATTACATTGTTATTAGGATTATAAGATGTAAGTTTGGTTTTTTGATTGTGAGTTTTCTTGTTATTGCAGTGCGTGCTATTGTGTTTGGATTTCACAATCAAGTATTTGTATTGCATCCCAAGGTTAGTTTGCTATGGAATCAAGAGATATTCGTTCATATGCTAAAGTTTTTATCGTCTGAGAAAAAGCTTGCATTGGGTTTCAAATTCAATAAGATTACATTTTCTATTTGGGCATGATAGACAAATTCGTTTTACTTTTTCTAGGACAAATTAAGACCTCTTGGGTAGCATAAGGGAAATAATTAGAATGCAATTTGAGAGAAAAATGGAGTATATAACTAACAAATTGTTATGATCCAATGACACGAAGCTTTTATACTGACATTAGCCATTACTTCTTGAACTAGGTACTCACATTCGTACTGTTGGATCTACCAGGCCTTCTATTTTTCTCCACATACGCATTACTTGTCCTGTTTTGGGCAGAAATTTATCATCAGGCAAGTTACTTTTCTTATTTGTTTTTGTAAAACGATGTGTCCAATTTGGCTGGTCCTTGATCAATAGACTTGAGCTACGAACTTTTGGAATTGGTTCTTTCTTGTACTTGAGGAACTATGACATTTTACATTTGACATTATGAGCAGGCAAGAAGTTTACCAACGGATAAACTCAGAATTTTTTTTGTATCAATCAATGTTGTTATATACTTTATACAGGTGTGCTCCAACTTGCATCCTTTTGTGCTATTTACTTTGTTTATTACCATCATTAAGTAGGTTAATCTCAGAAGGATATTATTGTATCTGTTTATTTATTACTCTCTCAAATTTTTATCTCAAAGTTTGCTGCCACTACTAGCTCTGACACATTCTTGGCGTGTAAGTCAAGTTAACAAATTGAAGTTTTGACTTCAGGTCTGCATTTGGGTGTACCTCTGGATAGATGACAACAGCGTGGTGGAATTCATTGGAAAAATATTTATTGCTGGTAAGTGTAATAGTGAATCATCAAAACAAGTTTAACAAGGTTTATCTCTGGGTATTAGTCTTTTTTCGCAATAGAAGGTTTATGCATGTTAAATCTTCTTTTGTTTAACGGTGCCACTTATTTTCTTTATTGTTTTCTCCAGTGGTGTCATTTATAGCTGCTTTAGGATTCTTGTTGTATGGTGGAAGGTAATTGTTGTTTGTTAACACAATACTTATGGATATTATGACTAGAGTATATATTTCTAAAAATGTGCTAATCCTGCTTACTTAACTCCTTCCAGATTATTTTTTATGCTACGACGTTTCCCTATTGAATCAAAAGGAAGAAGGAAGAAGCTTCATGAGGTATTTTCCTTCCAATCCTAGTAAATAACAATTCATTTCTATTGTAATTCTAATGTAGCATAAGTTTAATGTGCATTTCTCTATGTGCTAACTGTTTGGTTTTTAACTTGGCATCATTCTGGGGAAATTACTTCAAATTAATTTGGGCATGTTCATGAATTTATTGAGAATATTTTCTTGAATAGAGTACAGCAACACCACATAGCCAACCATATGTGATGTGAAAAGGGCTATTTTGTTGTTGTAGGACTTTCTCGGCATTAGTATTGTTTACTGGATCTCCTCTTTTTTTTTTTCTGTCTGTAGGTTGGATCTGTTACAGCCATTTGTTTCACCTGCTTCCTTATTAGGTGCTTTGTGGTAAGTTTTTCTCTTTTGACCAAACTTTGGGGTAGGTTTAAAACTATATAATTTACACTTGGAAGGTTTAACTACTACTTATTCATCGTGTCTCTTGTATTTGACTCATACAGCAGTGTCTCTGTTCTCAATAGATGGAAATCTATTTGATTATTATATCTTGAGGCAAATTAATAATCTGAAAGCTCAAATATGTATGACTTAGACATGCTACATCCTTCATATGAGAGAAAACCTCTGGGAAATTTAGTTTGTATAGTATTTTTCTTTTTTTTTAGATTAAAATGAAGCAAAAGACTTTAAACAATCTTTTCCAAGAAAACCTCATACTTGATGAGTTTATTCTTTTTACTTTTTCTTCCTTTTGAATCAAAAGGAAGCTTGAACCTTGCCTGGAGTTTTCATTGTCTCAACATTCTTGCTAATAATGACTAGAAGAGGCACGCAAAATAGTATGCCTCTGGCTAAATACTCCCAGTAATAAGTGAATAGCTGAATGCAAGTCAAAATTAGGAATTTGACCATAGAGAGCGGCATTAGTGCATGCTTCACATGAGTTCTCTTCCTAGGTTTTGTCTTAGATTGCCTTAGCAAGAGAAATTGGTCAAGAAGTTGAATGTTATGAGTATTTTTATGGCTCTCATAAAATGGGTTATCAACAATGTTAGAGGTCAGTATTTGACCCAGATAATTTGAGCTTGACAACAGTTACAATGACTCAAATCACTCAACAGTTACAATGCTTTTTTGTTTATTTGGTTGCTAAAATATTCCTGCTTTCTATGTGCAGGTGGTTTTATCTGCTTTTGATTCAGATGCGTCACTTGATGTTTTGGACCATCCAGTTTTAAACTTGATCTATTACATGGTATTTTACAAGTCCTTCTTATTTGTGGCCACCTATTTCTCTCACTTGTATTTTCTTAAACATGTAATTTCTATTGGTCAAATTACAGCTGGTTGAGATCTCACCTTCAGCTCTAGTCTTGTACATCCTGCGAAAGTTGCCTCCAAAGAGAATATCTGCCCAATATCACCCCATCCGGTAGCCTGAATGCTTCTTTGTTCGTAGGATTGTATTTCCCCCTAGAAAAATGGTTTTGGCATGGTTTGGACTTTGGAGGGTTAGTTAGTGTTGGAGTCGAGCGAGGGAAATGGAGCCAGAGAACAATCCAGAAGTAGAACTGGAACGGCTGATGGTGCTGGCAAAACTTTTTACGTGTATACATAGCTATTTGCAGCTTTCTTAGAAGGAGATCATTCAATTGATTTCTTCATGAGTTATTTGATCGAATGGTCGTTAATCGACACTTGTGCATTATTGGTTGAGAATTGGAAGATTATTTGTTTTTTCTTGTAGGTTCAATCGTCGATGTAGTAGTTCTTCGATGTCTGTTCTTAGAGATTGAGTTTTGTTTTGTGTTTTGTAGCTGTTTTTTTCAGCATTTATCCTAAGAGTTTAGTAAATGTTACATAATAGTTTGCCTTGCTGTGGATTTTGGAGCAACCATCTGAATATCTGATAGCTACCCATGAAAAGCAAATCCTTAATTATGCGTGGGTTGGAGATTTTAACACCTGAGGAATTCTGGGTAATTTGTCCCCCCCCAAAAAAAAAAAGCTTAGAACTAGGACTAGCGTAGTGGTAGAATTCCATCCAAAAGCACTTAATTAGGTGGTAAGTTATAAAATTCCATCCCCAAATAGCTGTAGCAGCAGCAACATCAGATATACACAGCTAACCTCTAATGCAACGAAGATATATAGTTCATGATTAGCATGTAAGCTTGAACATTTTCAAGAAATGGCCAACCACAATTTTTTGGGCCTTTGCTATGTCCAAGCATAGTCAATTCAACCGAAGGTACCCTCCATTGGTCTAGTTTCAGCACGACAGATTAATCTCTGTGAAGTTCCTCTGCGGGTGGTGGAGCAAATCTCACATTTGCTGGCCGTGCTACCACTACAGCCTCATCTGCAAACAGCGCTTTAATAAAGGATGGAGTTTTTAGGGGTCGGCGACCAGTCATTCGCGGATATACGTCTTCGAGAAAATAATATGCGTGACCAGCTATCATTCCCTGGATCAACAAAATATTTAGATTGACAAAAAGCCAGAAATGTAACAATGACAAACAACAAGATGCAAAAGTTAAACATGGCCACAGTGAGGATCTAAACATAGGCGAGACAAGAAAAGGGGGCAGTTTATAGGACCACTGCATAATTATAAAATAGGACCACTGCATAATTATAAAGCGGTCTCACAGTCCTTACCCAATAGCTGAGTCCAAACGACTTACTCCCCCCACATCCCTTCCCTTTCCTTTTCCACTATATTCACCCCAAGAATCACAACATGACCTCTCCAGCAGTAATGATAGACAATGATAAGAAAAGAGTTTAATTACACTAGTATAGCTTCTGTCCACTCAGATGAACATACTAATGGATTTAGGAGATATGCAGAAAATTCATACAAATAATACTATCCCAAATTTCAACGTTAAAAGCAAGCTCTGGGTATGGAAACGCACCAGGAGATCCACCCAAGCACTAGCACCAACAAGGACAGAGAATCCCAAAAGCACCTGAAAGATAAACAAGGAAAAGAAGCAATTATGCTCTACAACTAGGAGAAGTCGGATCAAACCCACAAATGTAAATAAGAAGAATAAAACTTTTTCTCCATGGGAAAATCCACCATAACAACTTTTTCTTTCTTCGTCAAAACCTGTAAATGCTTTGATAGGATACATTCTCAAGAACAATAAAAAAAAGGATGGAATGAACAGAAGCACTTACCCAGGGCAAGTAAGCTGCTGTAAAGGTAAAAAGACCCAGAAAACTCATGTGTATAAAAGGATTCTGCTTGCTCCACACATAAACCTGCAAGGTATAGTAAAACAAGATGGCTTCCAAAATGACCACCAGAGAACGCCTGCTACCAGTAAAATGTATTTTGTATGTAAACAAAGGCAGATATACTTACCATCATGAATGTCAATGAATTGCTTAGAAATATGATTTTGGCAAATGACTCTGACAGATAAGGTATCATTCCTCCAATAAGAACGATGCCAGTTAAGACGGAAGCTCCAAATAAGAGCATGTAAAAAAAATCCGCAGTCCTCCCCCTAAAAGAATTCTCTTCAAGAAGCTTGCAGTACCGAGCAAGAAAGAACATGTGAAACATGAAATCCAAATCTGGTATTACCAAGTGATACCGTGTTAAAGGTGCTAAAATATTTGAGAGTACTAGCTTCAATCATATTCTAATTTATCACATCCACATGCCAGGATAAGCAATAGCAACTTTTAAAGACATTTAATGCCATTGATGGAGTATACTCAGAAGAAAGTAAAAAGGAAAAGGGCGCAGGAGGTATGGACTTGCTTTTTGTCTTTAACCTCACTTCATTTTTATCCACATTCACTCCACCGAAGTTTACCAACTCAAATACACTACTGCATTTCCATGCTTTAGACTAAAAATTGAAGGGAGACAAAGACGGCTCTCTCTGTTTCATTAGGAAAATTCTACACTTTGAGCAATAACATACACAACATATTACACAGCACCGTTCCCAAGGCATAACAAACCAAAGATTTCACTACACTCAGACATAAAGACACATGAAATTTACCCATCTTGCGGAAGTACAGGAAGTTAGTAATGAGGCGCCAGAATTGATACTGCTTAACCACGAGCTTGGGGTTCAAGTACAGATGATAAGGTGATATTATCTGCAAAGAGACAAACTAAATCAGATTAGCATAACAATCCCAAACAAGTACTGATTCTTTTCAAAACCAAGATGGAAAAACCAATCAAATCCAATTGCTTATCATACAAAAAAAAAAAAACCATCCTTTGAAAAAAGGAGTAACAAACAAACAGTCAACTTTGACTGCCCAAATTCCCAACAAACTTTTTCAAGAAATAAAATTTCGAAATATGAATGATAAACTGAAAACTCATAGAGCAAATCCAATGGGAAACGCCCAATTTAAAAAATTGAGATAAACACAGCTCGAATCAGCCTAAAATAATCATACCCATTTTCATAGAACATTAAAAAGCATGCACTAATCATTGAAAATTGAAGACGCAATCACAATCCTATTGCCCTGATTGAGAAAAAAATTACATAAAAATACCAAAAAAAGAAAAGAAAAGAAAAGAAAAGGAAAAGAGCCATACTTCGAGAGAGCAACCAATAGTGGTGACTACGGCAGCCGTGAGATAAGAGCGGGTGATGATGGGCATCTGCTTGTACCATTCTTCAACAGCTTGAGCCATTTTTTTCACAAAAAAAGCTCTTTTTAATTTCTACAATAACAAAATTGAACCAAGATATTTCACACACTAATTCGATAAAATTTTTAATCTGATTTTCTGGGTTTTGGGGCTTTCGAAGATCGAAACAGAGATTTTGGTTTTTGAAGAACCAAAATGAAAGAAATGAAGGTAAGTGTGAAATCGCGTACAAAATATAACACAGTAGTTTGGCTTCGTTGTTCTTTGCGTTCAGTTCAATGACAAATCCAGTCGAATCAGAAAGCGCGTGTTGGACACGAACCAATAGGATTGCTTTCACCTGGCCCTAAAATAGCTCTTGGTTGATTTAGTAAACCATAATGTTTACATTGCCTTCTTTTTTATTTCTTTTGATAATAACAAATATTGAAATTAATTGAATTTAACCAATTATATTATCAACAGAATCAATTTTACCCATATTTGTGATTTTTACCCACTTTCATGACTAAATTTTTTTTTTCCCTTTTAAAAAATAATTGAGCAAATTCATACTTACACAAATGAAAATGAGAATTGTTAATAGTTTGCTGTTTAAATTTTAGTGAATTTTAAGAGAGGTCTTAGGTTCAATTCCTTTATCAGCCATCCCATGACTGAAACTGGAAAGGGGTTTCTTGTGAAATAATTGACAAAGTAACAAGGCTTCCATTTTATTATTGCAGTAAAAAGAAACACAAAATGTTAATGTCAATGCAAACAGAAAATTGAGTCTGACATGAGCATTGAAATGTACCACTAAGGCAAAAACTAAACAGAATCCACATCTAGTAGTTTGACAGTCAAATGAGGAACATCAAGCTTGCTGTAAGCCCTTGTATTCATCAATCAGAAATAACAGAATAACCATAAGTTTTACATCAACTGGTTTTATTCAACTCAATAAAAGAAACAAGTTATGTTACATTTAAATTTTCATTGCTAGGTAGTCTCTCAGCCAATACCTTATCAGCAGGTAAAGCCATCACCAGCACAGCACACAATTGTCTGCTGGTAAATATAAAATCGTGAAAAGCTGAGGTTTCAGTGTCCAGTAATGTCCGAATGTAGAGTTATGTGTTTATCCCCAGCACAAATCCATTACTGTAAGAAGGAAGATTGCAGGAAGAATCATGATTTTTAACTGGGGAACGGAAGGGATTTGGTGTCACGGGGTAGGTGATGTGCAGTCCAGCACCACGTAAAACCTGTTTAGCATTTGCACACAAATTTCTGACGGCTCGTTGAAGAAGGCTGGAATGCCCATGGCTTTGATCAAATCAAGTGCACCACCCCAACTGGCATGCCTATCTAATACGCAGTTCAGTGCAGCTATAACATGGGGGGAAGGCAAGTTGGTGGCTTCTTCCTGATGAACACCCCTTACAAGATTCACCCTAACTCTGCTACTTATTCCTGATTTGTTCCTGACAAATTCGGGTCCCACCATAGCTACTTGTATTTTACCCAACAAGTGACTGATCTTAACAAATGTCGGCATCCAGTCCATCTCCCCTTCAGGCCCCAGGTAGTGAGGAATCACCTCCTTTCCTTTGAATAAAAGATTCTTTGAACTGATACTGAAAGCCGTCAACATATAATAAACCATCAAAGGGTGGGAAAGACCATCAGCAACAGGACTTGACAATGGCAGTGATCGAAGGTTATAGTACTCCGACCAACCAGAAAGAAGGATAGGGCTTGAGATTCAGTCTCTTAAATGATTTGGAAAAGGTCAATCACGAAAGTACTCTTCATCATCCCGCCCAGCCCATGAATCCCATAGCCCACCTTTAACTGGGTAGACCACATTCCTTTTGATGGATACCCAATGATTCAAGCCATTTACAAGGTTGGCCAGCAGAGCAAGGGAACCCCAACATTTTCATTGGAGGCTTTTCTTCCCTTTCCATCATAGCTCTGTACAGACCACACATGCTTTTATGTGATTCCTTCTAGTGCTGCTTTTGGCAGAGAGAACCACAGCAGACCGCTGCTCGACATCACCCACAGCAGAGAGATTGATTTCCATTAACTTCTTTCTCGCACATAGCCCATTGCCTTGAACTGGAATTTAAGTCTACCCTTATATCCATCAAGTTGGCTTCATCTGATGGCTCTGCATACTTGGGTGTTGAGCTGGCTGTTGAACTTGTCTTTTTCTCATATGCCTGCCCATGTGGGTGTTAGACTGTAACTGCAACAACTTCATGACCTCTAGCCATTTCTGGAGGCCACTCAACTGTCTCAATAAATAGGTCAAAAACATATCAACCTTGGCCAGTTTGGACCACCTTCTTTATCCACCTTAAGCAATGGGTGCACCAGAGAAATGGCTCTCATGAAAGCATACACGAACTTTAGCTCTTCCAGGGTAGGATTCCTAAACTGAAGCTCACCTGAAGATGTGCAGCTCGCAACATCAATAACAGGAAACCTATCATTTCTTGATGCTTCCAATGACAATCGTTGGAAGGCAACATTAATGTCTCAAGCTCATATGTGATCTTCAAAAGCTCAACATTTGGAACTCGAATTGTCTACCTTGAGCCTGCCATCTTCTTAGCATCATTTTGAGATCTAAACATATAAAACCCAATATCCCCACCATCTTCGCCGATGAACTGGGAACATGAAAAAGGCTGTTTTTTGCCGGACCAATCTGAATCTTTCCCCACTCGAACACCAAAGAAATGCCCTTGGCACCATCTTCTCCAAGTTTCAGTTCTATATAGGGCTGCAGAAGCTTTAAATAGGGACTTTACAAAATTAGAAGCAATGCCTTCTACCTTCACAAGGCATGTCCCGCATCCAGGACCAGAACCAAATTGCTCCTGGAATCTATTAAACAAACAGGTTCTTCAAATGTAAATCCATTCCAACCCCTGGCATGAAATCTAATTAAAGCCTGATGACTCTTTTTTAGACAACGAGACAGAAGACAACAATTCCAATTACAAATTGAATCCAATCAAAATCTGTCAAAAGATCTCACAAGATTATCACTTTAGCCAAGAATTTTCTCCAAGACAAAAACTTTAAACTTCAGTAAAGAGCAGTTACTCCAGCAAAGTAATTGTGCATACTAAAACTGCTTAAAAACTGGAAATAAGGGAATTCTGATTACCAGGTCATTGGAAGAGTTAAAAATAACAATGGAAACCAGTTAATTACCTCAACTTGAAAGATAAAAGGTTAAAACTTCACAACATGCTGCAGCTGAACTTTAGAATTCTCCAGCAATATTCGGATTCAAATGAGTGAAAGAAAGAGCTGTCCAGATCCGTTGCCTTTCAGATACTGAAGAATTATTGCAAGTACAGCAAACACTGCCAAGTATAAAAATTAACCCACATTTTAAGTAAAAAAAACCTGTGATTATTAGTGACTAAATCAACGATTAAAAAGCTATTGGGGTCCACAAATTTAAAATTATCAAAATATCCCCTGCCTTTAACCATTTAAACTGGTAAGAACCAAACCTATTTCAGTCATTTTGACAAACATCAGCTTACTTGCCCCTCCTTTGGCGGCTTTGCCTTTTCCCAATTACTTCAGCTCTTTCACATCTTCCAAACCTTACCCCTTATCTAGGGTTAGGATTTCACTCCATCTGTCTCTCTATTGTCAGAATAACAAAACCCCAGATTTAAGACGATGCAGCAACCAGCACCCGGCGTAGTCCCATCCGCAATGGCTCCACCGCCTTCCATGGCGGCGGCTCCACAGACGCAACAACAGTACCAATACCATCAACCGCCTGCTCATCCACAGCAACCTTACATGATGATGAACATGATGGCGCCTCAGAGCCAGCCTCCCATGTGGCCACCTCAGCAAGGTTCGGCTATGCTGCCAGCTCAGCAACAACAGGCCGGTCAAGCCGGTCAACCCACTAGCACCGATGAGGTTCGGACTTTGTGGATCGGTGATTTGCAGTATTATATGGATGAGAATTATCTCTTGAGCTGTTTTTCCCAAACTGGAGAGGTATTCAACGGCTTTTACTTATTATCATCTTGAGATTTTGTTTTCTGGGTCGTTTAGTTTGGTGGGGTTTGTTTTGATGCAATGTTTCAATTAGTGATTTCTGTTGTTGTTCTGATTTCGCGGATGGTTGTCTAATTTTGTGTTGATTCGTGTTTTTAATTTCTCTGGTCGCAGTCTGTATGCATAAAAATATGATTTTGGTAGTGGATTTGTTGTTTTTTTTAAGGTTTTTAATGTTCTTTCTTTTATGGTTAGGAGCCTTGTTGCAGATGTGATATGTTTATGATCTTTGATGCCATGTTCTGTTTTTTATTGCGTTGAATGGCTTTAACCAGGGTGCTGTTCTTTGCTTAGACTAGCAAGCTTTTAGATATGAGACGTGGGTATTTATTTAGTTAGTATATGTCATTGGTACTCGAGTTATTTTAAAAAGATGTGTAAATATTTTCACTTTGTGATTCATGTGTGAGTAATTGAAGACAGAGTTCTTATTTCTTTATTCTGGTGCAGGTTGCTTCTGTGAAAGTTATCCGTAACAAGCAAACAGGTCAAGTGGAGGGTTATGGGTTTATTGAATTTGTTTCACGAGCTGCTGCTGAGAGAGTTTTACAAACATACAATGGTACATCTATGCCGAATGGTGAGAACAACTATAGGCTGAATTGGGCATCCTTTAGTTCAGGCGAGAGGCGAGATGAAACCCCTGACTTTACAATCTTTGTTGGAGACTTGGCTGCTGATGTTACTGATTACATGCTTCAAGAAACTTTCAGGGCACACTTTCCATCTGTGAAGGGTGCAAAGGTTGTGATTGATAGGGTCACTGGACGCACAAAAGGTTACGGGTTTGTTAGGTTTGGAGATGAAAGTGAACATAATCGTGCTATGACAGAGATGAATGGCGTTTTTTGTTCAACTAGGCCTATGCGTATAGGACCAGCTACTAACAAGAAGACTGTCACCGTGCAGCAATATCCAAAAGGTATGTTTGCTGATGCTTATTTGTTTTGTGCAAGCCTTTTGGGATATTCTGATTCATCTTAGCTGCATTAAAAGAATAGCATAGATATTTGAATTTCACTACATTCTTTTTGAATCTTCTGGTCTGTGGGTGCTTCTTTTATGTCAGTTTTCTTTTGTTTCAGTGAATGTAGTGTGCAGTTTTTTAAATTTGATATTAATATTTATGAATTATCTGTTTAAAAGGGTAAGGTTGGTTGGATAAATTTCCAACTTTTGCTTGCTGTGAAGTGTACTTAATATTATTTTAAGTTCTCTTTCTTTCAGTTCTTCTCTAGAAGTTGAGCAGCAGTTTCCACAAGTCATTTCCTTCCTGTACTTTCCTTAAACATTTGGGCACCATAATGCTATTGAAATCTTGAAACTTGCAAAAGCTTATAAACTCCTGTTGTCTCAGAGCAGGGTGTCGGGAGGCTCTATCATCTTGGGGCCTGGAACTGATTTCAGCAGAAATGGTTATCCCTTTAGTCCGTGCCCTCGCTTAGGTCAGTTTTTGTGTTTTGTCTTGTCCTTTATTTGAGATTTCTGTGGCATCTGTTATGCTACGTTTTCAAAGTTCATTTCAGTTCTATTGGTTGAGCTGTCAGTCTACTTTTACTTCTCTGGTTAGTAAGAGATTTCAGTCAAGTTACATTTCAGTTTACCGTTAGATCCTCTTTCTCCAGTTTTAAAAAACAATGACACTTGTGATTTCTTATGCACTGTTTCCTTGTACTTTTACATTTTAGCTTGATCTTATTGCTAAGTCCTGCTGCTCCCAATGTCTATTTCTGGTTACTGTTGTAGAGTTTTAGGTCACGTGTATTTTAAGATTTCAGTTAGTGAGGCTCAGACTGTCTGCTGTAGCTCTGTCAAAGGCATGAATGTCAGTATTTATTATATTTTTGTGATTAGTGCTTGCTAGGCACTTAGTTTACTTTTCCTCCTAGCAGTTTTATGCTTTATTCTCCTTTTTATCCCTTGGACTCTAAATTGGAGTTGTTGATCTTTGTTGATTTCAACATGTTATATCTTGACATGTATTTAAAGTTTTCATTAGCATAATTCATTATCTCAAATGTAAGGAACTGCGTTCTGGGAAATGATTACTTTATCTTCACTTCCCCCTCCCCCAACAATCCTTTCTTTGTTACTGGTTCATCATCCATGTGTATAGTTTTACTTTACGAGTATATGCAGCCTGGCAGTGAAAGTCCCACTTTAGTGTCCATACATAGGGATTGTGCTGTACGTTTGGTGGAGTCTATTATTGTATATCCAATACTTTTCTTTTTTTCTACAATCATGTTTTTGTGAATCAAGGGTCCTTGGTCTTATACATATTATTCAAATAGATGACATATTTTCAGGTTATATGTTCTTTCTCCTTAACATTTATGTAACAGCCCCTGGAGGTGTGAAGTACAAGATTCATGGAACAGATCCCAACTATGCAATGTTGTGTTTTCTCATTGTTTCTTGGAAATACCATTCCCTTTTTATTGTCCTTCTGTTACACATTTATTTTTCATATGCAGCTTCATCTCAAGGGACTCAGAACGAGAACGATCCAACTAATACAACTGTGGGTATTTTGTTCACTTTCAAGGAGGAACATAGTTTCTTGTCATATGTTTTTGATTTTACATATTTCCATGCAGATATTTGTTGGTAATTTGGATTCTAATGTGATGGAGGACCATTTGAGAGAGTTTTTCAGCCCATATGGTCAGTTGGTGCATGTGAAGATACCACAAAACAAGCGATGTGGATTTGTTCAATTTGCTGATAGGTAAAGATACATTACTCAATATTTCTGAAGAGATCTATTAAGGAGAGTTATAATCCGTGTAACTGTTTTATTCTGTACCTTTAATGCATCAGGAGCTGTGCGGAAGAAGCACTGCGAATGCTAAATGGCACTCAGTTGGGTGGACAAAGTATTCGGCTTTCATGGGGCCGTAGCACATCAAACAAACAGGTGAATTAGATATTTTGGTGGCTATTGCTTTTTTTTTTATTCGGTAATTCTGTATACCCTTGAGTTTGATCCATGCCTTTGACATGTCTTCTATTGCAGTCCCAAGGAGATCCAAACCAGTGGAATGGTGGATATTATGGGTATGCTCAAGGATATGATTATGGCTATGCTGCTGCTCCCCAAGACCCCAACATGTACTATGGAGGATATCCTGGGTATGGAAATTATCAACAGCCTCAGCAGCAGCAACAACAAGTGGGATATAGCTAAAGTGCTTTTTTTATGGCTGCTTTTATCTTTACTAGTTTGGTGAACTTATGCAACTTGATCTCTCCTTGTTTCTCTTTCGGGGGAATAAAGTCAGGCTGTGTTATTCTCTTGCTAATATCATATGCACTGTATAAACCTCCTTTTATCACAAAATTTTGTACTATTCTGGGTGTTTAGCTTTTTATCGGATGGTGTTATTTTTCTGACGCATGTAATGATGAATATGTGCCGTTTTTCTGGAGGGAGGGGGTTTGTTTCAAGAAAAGGAATTTTTTTTTGGGTTGGAGAAGGGGGTGATTATGTTCCTTTGGGATCTGGGAATTATATTCGGGTCATGGTTGCATTATTGATGAGTAAATCAGTGCAATGGTGGAAACATAGGAGCATTTGGTGTACTATAGTTAGTACAGATGAAATTACATGCCTTGGGAGATTTTCCTTCTACTTGATTGCTAAATTATTTAATTGTTTTGGCCTGATAACATACTTACAACTTTCAATAAAAATGAAAAAGTAAAAAGTAGTAAATCTTGAAAACACAGGCAATGCTGTCAGAGGCTGCAAGTGATATTCAGCACAATTAACAAGCATGATAATGCACTAGAAACGAAGTTAGAAGGTAAAGGTTGATTGCAAAGAGTTACCATTACAAATGATCCGAATCAGAGACAAAGTCTCAACCATTCACGGTCATGACCTAAGCTAGTCCTCCTTCAAGCCCTCGACTTGTAAGGCTCGTTCTATTCCTGCTTTTAGTTTCACAACTCGAAAACTAAGACTGTGCAGGTGGAAAAGCATCTTTGGCATTAGATTCCACACTGTTGGTGTTGGCAGTCATTAAGGAACTACTAACTTCGGGTTCAACCATTCTTGAAAGAACAGATTCTTCAGCAGCAGGCTTGGGTTCAGATGGAATAGTTTCTGCCCCAAATATCATTATCGGTAGGTTGGTCATTGATGCAGAGCATGGAACTGTCGAAGTAGTTGTGGCAGCATCACTTGCAGACAATCCATCCATGTGAGACTTGTCAGCTCCACTCATAATCTTCTTAGCAAGCACCAAGTGCGTTTCTTGTGAAATATCTTGCCTTGACGAAACCTGTTTTCCGAACATGTTGATTCCAGTTGGTTCACAAGCAATGGCTTGAGGTTCAGTTTCAGAAAATTTGGGAGTTTGGTTGTTACCAAGGTCGAGGCTTTTCACATCATCATGAACCTCGGAACTCATAGCCTGGTGTTCAACTTGAGGCATCAGATTTACAATCTCAGTAGCCGGCAAAGTAGCAGTAAATGTTGCAGACACTTGATCAGATGCTTTAGATGTCTCTACGTTAATAGTTGGTCCTTTCATCAGCTTGAAGGCTTCAAATCCTAGCAGTGATTGATTCTGTCCAACAGCTTTATCACTCTGCAATCCAGAATCCAAGATTTGTTTTAGCAGGACCTTTTGTCCCAAGGGAAGACCAGTGTCATTTACTGGCAAGTTACTAGCTGGAGGAATTAGAGTAGATGCAGATTGGCTCTCACTAGCAGCCGTGGCACCAGATTGATGCCCAATATGTAGGCCTTGGCCTACAAGGTTAGGTGCATCATTTTTATGCTCAACGGGCTTCTCACTTTTCCCTGATGAAGGACTCCCGGCATGGAGATGACCTTGAGGGTTTACAAATGGGATAGGAATCTCTTTGCTTTCGTACATCTTAGCATGTGGAGCCACATCATTTGCAGCAGTAATTGGAGTGAATCGCCCTGGTAGAAATACAACACCTCTAAGATGCGTGTCTGTATCACCTACCTTAACATTAAGAAGATATCCAGCATCAAATGAACCATCAATGACACCAGAGACCATCTGACCTACCATGTCATCAGCGGCAGGGTCACTTGTTCCCACAGTCTGCTTGTTTTTCCTCAGATTGTCAGATGCAGGTGTAACAGTTGTGTTGTCCCCTTGAACACTCTCATCCTTGCGTGGACGCCCACGTTTCCGCTTCATAGGTGGGTCTGCTGAAGAAGATAAGCTAGCCCCTTGATTCTGGCCGCTCATCCTGCACAAATCGAAGCAAAACCTCCTTTATACTATCTTATTATAATTCCTTTTGTGATAATCTTCCCGAGTTTCCCTGCAAATCATAAAAACAATTTAAAACTTTTGTCATCAATATGATCACACAAGCACTGACCATTAAGAAAATAGTACAAAGCTGTAGTTGATCAACAATACACTAATACTACTTTTGCCATGCCAGTAAACCATAATTCAAAAGAATCAAAGTATACCAAACTATATAATATCAGGAATCCTCTGGTTATTATTAGCGTAAGATTGCCTATGGGTGTGACAACTAAGTGTTTTTCTTGGAGTAGGTTCTAGTTTTGGAGTAAAATTTTGACTTGGTGCAATAGCCAAGTGTTCTTCGTGGAGTAGGCTTAGGTTTTCATCTAAAATTTTGATATTGATAAGTGCTCAATGCCACAAAGAAATTAATGTTTTAATTTTCTATGTGATGGATGCTATTAATGTGTTAGATTTGAACAACTACTCAATGAAAGAGCTATTGGTGATGAACTAAGATATGCATATTCAGAAGGTCGTCCATGTAATAGGTAGATTCAAAACAAGCAAGATGGATATACATTCAATTACAACAAATCTGTCATTGTGATATCTTACATTGATGCTTCCCAAAATTTGGGTACCTAAGCAGACAATATACATTCATGATAGATGTTGCTGGGTTTTAATCAATGCAATGACAAACCTTAATGCTTGCCAGTTTCTCACCTATAATTCATTTTGGAACAAAAGTTCACAAAATAAGAACTATGGATATCAGGATCTTATAAGACCTTCTTGCCACCTCTATGAGAATAACTGATTATTTTTCTTTTTGGGGTAAAAAAAATCAAAATATAGATATGATCTGCTAAGGATGGTGGATGTGTAAGCAGCATCAACAAATTCTCACACAGATTTGATATCACGATGAAGGGCCAAAGTTCAGTCCATAGGTTTTGCTTGATTGTCTATTTTTTGCATTTTGCCTACAGCAATATACTGGCTGGCCTTATCTGCCACAGAAATGCTAAGCAAATCTCCATTGTGAAGCATGATTTCAACATTGAGACTTGAGAGAACAACATTTTCTGATATAAATAGTTCCAACATGAAATGGTACTCAACAGAGCTAAAACATTTATGAGAAAAAGAATATGGGAAAGATCACAAACACTAACCCAGAATGAAAGAGACAGTCCTAACATCTTTGCATAACAAACATAAAACCCAAAACCATTCTACAAAACAATGCGGACCAAGCCATCCATTCCAAGAGAACTACATATATTTTGGATCAAAATATACCCCAAATATAAAGAAAATTTGAGCCTTTAATCATAACCCAAATCAGGAAAGATTGAAAATACTAACATCCTTTTCACACATTTCAAATATCTCATAGATTTTAAAAGTGAAAAAGTTACAATGGGTACAAATAAAAGGATACCATCTTTTCACAATCTATAAAGGCAAATGAATCTCAACTAGGTTATGAACTATCCCAAATAAAATCTCTTATTCATTCCATCTTCAAGAATAAAAGAATAGAAAAACAAGTCTCCAATCAGTTGTTGTGGTTTGTTTCACGTTTTTCCAGTAAAATTTTTACTATTAAAGCAAAACTGTTACGCAATGACAGCATAAAAAACTACATTTTTTATATTCAGGAAAAGAAAAGAAACGCACCTGTGTTAGAGAGATTGCATATCATCCGAGTGAAAAATGAGTGGCGAGATAATCATTAAAAAAATCCAAGATTTGCTGATTTATTGGTTGTAATAATAAATTTTTTCTTTTTCAGTTCTTTTTTTTTTTTTATTTTCTTGATTTCTTTGGAGCTGCTGTTTGGTTCGCGGGATAGTGTAATAACGGAAACGCGAGGGAACCAGGATCTGTCTTGTTGTTGGGCCTGTGGAAACAGAAACCATGACGTTAATGGGGCGTATCTCGCTGGACTTCGCCTGCCTCAGCTTTTCAAGAGATCATCAAAAATTAATGAAGGATCAGAAATGGACCTCAACTGGGTCTTAATTTCACGCCTGAACCCACAATCTTATAAGCTTTTCAAGAGATCGTCAAAAATTACTGAAAGAACAATAATGGATCCCAACTAGTATCGCCCTGGACTTCGCCTGCCTCAGCTTTTCAAGAGATCATAAAAAATTAATGAAGTAACAGAAATGGATAAAAAACAATAATGAATCCCAACAAGACTATAATTTCACGCCTGGTGAGACTCGAACCCACAATCGTCTGCTTAGAAGTCAGACGCCTTATCCATTAGGCCACAAGCGCCACTTCGAAAGGAAAATTGGAGAAATTTATGAAGATGGCAATCTCAAAGCAGTACCTAATATCACCGAGACACTCCTAACAATCTCATAGCCAAGAAAAATGAAAATCGAAAATTTAGCAATAGGCTCAATAGAAATAAAAAAAAATTCCTTTCACTCCTTTTAATTTCGATTTCCTTTTATATTGTTTGTGTTCTGGTGCTTTCTTTCTAGTAACTACAGCCATATAACCATGGTTTCGTTGCTAGCCAACGGTATCTCTAGCTTCTCACCACAGCCTCACCTCAGATTCAACCAAGTTCCTGAAAGGGTTTTATCCAAAGATAGATTCTGTCAAACCCATAACCCAAAAACCCCAAAATTCAAGGCTTTCAAGGTCAGAGCAGATGTGGGTTGCGATTATCAGACCCTAACGTCAGATCCCAGCTCTTCGTCAGGTATATCCTACGATGAGAAGATCCAGGAAATTCTTCGAAACCGTGATTACAATAAAAAAGTTGGCTTTACCATGGATATTGATTCGTTTTCGATACCCAAAGGGCTTTCCAAAGAAACAATTCGTTTAATTTCTTCTTTGAAGGAAGAACCTGATTGGATGTTGGAGTTTAGATTAAACGCTTATGAGAAATTTCTGAAAATAAAAGAACCCAAATGGTCTGATAATCGA
Source organism: Durio zibethinus (assembly GCF_047325235.1). Classification (NCBI taxonomy): domain Eukaryota; kingdom Viridiplantae; phylum Streptophyta; class Magnoliopsida; order Malvales; family Malvaceae; genus Durio; species Durio zibethinus. Next base: position 25,968,448 of record NC_143169.1, read on the forward strand.
TACTCGCCAATTAATTACCAAGATATTTGTTATTACTCTGCGCCCAAAAAGAAGCCAACTTTGAACAGCTTAGATGAGGCTGACCCTGAACTTCTTAAGTACTTTGACAGATTGGGTGTCCCTTTGAATGAGCGTATCGATTGGTTAATGTGGCGGTTGATGCGGTTCTTGATAGTGTTTCAATTGCTACTACTCACAGGAAGACTTTAGAGAAGGCTGGGATGATTTTTTGTTCCATATCCGAGTCAATCAGGGAGTACCCTGATCTAGTTAGGAAATATTTGGGCAGAGTTGTCCCTAGTGAGGATAACTATTATGCAGCTTTGAATTCGGCTGTTTTTAGTGACGGGTCGTTTTGTTTTATACCTATGGATACAAAATGCCCAATGCCGATCTCAACTTATTTCCGGATCAATGCATTGGAAACTGGGCAGTTTGAGAGGACTTTGATTGTTGCTGCTGAGGGAAGTTTAGTTGAGTATTTAGAAGGATGTACGGCACCTTCTTATGATAGGAATCAGCTTCATGCTGCTGTTGTTGAGTTGTATTGTGCTGAAGGTGCAGAGATTAAATACTCCACTGTGCAGAATTGGTATGCTGGTGATGAGGAAGGAAAAGGTGGGATTTATAATTTTGTTTCTAAGCGTGGACTTGGTGCTGGAGATCGCTCGAAGATATCTTGGACCCAAGGGGAGACAGGGTCTGGGATTACTTGGAAGTACCCAAGTGTTGTTTTGGAGGGTGATGATACTGTGGGTTAGTTTTACTCTGTAGCACTGACAAATAACTATCAGCAGGCAGACACGGGAACAAAAATGATACACAAGGGGAAGAATACAAGAAGTAGGATTATCTCTAAGGGTATTTCAGCTGGAAATTCAAGAAACTGTTACAGGGGGCTTGTTCAGGTTCAATCAAAGGCCGAGAATGCTAGAAATTCCTCACAATGTGATTCAATGCTAATTGGTGATAATGCTACTTCAAACACCTATCCTTACATCCAGGTGGGTATGTTTGATTTTTTTGGCATTTTTTCCCTATAATGCGTTAAATACTATGCCTGTACTAGTTGTTATTACCTTTGTCTTTGTGATTATATCATTTGGGTAAGTAGGTCCTCCGCTTTCTTTCCAATTAGTTGTCTTGTTTACCCGTGTAATATACTGCTGAAAAACTCAAGCTTTGGGGGATTGACATTTTGGTACATGCATGTGTGTGCATTTCCTGTCTATCCTGACTCCTCATATGTGTATATTACTCTATGCTGACCGTGTTTACTCCCATAACTAGCAAGAGCTCCGTTATTCAACCTTCTATGAAGAAAATACTACTGGAATGCTGGTTGGGTTAGAATTTGACTCTTATTCCTGTTTTGACACAAATCTGCTTGATATTTGTACTGTCATAATTATTGCTTTACGGTGCCATTACATTAGTACGTCTGATTTACAGTGGATTATTTGTTGCATCAAGAAACGTGGAGCTCCATTTTGTTGTTTATGATTGGATTGCTGTTATGTAACAGGTTAAGAATTCCTCAGCTCGAGTTGAACATGAAGCTAGCACCTCCAAAATCGGTGAAGATCAGTTATTTTACTTTCAGCAGAGGGGAGTTGACTATGAGAAGGCCATGGCTGCCATGATTTCTGGGTTTTGCCGAGATGTTTTCAATGAGCTTCCTGATGAGTTTGGTGCTGAGGTGAACCAACTCATGAGTTTGAAGCTTGAGGGATCCGTGGGTTAAGCATGTTGGAGGTCAGCTCAATTGAGGTCATGTTGGATAATGAAATAATTTTGTCAATGAGTTCAATAGTATTTAAGTTCTTGCGGATCTTTTTCTAAATAACTAGTTAACTTTAATGTACTCTGATGTTCCTAGAATGTTGTTTGGAACAGTAAAATTTACATATTTCCTGGAAATGAATAACCTAACCTCTGTATGTACTTTTCTCTTAGACCTAGAACAACCGTGTAATATAAATCTTACGAGTTCATTTCAAGCAAAATTTTGCTTGCCGTGAAGTCTTATGTATTGCTGTGAAGAGGAATGAGACAAAAGTTTCTCTTGCCATTACAGCCATATTTCTTTAGAGTTCGTATTCTATGTATCTCAGGATAAGTTTTTAAACTTCACAATATTAAAATCTCATCACATTTCCCATGACATTAAAATTAATAAAGCGTGCTGTGTGCTGATGAAGGTTATCCCTGGTAATATTCTGGACAAACTCTTGACAAACACAGGAAAAGGAGCTGCCTCTCTTACTAGTATGGACAAAAGAGAGCGGCAAGCTTCTTTTTCTTTCCCATGCTTGTCACTTTGTCAGTTTATCAAGAAGTTTAGAAAAATTTTGTGTTTTTTTTTTCTCAATAATATACAAAGAGTCAATGATTTATCAGCAAAATATCCTCCATCATGGATAGGCTGACTCTTGCAGAAAGGAATTGGCTACCAGCTTGGAAAGAAAACGTATGATTCTCAAATGTCAAAAAAAAAAAAAAAAAAAGGGGCTAACGTATGACGGTATGGCCGTTTGGTATTTGCCTGTGCAGTTTGTCCCTTCTCCTTGTTGTTTTGTTTTAATTTCTAATTTTTCCTTTTCAAAGATGCTTCATGCCCGTGGAAATTCGGTCCTTTCTATATATATATATGTCCCCTTTGACTTCTGTTGCTATCGTCTAGAGGTGTAACAAATCGATTCATAGTGAGTAGTTAGTTTTTTGTTGATTTATTAAATTTAATAAATGAATTTAAATAATAATTTTATATTTATTTATTAAATAAATAAAATATAAATAAAAATTTGTTTGATTCATAAATAAATTTGTTTAAAACACATTTAAAATTTTTTTTGTTTGTTCATTGTTTAATAATAATATTATCAAATTATATTTTTATCTTTTATTTAATTTTATTTTAAAATTTATTTATATTCATTTACAATTTATTTATTTAATTTAATTTTATTATAATTTATTTATTATTTAAATTATATTCATTTATATTATTTATGAACATATTAATTTAATATTTACAATCGAATTCATTTAATTTAATTAAATTAAACATAAATTAAATGTAAATATTTTATTATTTAAATAATCAAACTTAAACAAATATAATAGTTTTCTTATCAAACGCAATCTAAACACGAACAACAGTAAAAACAAATGAACAATGTACATTCATTTGTTTGCATTCAATCGATTATAACTTTACTCTTACCACTTTGTCCTCTGGCCCAGCCAATAAACCAAATGCTGTCTTGTCACACTCCTGAATTTTAATTCGAAGGTTTGCTCTCAAACAGCTGGATCATAAGTAGTGAGATATGCTATATTGATGGATAATGATTTTTTTAAAAATATATAACAAGAACAATAAAGAAAAAAAATGGTATAAACAAATCTCAAATTCCAATAATATAAACGTATTTACGGTGATAGTAATTATTAAGACAAACTATTATAATAGTATAAATTATAAGGATTAACACATTATTACAATCAAATTAAAAAGATTATGATTGTTTAATTCTCTCTATCTTATAAAAAATTACGTTTTGTATTTTAAATTATAAATTATTTGTATAATTTAGGAGTAAATCAAACTAAATATATCATAATTCTTCTCTATAATATGATCTGATCGTAATTGATATAGTAATTCTTAACATTTTATGCAATTATAATAATTACATTAACGAAATGACTACATGTAAGTTCAATGAATGCATAAGCTAAAATGCATTGATTCATTGATAATTACTTCTTTGGATTCTTTTTTCAATCTGATTAAATATAGAGATGTACCTAACTTACGTTGGTACCTTCGACATACTTCATGCTAGCCCGCATTCTTTTATTTATTGTATTAAAAAAACTAAATTTAATTTATTAATACATTATAGAAGAGAAAAAAAAAAAAAAAACTTAGTAATTATCCAGTGGCATGGTGTTTCCTGAGCAAAGCAGGTGAGTTTTCGGGTGATGGTTGGCCAGCTAATTAAAAACCATGATGCCTCCTCCATTATTGTTGTTTTTTTCCACCAAATTTAATATTAGTGCACATGTACAGCTTCATCACGATATGTCATCCTCAAGAGATTAGTTCCACCCTATAAATATTGCTTGAATCATAGGTCACATTTGTGTTTTGTTCCGCTCTTTCTGATCTTAACTTTTATTGGTTTTCCTAGTAAAAGATATGGCTATCCTGAGGAGATCATATGGTTATTCAAAGGTGGATAAGGAAGACCCAGAAGAGATTATTCATCGACGAGCTCAGTTCTTGATCTACAAAGCGCTGTATCAAGCAGATACTAGAAGAAAACCATCGTTTCTACGAATCAGATTGTGTAGGCTAAAGGTGAAGATTGGCAGAAGATTGAAGAAGTTAAGGAAGAGTGCGTTGGTTAGTATTTCTGCTGAGAGAATTGGTGTTTACAAGCAGCTTATTCATCAGTTGAAAACTTGGAGACGCTTGTTTAACCGTGATGGTGGAACCATTGCCACCCTTTCTCATCCTTTGTTCACTTAAAAGATATGCTATATACATATATGTTTTCCCTTTTTTTTTTGTTCGTTAAAATACAAAAGTGATTGTGTTTCATCTGTTTGCAATAATAAGTTTTTCTTGCTTTTTTCTACCATTTCTTGGCATCGTCCAAAATCAGAGCTTTCCAGCAGCTATAACTTGCAGGTTAATTTGTTTGGTTGAAATAGATAATTCGCAAAACTACTTAATTTCCATTTTTAATTGAAATAGACTCAAATTTGGATAAGCAAAGAGGACCTGGAATCAAGGACGACATGAATGAAACAAAAGAATAACAGGTTTGATTGATTCAAGCCTGGATTAATGGGATGTCCACAGAGTATTCTCTTTATCAACGGATTGAAACTCGCACCAAAGTATTTTCGATGGGTCATCAGCTGTGCATAAGTAAATTTTGGCTTTTACTAGTCTACCAATCTTTAGCTTGAAACAATGGAACTTAAGGCTGAGAAGTTACTAAACAAGAGTAGGAGCTTGAGGTCATTTGCTGGTGAATAGGAGAAGAGAAGAGCCTGTTCCATTGATTTTTAGATCAAACCAAAAGAATATATAGCCTTGTCAGATTGGGGTCCTGATTCTGGCTAGGTGCTCAGATATGGTATGATCAAGTTCAATTTATGATTGATCCAACTGAGATTTGTTTGAGGCAGCTCACATGGCCATGGGGTTCAACTGCACCAGCATTTTTCTCATAAATGTCGGCGACAAAGCAAGCACATCCAAAGTTTGAAAGCCATTGGGAAGAGTAATTCAAAGATCTACAAGCCAGACACTTTCCCTTCTATCCCATCATGCCGGATTGTCCTGCCTGTACTCTTCCCCCTTAAATAGTGTAGATAGAATCAAATACTTAATTATTGATTGGCTCGATGCCAGTGGCCAAGTGGCCTCTGGTCAACCCAGCAAGAACAACTCGGCCTAACAAATGCTCTCTACAAGTTAAGTACTCCTATAATTATTTTTTTGCCTATTTGGGCTCCGGAATAGATCATTGGATATATATATTCCAATTATGTGATTACTTAAATCTTTTGTCTCTCGTCGTATTCATGCACCGTGTCATGGGTCGAGACTTAAGCTTCGAATTCGTACGATTTTGAGATTCGGGTATTCACTTTTTCGGTGTCTCGGATCAGTCTGACCGCCACGGTTCATATCCTTGTGAGGTATTGTCCGCTCTGATCTCTTTGGCCTCACGGTTTTATCTTACAAAAGGCGACTCACAAGGCGGAGATGGTGTGAACCCTTTTATACTCTAGTGACCCTCCTATTATGTTCGATGTGAAATTCATGACTCCCCTTAGGTCCGTGACATTCTCCCGCACACCGATCAAAAGCTTGGGACCACTTTAGGCCTCAACTTTCGTATGTCATTTACAAGCTTAAAGTTACGCTTCACATTTCATTTCGGCTTCGGGCTTCACATGTTATTCACTGAGATTATTTGATCATGTGACACTCTTTTTCTTCATATATATTTTTTTCATCAAATATTATCTGTCCCTCTTTTTAGGTCGTTTAATGTCTACATGTTAGCAGTTTGATGAAGTCTAAAGTATTACTGATGAAATATATATTTTATAAATCTAAAATTCAAATTTCAATGTATATAATTTTTTATATTTTTAAAATACAACATATTTTCAGATAAAAATATACCAAAAATTTTCTAAAATTTTCGATCTCAAATGTTTTCCAGAGCCAAAAATTCGTACCGAAGGATATCGTTTGTAGGCTAGTAAAAACTAAAAAGAAAAGATTGGACTGAAGACTATAAGTTAGCAAAGAGAAAAAGGTGGACCAATAAAAGCAGGTCCGGAGTGTTTTGCCTGGGCTTTATTTGTAGGGTCCACTCTCTGATTGATGACATGGATTTTCCAAGGGCCAAACTGGAACTCCAAAATGGTAAAACAAGAGAAAAACATGAAACGTTAGTGCAACTCGAAGCTTTTGGTTACTTTTGAGCTTGACAAAACAGAAGTTGAAGAAGTAGTTTAGGTACAAAATATTTTGGAAATTTTGATAAATGCTGGTGTAATTGTTGGAAATTTATGTGTTAGTGTTTGGTAGAGAAATGAGTGTAGTAGAAGCAACGTGATATTGATGTGTTGTTGAATGATGAATCGAAGCGCGAGGCACCTGCGGTTGTTTCATTCGGTGAAACAAAGGTCCATGGGATCAGCTAGAGCCGCTTCTGCAACCATGCATCCTAAATCCACTATTTTGCGGGTTAAGAAATTGATTGATAGGAAGTTTAATGAACCTGATTTGGAGGAATATCTCAAGTTGTTCCCTTTCCAAACTTTTGAAGGTACCGATGTTTGTACAAATATAAAGGCGTCTATTAGGTTGAGGGCAAGCTGAAGATAGTCTTGAGTGCAAAAGCAGAAGCACACACTTAAACTGTTGTACATGCTTCTTTTTGTATGAAAGACAACTGGGCATGACATTACTCCTTGTATTATTTCAACCATATTTATATGATTGGAATCAGTAAGCAACCTTATTTCAAGACTTATATGGCCCATGAAAAATTTTCAGAACTGCAAGTTGTCAGCTACCATTTGATAATGGTCGTCTGGGTTGTCAGGGCTTGATGGTTATCATCAGCAATTTGTTGATGGCTTATTGAGGCGAGTCGATCAATTTCCCATCCATTTCTTTAATTTTGATGCATTGCAGGTACGTCCCATCTGTCCAATCTCTTCCTTGCTTTCTCCACCTGAAATTTCAGTAGGGTTATCGATGCTTCTTCATCTCAGCTTGGAATCAGTGACTATTCAGAGTACATTTTTAATGCATTGCGAAAATTAAACAGAAATGAACAATCGTTTCAAAGGCACTTGCCTCTTTGTTCCAATCTGTTCTAAATGTCACCCACAACAATACAATGGTTTGCATCAATGTTCCTCCTATCATCCCGGACCATATTCCCTGCTCAAAGATGAATGATTTATTACCAAAATATTTACCTGGAAACGAATGCGTAATTCACGAGAGGCTTTACCTTAGCACCAAGGTCATACTTAAAGCCAAGAACACAGCCCAATGGGATCCCAACCGCGTAATAGCATCCTACGTTTACATATGCTACAAATGCTTGCCATCCACATCCAACAGCCACCCCTTCATCAATCAAATCTCAATAAGAAACTTTCATTGTTCAAAGTTCATGTCAATTCAAACCAAAATTACTCATTTCCGACCACAGGCAGTATCCGTATGACTGTAACATCATTAATGAGTTCATAAGCAGGTGGGCAAAAATTTTCTTACCAGACAAGACAGGTTGAACCCCATTAAGAATAAGAGTGACAGCCAAGAACGGGCATAGGTCCGACACTTCATTTGCCACGGTCTCACCTTCCGTAAATGCATAGCTTATTACATGCCGTAGAGCTAAAACAACAACAGCTTCCAGTACAGCAACGAGGAAGGAAACCAAAGTCACAACGGCAACTGCGAATGCCGCCGACTTGGGATGCCCGGCTCCCAGCTCATTGCTGACCCTAACACTGCTTTAATGGAAATAGAAATGTATCATATTCTTACTCGACAGCGCAATTTTATTTGTCTTTTTTATGAGGTTTTGGCGTTTTGGAAGCATTGTTTTTTGGTCTCTTTGTTTGTGAAATTGATTCGTTGAATACTAATAGTGATAGCAGATGAAGAATAGCTAGTGTGGTCCTGAAAGTGTCGAACCTTGCAGCTGCATTGAACCCAACTGAAACATTGAAAAACAATCCAGATATAGCCATGCTGCACCATTTGCAAATCCCAACATTCACATGGTTAATTAATAGTTAAAACTGTATGTTAATTTGGTAGTAAATATAATTTCTAGAAAAGAATATTAATCAAATTAACATTAGGCATGAAAGCATCGATCGTTATCTGCACGCACCTGATAAGACTCACTGTACTAATAATGCAACTTTTAACGGAACAAAAGAATTTTAGGGTGTGTTTCATGAGGATCAATTTCATGGAAATTAGTAGGCAGAGAATATAGTCCTGTCATTTACCCTAGGCAATAAAAATAGAGATACCAAACTCATGATCCACAATCTCTATACATTATTGGAATAATGCTCATATGCACTTTGCAAGAAAAGAAATGGAGGTTTTATTCCCTCTTTCACCTTTTCGTTGAGCAGATATATGTTTTTAAAATTCATGACTTCATTTGCTACGTTATATAGATTAACAAGAAGCATGCTTTACCAGATAGAAAAAGAATCCAATGCAAGCTCAGGATTCTCCAGCAAACCAGCAACCAATACCAGTGACTGGAAGTACCACGTCTCTAAGCACAGCATCACGGCCGAAGCAGCCGATAATTTAAAGAAATCCAATAGCCCGGAAAAGGCCTGTAAACTGAGCCCAGACCATGTAAGATTACACTTGTCACTCATCAAGATATACACGATTTGGGCCATCACTATGATCCACCATGACAAGCTGAGCACCAGAGATGCACCTATCAAACCCAAACCCAGCTTGTACACTGCCAGCCAACTCAGCAGAAGGTGCACCCCAAGCGTGGCCGCTGATATGAACGCACTCGGAGTCACAATGCTTTGAGATTGGAGGAATTTTTGTATGGGGAAGTTCACAGCGTAAGCAAAGACTTGTGGGATCAAACCATAGACAAAAACAGCAGCCACAGATGCAACCTCCATCGGTTCGCCTAGTAAGATCAAGATTGGCTTGAACAAGACATAGGCCACCGTCAGTGGGATCGCCGTTAGAGTAAGGACAATGGTTGATCTTTGAAGATAGAGGCCTAACATATCATATCTAAGGGCCCCATAAGCTTGTCCGCATAGAGTTTCTACAGCACTTCCCATTCCTAGCTGCAAAAATCTTAGTTTAACAGATGAAATTAAAATGAAACTAACAAAACCCTAGTAAAATAAAGTAAGAGAAGAAGAGATATATAGTACCATGAGGCCAAAAGAAAAGACGTGGAAGCCGCTGAAGGCAAGAGAAGCGGAGGCGAGCTCAAGATTGCCTAGGTGGCCACAGAAGGCGCGAGTGGATACGGACATGACATTGTTGATCGGGTAAATAAAAACAGCCGGTGCTGCCAGGCAGTAGAGGAGCCTCAGTTCAATCCATGAGGCCAGTAGGAGACGCTTGAAAAATGACAGCTGGCTCCCTGCCAAAACTTTCTCGAGTCTAGAGTCCACCTCATGGACGTGGCCATGACTGGCTTCTGATGACTCGGGTGAGGATGGCAGCTGATCATGCATGGAGTAATTCAGGATTAATGGCTGAATCAGCTCTTGTTGAGAATCCATGGTTTTTTCTAGCAGTTTTAGCTATGCTGATATTTGGTTTGGAGGATATTAATTGAGCTTTAAGGAAAGAAATTGTAGGAAATGGGATTTTGTTTTCTTTTTCTTTATATTCTTATTAAGCGTTTTGTTTGCGTTAAAGTGATGCTTGATGCCCGTTTCCATGTGTAAGAGGGTCTTTCGAAATCGAATCATTTCTTCCACCAGCCACGTTGTTATATACAGTACTGATTATATAGAAACTTTCTAAATTAAAAGAAAAAGGAGACTTTATTACTACATTTTTGTTACAAATTAAGTAACCTTTGATTTATATTTGAATCTGTCGATTTTTATTTTTACTTTTTATGCAATTATATAATTTTTTATAAAATAGAAACTCTTTTTTTTTTTTTTCTCTTTTAAAGAAGAAAATATACTAGAAAAGCAAACAATTTCAAGTGTTAGTATTTCTCTAGCTGGTACTTTTGATTACAATCACATTTAGAATTCTCACAATAGGTAATGCATTATGAAACCAAAAGGATTGTTTAAATATTTTGTAGCTAAACTGTCTAAATTTATAGTTTATTAGTGATGATGATCATTGTTAGAAAATTACTGCCAACAATTAAACCAAGTTGATAATGCTGTTCCATTGAGCCCAATAATGTGTTCTCATAAAAGAAATCATAAGAGGAAATGAGGGTTTGCGAGAGATTTTTTTTTTAAGTTTAGGTTTCGGATTTCGGGCTTTAATTGACCCAAAATTCATAAACCCTAAACCCTATTTGGGATAAACTCCCTCTAATTCTATTGTCGCATTCAGATCAAAGTTTATTCATTTCTTTCTTTGAAAAAGTTGTCATTATTGAACACAAAAATGTTAGTTTGTAAGGGTTAATTTCGCAACTGTAGACTGTTTACAGAAACATTGAAATAGGCCTAACAGTATTCATAAGTCTCTGTAACAAATATAGACCCACAACCTCAACTGGGCACTCCAAGGATAGAACCCAAAGCTCGAATGGTTCCGCAGGCTACCCTAAATTGTTGAATATGTCATATGTTCCCTTTTCTTAACTGTATAAGTACATTCCCAGCTTGGTAATTGGATTCTGCTGTCTATTTGAGGAAGGTTTATTTTAGAAATTTTGTGCAGGGAACTGGCAGAAAAGAAACTTCTAAAAGGCTTAAGCCATGGTTTAATGAAGAAATGCACTGCTTTGCCGCAATATATTCCACAGGCTCCCAAGGAACAGAGTATTTTTCTTATAAATTTCCAATCAAAATTTACATGGTATAGTCAAATTCTTATATATACATGGGATGCTCTTATATGTGTCAATCAGATGGTAATACCTAAGAAGAGAAGGTTGAGAGATGAATCCTAATCTATGAATAAAACACATTTAATAAAGGGGGATTTTACATCTATGCTTTAGTCCAAACTCACCTTTGTTAACATTGCAATTGGTTAGTCCTCTGAGAACTTCCTTTGCGTGATAAGGATCAAGTTCACTTGCCAGCCACCGAAGGACAACACTTTTACAAGCTGATATTAAACCGAATTGGCGGATGGTTTCTTAATTCAGCCTAAAATAGAACGGACATGAGCCTAGTGGTTTTAAACGTTGTTGGTATGTGTTTGGTTTTAATTGGGGTTTGATTTCAAGTCCAACTACAGTTCATGGAGAAGCTCATGAATTTACTCCTGTTCGGATTTTGGGATGTTGCTTTCACATTTGAAGCATAAAATACTGCTGAGAATAGTTTGGAAGTGTCTGTTTCAGATTTTGTGATTGGAATTCCATCTTACTTCACTGATTTACAGAGGTATGCTTACTTGGATGCAAGAGCGACTGCTGGACTAAAGCCTCTGAGATTGTTGCATGATTGTATCGCCACTGCCCTTGGATATGGAATTTACAAGGCTGATTACCCTGACTCGGGTCCAATTTATACTGTGTTTGTGGATATTGGTCATTGTGGCACACAGGTCTGTGTTGTATCATTTCAGACAGGACAGGACAAATGAAAATGATCTCTCATGCTTTTGATAGGAGCTTGGGAGGAAGAGACTTTGATGAAGTTTAGTTCAATTACTTTGCATCCCAATTTAAGTAGCAGTATAACATCGATGTTTGTACAAATATAAAGGCGTCTATTAGGTTGAGGGCATCACGTGGGAACCTGAAGAAGGTCTTGAGTGCAAATGCAGAAGCACAACTTGATTCAGTATCAATGCATTTTCTCAGCAGATTCCAGTAAATTCTTAAGCTTCTCTTTATCAAGTGCATGATTCTCATCGCATTGTCCAAACCATTTCACAAAAAGAAACCATTCAAAAAGCTTAAGCCTTGTTCAGCTGCGTGCTCATATTTTGCCTACAGCAAATAATCACCAACAGCAACAATGGGAAAAATATATAAATTACAAAGTTAATATTTATAAATAATAAAAAAGAACTAATTATAATAATAGTTTTACCTTGAGATTGAACTTCAGTCAAAGCTCAACCAGCTGGCTACAAGATCATCTGACGGTGGGGAATTCCAATTTCACATGCATTCACTCTAGTTGCAAATTGGAGAGAGCAGAGTGACTCACCCACTGAAGAAGGATCCGGTGATACATTGACAAACATAAGAGTTTCCTAATCTCCACTAATACAAGGCTCTTTATCGATGAAAATAATTTTAAAAGGAAATCCAGAGATTCATTGAAAACAAAATGGTTCTAAAATATAGAACAACAAAACTAATACTATCATTCATTTTGGCCCCCATTATGTCAATTTCAAAATGTTGCCACGTTCAAAAGGCACCGTCATGGTAATATCCACTCAAATATGATATCAGAAAAACACAGATTTATCATCAAATAAGGCATCAATCAATGATGATAAGCTCTTCAAGAGCACTTTACCTGGAGAGGATATGTCAGCTTGGAATTCCTAAAAGGCACATGATCCTGCTTCTTTTCCAATGCAAATATGACATCACTCAAACATGATAAGCTCTTGTTAATGGCCTGGTTGCATGGAAAGAGGTCAGCATAATAACTTTAAAGAACGATTTACGGAATAGACAAATCCAGTGGTACGGTAGACACCTGAGTCTCCTTCAATCTATCTCCAGTCGCATTAGTCCTTGACAGTCGCTGACTTCCCGCAAGATCAATGAAGTTCAAGACATCATGCACTTGTTGCTCAGTGAACTAACAGAACAAAGAAAAGAAATGTCAGTATTCAGGGGAAAGAGGGTTATCAAGAGATTCAACATAAACCAAAAGCAGTCAAAGGAAGGGAATTTACCTTGTTTATGCCTGGTATCCTTAATGTGAAAACCATGTTACTTCTTGACGATTGCTTATTCATCTAAGACCTGCCCACAGACCTGCAAAGCAGAAAAGTGTGACCCCATTGAGAACAAAACTCATCTGAGGCATTATATATTATATATCAGAGACAAACGTTTCTTTTTTTTTTTTTTGCTTTAAGTGCCGTTATATTGGTACCCACACTGGGCAACTATCTGTGTCATCATTCATGACCATTTGTCTAACTGTTTCATCATTCATAAACATTTCATACTTTATAACATTAAGTAATTTAAAAGGAACTATTCTTTCCACAAAAAATCATTCAATTAGGAAATAATTTATGGCACACTTATAATTCCAACATAAAATTATAGAAACTATTCAAACTATGATAGATGCATAATGCAAGACATAATCCACACAATATTATGGCAAAAATCACTGAGACTCTAAGCAATTTTACCTGCTTTGACCAGCCTGTAGTAAAAGCGAGGAAATCTCTGTTATGCCACTAACATCAACAATGGTCAGGACACTAACATATGCATTACCATTTGGGTCATGTTTAATAGTGTACTTTCCAGAAATTGCATTTTGTGGGCGTGTTGGATCTGAACCGATTGATCGATTGGTTGATAACAAATCGCAAATGGTCTCATTGTATATTTCCAACATTGAAGCCTAATAACTTTTAGAAAGAGATGGTTAAGACCATGATTAGCCAATGTAACAATTTGAAATCAGGATCAAATTAAATTACCTGCATTTTGTATTTCCATCCCTGTGCTTGCAGCGATTGAATGCTTTGGAATATCTGCTCCAATGAACGTGGTATCAACCCCTTTTGCTCCGGGGCTTATGGCCTTCGGATCATGGTGTAAGTCTTACCTGAACCTGTCTGTCCATAAGCAAATATACAAACCTGCCAAACAAAACAAACCACCAACAATTATGACTGCATATTTCCTTTGTATCAAAAGGCAAATGATGCAGATCAGTTTGCAACAGTAGCAATTACTAGTAACTTTATGACTCAACTATCACCATTGACATTAGAGAATTCAGCTTCAAGGAGGAAAAGTCATGTGCAAAAGAAATCAACGAGCTTTAAACTTAAAAAGATTTGCTTAGATTTGCAAAAACAAGAGCATAAAATAGCTAAATCACCTTATATCCATCAAGGGCACCCTGTACCAACTCGGATATCTCCACAAAAACATCTTGCTGTGAAGCCTTATAATTGAAAACCTTGTTGTGAAAGGATGCTTTTGCCCTGTTGACAGTAAGATGAAAATTATTAACATTGTTGCATTTAATATTAAATAGAAATTGAATAACAAAGAAAGATCACAAATGTTCATACCACTTTGTATCAAGTCCATGCCAAGGCCAAGAGATTCCATTGATGTAGGATATGAGACCACTGCACCTTCTGCTCCACCATCATCTGTTAGTAGAGGACGCACCCGACAAAATAATCGAATATTCCCTTTTAGTTCCTACAATTGAAGATAACTTAGTATGATTATAGAATTACAAGCAACAGACAAAGGCGATCAAGAAGCACTACCAAAAAAGTATTGTGCAGCTTTTTCCTCAAATTCTTTTCTTCAATAAGTTTATGTTCCAATATTCTTATTTGCTCCTTCTGAAAAGAGTGCGTCTCCTGCAAAAGAAACCTTCTAAAGTTTGCCAAAATGGATTTTACTACTTGCAAGAAATAAAACTAACCAACCTCCAACTTAGATAAGGCTTGCACTTGGTCTTGGCAATCTTCCATGGCCTGAAACCTACTTTCCAAGGACTGAAATCTGGCTTCTAGTCTATCACTCAACCTACTTTCTATGTTAGTCGAGGACTGTGCTGAGAGAGTTGATGACTGCTGCTCTGAAATATTTACTTGCTCTTGAGGAATTTCATTTCCTTGTTTTTGTCTCTTTCTGGTCGGATATGGATTCAATGGAGCCTTTACTTTCCTCTTTTGTCTGCCACCACCATTGCCTTTGATTTTAGGCATTGTACAAAAGCTCCAAATACCCTGTGATGGTCCCTTCTACTTTCCTTGTAGAGCAAAAGTGAAATAGGAAGAGTCACGCCCTACTTCCTTGATGGATTTAGAGCGAGTAAGATGGAAACAGTCACGTGCTGTTCGTGGGAATTTTTAATAAGCGTTATTCTAGGGGCAGTTGCGCTAAGCATCGCCCTTCACAGTTGAGGCCATAAGCAGCCACGTGACCTCACTTTCTAAACTCAAAACCTGCCACCGAATGCAAGTGTCTTCCCATCAAATACAGAATTCCTTCTTAATCGATTTTATTTCATTTATTTTTTTAAAATTATTTTATTACGTAAATATATGAATATATTTATTTAAAAATTCTTGTTTTATGTAAAAAAATAAGGGATTCGAATTTTTTTATTTATATATAAAAAAATTACATATCAATCATTAAATAAAATATTTGATTGTAAAAATATATTTTTTATCATTCAATTTTTTTTTTTGTAATTCTTTAAAAATTATTTTTAATCCCATAATTTTCCAATATTAATTTTTTTTAAAAAAAATTATACAACTTCTTTCTCTATTAACTTGTGACATTTTAACTTACTTTTAAAAAATTTAAAATTTTGATTTTAATCATACGTAATATTATATTATAAAATACATAAAAATTTAATAAAATATGTCCGCCTACTTAAATTAGAGAAAATATTAGTGATTATTTAAATGGGATGGATGGATTATTCTTTTAAATAACTTATTTGAAATACCAATATTTTTAATTTGAATTTTGTGAAAGGATTGAAATAGAAGGGTCATTTTAAAATATACCAACTAAAATTCAATCTTATTATTTTTTGGAGAGATCTATGACCACAAGGTTTTTAGTAATTTCTTTTATTTTTATTTAAACATATAGTAGATTTATTTATAATTAGAAAAATAATTTTTATATCATTAAAGATAGTACAAGTTTAAGTAAATGTAGATCTTAAAGTATTTCACTATAGGCAAATACGAAGCTATATAATATATATAAGTAAATAAATAACTGTCTAGATTATAATAAGAGTATAACTAAAAAAATTAAAGTTGGGTTTGATAGGATCCTTTTTGTTTTTACTTTTTTGCTAAAAAATCATGATGAATTATTTCTAGCCTAGTTCTCATCTTTCAAAACATGAAAAGATGATCAAACCCAGAGAACTGAGGATGAAGAAATTCATGGAATTGACACCATCTACGACTCCTTATCTAGCTCACTCCGGAATACTTTGTAAGACCGGCTTCCATGACCGATGTTGGTCCACCTCATAAACATCTCCACCCTTGATCATCCTGGCCAGGACGAGTTCAAGAGACATACTTTGCATGTCCACCTTCTGTACCAATTGCTCTAACTCCTTCCTTGAAGTTATCTTCACCTCTCTGGTATTTGCATCTCGCTTTGCACCAAGCATCTTCTCCTTGTCCATGATGGTAATCTCACCACCATCTCCTTGCCTGTGAGTTGACACCAAAGACCCCCAGTCGTGCTCATCAGCCCAAGATGAATTTTCGTGTTTAATACAATTCCCCATGTCTGATTTTTTGCAGTACTTTCTTAATTTGTATCTACTATAATAGTAACAGTTTTCCAGGCGAAGAGATTTTAAACATGGAAGGGGTCACAATATTTATGGAGAAAAGAAGAGAGGTGACTAAGGTTCCTGGAATGACAGGATCTTGAGCTCTGGTCTTACGTGGAAACCTAATAGCTTGGTTGGTTGACCAAATTAAAATAAACAGGCTGTACAAGAGGGGACCCAGATGAGACGGTGATCCCAATTCACATCAGCCAAGCTGAGACAGCTTCGAGCTAGTCTGGGCGGTGAGGATGGGGCCAAGAAGGGGGCTAGGGAGCTTAAGGTTTAAGCGATGGCTAGCTTTATAACAGGCAAAGTTAGGAGAAACCCCAGCAACTGCAACAAAGTCAAACCGAATTGGGAACTGAAAACTTGAGATACCCAACGGTGAAATTCGGAGTGTGAAATGGATTAAGAAATGCATCTTTGGATTAGAAAACAAGTATGAACAATATATATGCTATTGGAATCTTTGTCATGTTTCCTTCATTAGGCGTCTTTGCTATGCTTGCTTGAGATAGTTATCTGTTTCCTTCTCTATGTTTAATATTCCATTTACACATAACTTCCATTTTCATATTCCAATCTTAAGGTTACTCTTTACTATTATTTTATGATTATATTAAGAAGTAAAGCCTGCCTGAACAACTTCTACAAATCAAATTTAACTGATTAAATATGAAAATGTAAATCAAGGATGATAAACATATATATTAATAAAAAATTCTTCGAGTTTTCTCATGTTAAGATTTTCAAAGAATATAAAGATTTTCAGACCCATATATCTTTCCAAGGTTAGGTTCTAAATAAGATTGGCTAGCTTGATCAGATAAATTAGACCCCGAGAGAAGCGAATTAGGGGAAGATAATATATATAATGACCAACCGTTTCGAGAATGCAAGTACTGGGGATGGCAATTAATGCTTCGTGTAATTTGTTTATGGCATTGACAATTTTGCAACAGCAATGTTGGTTAAAAAGCAAAACTGAAATTACAGCCTCATTTCTGCCTATCAGAAATGCCATTATATATGCTAAAGCGCATGTTCAAGTTCTTCTCTGTGCTAGACCACTCTTTTTATTGTGCTTGTAGAGCAAGGCGAGTGGAATTGCTTGCGAAATTATTAACAACTTTGGGCTCATTTCCAAGAAAGGAAAAACCAAATAAATGATTTGGATGCCTATTACAGAAAAATGAAAATTTTAGAAGCCAAGACATGATTGTCCCTCTGGTTCGCATCACCTTAGACCCACCTCCTTAAACTTTCTTGTCTACAATTACTTGTCTTCAAATCATGCATTGACTCTCATAGAAACATAACTTAAGTTGCCATTGGTATTAGATATACATCATCAGCTTAAAGATATGCCAATGGATGTCAAATATTGTCTCCCATGACCCATGTTAAGCCACTTGTCTATAAGAAGTTAAGGTTATAGTAGTAAGACTCTTGTCTCTTGATAATTGACCTAATCCTCCCCATATATCAGTAGTAGTACTTTGTTTGTGCTATCATGTCATTTATAGCAAAACTGCCTTTTTACAAGCTTCGTTATCAACTTATATGTGAAAAAAATTTCAAAAATCCAGCGCAGTTAGTGGAAACCCCGACTTTACATCTTGCAGTCAGACTCAGCCGACATGTCGTCCAAAAAACCAAAATGAATGGGTTAGCGAGCATTTAAGAGCCTATGCTACACTTGAATGATTGCTTTGGGCCGATTTACACGGGCTGAAGCCTATGAATGGTTTATACCAACTTGGACATCCCAGCAATGGAATGAAACCCAACATTACATCTGGTGCAATTGGTTAGCTTATGCTTATTATAAAGATGGAACAAAGATCCTTTGGAGAATTAAAGTCCAAATGATCAGGACAATTACCACTAATTGCACCACGTTGTTGGTATTTGTGGCGTTTGAATTGAGAGTTCTATGACCACCTGCCAACATTGTTACATGGCACAGATAACAAAAGTAACTGATCATTTTGCAAAGAAGATATAGTTGAAATATATGTATCATGATTTATGAGTACAAGTGCTAAAATTCATTTGAAGAGAACAGTAAAGTTTTTCTTAGTTCATTGTTCACATGCCTTTCAAGATGAAGCCAATAAAAACCAAGAGGATCGGGCAAAAAGGTGATAAGGGAACTAAATTTGGTGTATCAGATACTTTAAATGAAACCCTTAATCAAAATAAATGATAACAAGTTTAATTTAGGCAGAACATGACCTTGATGATCTGCCTTGGGACCTAGTGATACTTAAAAAATGATGAGATAGCAAGCGATGTTTAAGACCAAAAAAGAACCATAGTGCATCGCTTCATGATGGAAATGAAACCCCGCATCAATGTGAAATGGACTTGCAACCAGCACTAGAACCACAAGGTCTAGGCTCCGCACCGTGCAAGTAGGCGGAGCACTTCTCTGGTAAGCGATAACCTCACATAAAGATCATATACTTTCTGTTAACTGTCATTACAACTGATACCAAGGAGTAACAGTTAATTGAGACAACTACTTGGGTTGTAATAACCTAATTTTATATATAAGAGAAGATTGGTTAAGATTTGGTTCATTGTTGAATAAATTACACAACTATAGGAATCCTTGTATCAGAAGAAAAATATGCTATTTCAAATACTAAAAATCTAAAATATTGTGATTGTTTATGTTTTCCATAAAAGAAGAGAATATTGGTTTTACTGTGACAGATGAATGGAAAACTATTGCAACTGGTACTAACTGGCTGTGCTGCTGAAGAAATATTGGGATCTAAGTAATTTAGATGGCTGCATGTTCGACAGTACTATGTCACATACTAAGAATCCAAGTTGTAAGGTAATAGAACAGCATGATGAAAATGAAATAACATAGGAGAAACGACAATGACAATTAAGATCAGTATGGTAAAGCAGAATGTGGCAAGAAAAAGAGGGGTAAAAGATTGGTTAACCTGTCAACAACACTAAACAAAGCTTGCTGAATTAAGTAAAGCCCTATATTTTGAAATGAATCTGAACCATTCATGTTAATGCAATTTCAGTTTATCCAGGTATATATCTAATTCATTTTATTTTGTCAAGATTGTAATAAAAGGGAAAGAAACTTTCGAAGTCTAACTTTCATATTGCAGTTATTGATTTGATCACCTCTCTCCCCCACTTCTACCCCAGAAGAAAAAGAAATATTAGGAAATTTAAGAATTCCAATCCCTCCAAGAACAACCGCTATTTTCACATGATGATATATGAGGCTACAACAAAAGCTGGTGGTGTCAGTATAAGAGCAAGTGAACAACTGTAAACGCTCAGTGGGCTATATATAGAACAATGGTTTAAATCCAGCCCTAGGAAATTGCTGGTCCAGCTAGATCCCTCCTACCCAGTTTTTCAAGGATTAGGTACACTATCACGTCAACCACTCTCAGTATCTACTAGCTATCCATATTATAATATCAAGATAATGTAATTTCATTTGTTATTATAATTCTTCCGATCACATTCACTACTGAATATCAATAAACCCGTGTTCAGAAAAGATAGTTGACGAATTTGATGGCAAGAGTGTGATTAGTAATATCACTGCACGATTTAAGTGTAGCATGCCCTCGTTATGGCACCATCAATCCTCGAGGAGATAAGGTAAGACGTGTGGGCACATGCATATGTTAACGACAGGCAGGGGCCAAAACTGAAAGTAACAACTCCAAATAGGGATCAGCTCCAGTAGGTGATTATTTCTGTTCTATCTGTCATGCCTACAGATAGAATCCATATCCCACCACCTACAGTGAAACGGTTCTCAACTTGTATTTAGTTGTTTTTGGACTCGATCCCACCACCTCTGAGGAAATTTTATTAGTAGAAGTTTGAAGCGATGGTATTTTAATTCTCTAGATCTTCAATCTTCATCGGAATATCCATTGTTTGATAAAACAGAAGAGTCAGGCCAATGCTAAACATCCACAAGATCTTTTATTTTTCATGCAAGTTTTTACAATGAAAATTGTCTTGCACTCGCTGTTTGAGACGTGGCTCTGTAGTTTTCTTCTAGAGACAATGGAGCCCACTACCCTGCAACATTTGATTGAGTAGGTCGTGCAAGAATCTCGTTTCATTGGCTGGCCTGACAACTCTAAGCCTTTCCGACAGAGCCCCCGACAAAACTTTGCTCATTGTTCCCTAGTACATGAAACCCTTTCTTAAACTAATCACAGTCTGCGGGACTTTGTCAGCCTTTACACTTATTAAACTCATAAAAATAATCCCTCTGATTCCTCACCGCTTCCCCGTACAATCATTACTAAAGAAGCTCTGATCCGACGGATCTAACTGGAGCATGCATTATAGAATGTATACAGCCATCATCAAGAGAATTACTAAAAGTTCTGATACATTTCAGTCTGTCTCTCCAATATAAAAATGCACACTTGTAAACCATGATATCACATTCATTGAAATCATAAATGCTTGCAATTTTCAAAGGCTTTTGGCTTTGTTGCAGAAAGGGGGATGGTGCTGGTGAATGTGAGTTGTGGCAAGTGTAAGATGACACATGACCCAAATCAAGCCTATGGCGCCCGAGGCTATGGAACTCTATATTCATCACGATTAGAAAGATCCCAAATGCAATGACATAATCTGCTTTTGCTGATTATGGTAAGTGTTTTGGGCTGTCACGTTTTGGTGTACAAGGATACGAATGGTGGGTCATGCGGGAAGTTTAAGAAAAGCGGGAGGAGGGGATACATCTAACTTCCACTTTGTTGCCTTATTGAATTTTTAAATTTCAATCAGCTGCCATGTCATTGGAAGGTTTTTGTTTTGATTTGTGGCCATATTTTATAGCAGGTTTGGCGTGATTGGAATTTAGATGCCACAACCGCAGGATGTCTTCCATTAACCTCATTTGCATTGATTTGCTTTATGATACGGAATAACTCTAAACAACAAATTTTCATCTGTTTGCTTTGCCTCTTAGTCATTTCTAACCGACCCTCATGCTCGACCCATTTTCCTCGTTATTTTTTTTTCTTTATTGACAATACTATTACAATTACCAAATGTTAAGACAGAAGTATTACCAAGTATTACAATCACCAAGGGCAATTTTCTTTTTAAACCTATGTAATGATTATCCAATTCCAAAAGAAATTTGCCGATAACTGGGTCTTATATGTACCCAAAGTTTTTAAATTACAAAGGGAACAAAATGAGTGGATTAACAAAGCTGACATAGCATAGGATGCTGATTAACAATGATGGATCCAAGACTAGCCAGAGTTGGCGTCAGGGTGCACAATCTGCCGAAACCCAAGCAGTGGGATTGGGTCCAGGGCAGGTCTAGTCACTGCAAACCAAGGTCCCATCCTTGTTGACTATTCACTATAAAAAGCCAATACAAAGGAGAGAGACTAGGTGATGTGAGGTTCCTGAATAATATCATACCACAACAATCATTGACAATAAGAGTTAGCTCATAGCTGTCTTCGGTATCAAAACCAAGTCTTCAATATAACCAGTTAAAAGTTAATCAGTTACTAGGAACTTAAAGTACTTGTGGAAGTTTGGGGAAAACAGGCTCTTTGTTGGGCCTTCATGATTGTGATTTGTGAGGTTTATGATGATGGTGAAATGGTGATAAGGTTTTTATTTTTATATTTGACCAAAAAAAAAAGGCAATTAAATTGTAGGGGCCACAGAAAAAGGGCCCACATCCATTGTAATTCCCAATCGTTCAATCTACCATCATCACCAATAGACTTTGCTTTTCTTAACCCTCACCCACAAGTGGGATTGATTTAACCCTTAAACCACCCAAATTATTAAAAAAAATAAACATTTAAATAAACTTGTTTACATCCCCTAACCCATCAATTATGGAATGCTAACGTTTTCAGTGGTAGTAAAAAACTTTATTCCGCAAACGTTCAGCCACGTGGAGTGATCGGGACCTGAATGGTGGGACCCGCATAGTTGTGGTACACATGTTGGACAATCAAAGGACCAATGGGGAGAGAGGGTGCATTGTGATCAACCACGTGGAATGTGGGACCCTTTGAGATGGATTTGACGTTGTAAAATAGATGGGTTAATGGGGTGGGCTCCACTACTTAACAAGACAATGAAATCTGACGTGGATATATCTAATCAACGTCATTTGAATCTTTATGTACGAAAATGCGTACCTAACAAACCCTTAGTAACATTAAAAAACTCCCGTATTGTTAATCACTAATAAATACGTTAATTTACCCATCACTCTTATTTTATTTAACCAATATTCACAGTCCATCGCCTTGTAAATTTATTAAGATTATATTTATAATTGTTCTGTTAAAAAAGATTATATTTAATTGTTTTTATTACCACTTAGTGGGGTGTTTTACACGCTCATTCAAAATAGCGCGTGAGCTTACACTTGTTCACTCCCTTGTTTACTTTTTTTTTTTTTCTTCAATTTCATAGTACATTTGTTTACTTCTATTCTCACCATGAATCTGATTGGAAGTGAGGGAGCGGAGAGATGAAATGAAGACAAAATGGAATCCAAATTCACATGAAATGAAATGGCTTCCATTGTCCCTTTCCTTAAGGGTTATATATTCATAGCTTCCCCTTCTAAGCCTCCTTATGTTTGAGTCTCTTCTACGGACTCCAATTAATATTCATCACCCTCCCTCTTTTTTTGATTCTCTCTTAGAGCAGATTTTTAATTTTCTTTTTTTCTTCTGGTTTTTTATATTGAATAGTATTAGATTGTTTCATGGCGAAAGGTCGGCGGTTGACGACCAGCAGAAGCGAACGGTTTCTGGGAAGTTACAGTTACGGACACAGTCAAGGGAACACTGTGACGGAGGAAACGGAACTTGGCGAGGAAGATGTCTGGTCGATGGTTGATAACGTCGCGAACCGAGATGACCAGAGTGTGAATAATTCTCAGAGCGAGTGGCGTCCACGCACTCAGCCTGAGAGTAATGGGAATGAGAACTTGGACATGAGAGGGAGCCGTAGCCGAATTCCCCGGAATGACCACCGCATGGGCGGGCTGTCTTTGGCTTTCGAGGATTCTTCTTCGACGAAGCCTGGGATCGTGCATCAGTTTCGTGGCAATGATGGCGTGGCGGCCGCAGCTTCGCCACGTGGGCACCATATGGCCACGTCAGCACCGTTGAACGTGCCTGACTGGAGTAAGATTTACAGGGTCGACTCAGTTGAGTCGATACATGAGTCGGATGATGGTGAGTCGGATATGGTGCCCCCACACGAGTACTTGGCGCGTGAGTACGCAAGGAGTAAGAAAACGGGCGGGGCTTCGGTTTTTGAAGGCGTGGGTCGTACCCTCAAAGGCCGGGACATGAGGCGCGTCAGGGATGCAGTGTGGAGCCAAACAGGGTTCGATGGTTAACCAATTTGTCGGCCACTTGAAAACAAATCCAAAACCAGCTTAATTATGATTGATTAAAATGCGATTACATCATTATTTTTTTGTTACTTGGGCAATAATTCGGCTGAGTTGACACAGTTGAGTCAACTTAGTACCGAGTGAGCTCAAACAGGATTTTGAATTTAGGGGTCCAAAAATTCTGTTTTTAGATTGGAATTTAGAATTTGAGGAGTGTGTTCAATTTCTGTTTAGTAGTAATTTTGATCCAAAATTAAGATCGGAAAAGAAAAAAAAAAAGTTCTTAATCAAGGGTTTTGGACAAATTTTTCCACTTTAAAATAGCCATACTGATATTACATTAACTTAGAAATTAACCAGTGGGTGAGCCTTTGTTATTATTTTTGTGGTTATTTTTAAAATTTAGATTTAATAATTTGTTAATTTTTATTATGTAAAATATTAATAAGTTATATATTTAATTATATTAAAATTATATTTTATTGATAAAAATATAAAATATACGTTTTTATTTTATTAAATTAATATTATTTTTATTAATATTTTAAATTATTTATTTAAATTATTTTTATATCATATTAAATTATCATAATTATGAAAATCTGGTGTGTGCCAAGCAGCCAAGTGAAATAGACGGAATGAAAAGAAGGTAAAAAATGGGGAAAAAAAGGGGTGGGGGACCATCTCAGGAAAGTCGAAAGTCGAACTCAAATTTGCTTTGGATGGAGAAAAACGGGGACAGGACTCAGGATAACACAACTAGGGACAACAAAGCCTAAGGGAGAGAGGTTTGTATTTGTAGCCTAAGATGAAACAACTTTAAAGGGTGTAGGATGCTCCATGGCATTTGCCTTTTGGCAAGAAAAATGACTTAAAAGTCCCCTCGGGCTCTTGAGGTTTTTTTTAGAACCATTTGTTCCATTCATCTCTCTTTAATTTTATAAACGGATATAAATGTTTTTGGATGTTTTTGGTTGATGGCATTGGTTATTGGTTAAAGTTCATTTTGCTTTCAGATTCTCATTTTGTGATCCATGCTGTTGATATGACTTCAAAAAGAATGAACAATATCTTCTTCTGTCATCACAAGTTCATTCCAAATGGTATTCTTTTTCAGTGCCATCTTGATTGGCGATTAAGATTTCTCTATATTTGGAAACAAAGCTTTTGTTTTATTTGTGAAGTTGAGTTCTCAAAAAGCAAATGCAAGGATCTGGGCTCACTCATGCCCAGCTGGTCAAGGATCATGGCCCTTTTTCCCATATCACTAAAACAATGGGCTATTAGATCTCCATTGGACCATAGCAAAATGTAAAGGGTGAAACGGAATGGTTCTTGGGCCTGATTGAGGAAGCAGCATAACAAAGTATGACTCAGAGATTGCTGAAGCAGTTTGATGTTCACCACTTCAAGAACATGACAGACATTGATGGAAAACTGTTCAATTTTGTTCTAGCAGTACGTAAACAAGGTATCCGAGGATTGAATATCGTTTCACTAGAAAGAACAAATTGTATCTCACATCACTCCAAGGCCACTAGCAATTCTTTAGCTATCCGGTTCTTAATATTTTAGACATTTTATCCAGAAAGCCAGTGAATCAAAGGTGTGTGTAGTCATTATTATACAATCCCTTTCCTCTTCACCAGCACATTTTCCACAGAACCCTAAGAAGAATATCAGAGTGTGTTTTGTATAGATCAGACAAGGGCTGATTCGTCTCCTTCATCATGAACTAAATTAATCTGGTTTATGAAGCATTTGTTTAAGGAGTGGGCCTTTGGTTTAAAATTAGAAGGATGGTATCCAAGGTTATAGCTTCATATGCCCCTGATAAAAACAGCATTAGAGACAACCTTTTAGGTTATCTTTCCACGTGAGGTTGTTTTTCTATACTGCACATTAAGCAAATTACGTGCACGTGTGCACACGTTTTCTTTATACCTGGGAAATGAAGTGCTGCTCCCTAGTTAAGACAGACAGCAAATTTCCATCTTTTTATTTCATTAATCATAACCATAATAACCCATGATCAGTCATTTTTCATTTATGTGTTGATAATTGGGGTAAATTTTTTAATTTATGACCTTCAAATAAGCCTTCACTAGTTCCATACAGTAGCCACATTAATCTAGTTATTTTGAAAGGGTGCTTATGTATCTAAGATTATGCAAATAATCCTTTTGAGCAAACTGGAACACATAGATAAGTTTAGATGATTATGAATGAAGTTTTCATGCTTTTTTGGCAAAAGCTGAGACAGTCACCGAGCTATATTTTCAAGCTTGAAAATGTATATTGAGTTTTACCAACTTGCTGTGACAGTCACTGAGTTATATTGCAGCATTCAATAAGCAAATCTGTTGATTTTTGCATGCTCATAAAAATAAACAGTTTCAATCCACTTCTCAAACTCCGTAAATGGAAAATGGCATAGAAATTGGATCACCACATTGGAGAGACGGGTGACGTATGGTTAGATTCTTGATATACATAAACCAGGAAGAAAAGTTGCAGAGACCTGATGGTTTCCAAGAGTAGTGGGTCAGGTAACAGGGTATCCATTGACATTCTCCCACTGCCTTTTGATCTGTGTGACTGTGTCCTATTCTGGATGTAGGTAAATGCTCATATCCATTCTAGCTGTATAATTTACATTTCTATTTTTTGTTTGTTCTATATATTTATAGTTGCATAACCAGTGCCTCGGATGCTTAAACATGGGGCACAGCCTCACCACTATATAACAAGACAATGCATGCAACCTTTGTTAAATAGAAAATTGCTGTCACAAGATCAAACAAATGATAATCTAATAAACTTGGTGACTTTACATATTCTAAGATAGAAACATAAATGCCAAAATTTTCTTTTTTTTTTCTCCTCAGATTATTTCTGATCATTGTAGTTTGAGATTGAAGAGAATAAAAGGAGAAGAAAATGGACAAATAGAAAGAGATGCACGTGGGGTTGCATGCCTCACTGCTCGCCATTCTCTTTTTCTTTTACAAAATTGAAACGAAAACCAAACGCCAAAGACTCATCTTTTTTATCACTAACCTCTCTCTCTTTCCGTATAAAGATCAGTTCATTCCTTTCTTATTTCATGGTTACTCGAGTTTTATAATTTGCTTTTGGATGCCAGAAAATATTTTTACTTCTTTGTTTTTAGACGTTTTGTTAGTTTTTCTATATTTGGTTTTCGAAGCTTTAGATTATTCATTTCCAGAGTAGCTCATCATTTCCATTAATGGTGGAACTTCAATCCCGCGCTAGCTTGGTCAATGCTTCTGAAATGTATGCAATAGAGCAAGAAATGAAGGGTGAGAGTACTGTAAATGCCATTGCAGAGATTGCAGCTGAATTGCAAAGAGAGAGAGAAAAAAATGCAGAGCTTATGGAGAGAATATCATCACTTGAAGCCCAAATACAAGAAAGGGATAAGGAATCTCTTCTAACAAATGAACAAGTATGGCTTCCCACTCCATATTTTGTGTTTTGGTTTAGTCTGTTTTTATTGTCCTTCCAATCTCTTTGATAAATCATTTGTGGTTTAAAAGCTGTAACCTAGTGATTTTGAACTCTATAATATGCATCATTTTCCTGCAAAAATACATGATCAAATGTACCTTTCATTTTATCTCTGGTTTGCACTGGCTATTATGCATTTTTCTAATGCCTTGCCAAGCTGTTCTAATTTCCCATTCTCAAGCCAAATAATAGTTTGTATATTTGTAATAGAATTGGACAGTTAATTTTGCTATAGGAGTCATTAGATAGCTGAACGAAACATAGTGATGGAAAAAGAAAAATCT
Source organism: Durio zibethinus (assembly GCF_047325235.1). Classification (NCBI taxonomy): domain Eukaryota; kingdom Viridiplantae; phylum Streptophyta; class Magnoliopsida; order Malvales; family Malvaceae; genus Durio; species Durio zibethinus. The sequence goes on from NC_143169.1 coordinate 25,996,471, forward strand.
AAATTAAGATGATGATGATAAGGATGAACTTAGCTCTCCTTGCGCCTGTTAGCTGATCAATCCAAACAAAACTCTGTTGTCATTGCTTAATGGTCCTGCCTCTTATGTTATCTCGCAGGTTAGCTGTCCTAATAGCACAGATAGAAGCTTCAAAAGGTGCAAAAGACAGAAGATAGAAACAAATAGTCATAGAATTGAAGATGGAAACACTGAAATGGCCTGTACGGAAGAAAATGACACACCTCACTTGCCTCACATAGATGAAAATCAAGAAGAACGCTTAGTTAACTGGATGAGCATAGATGAGATCCTTTTTTCACATTTTGATAAATTTAAAGACGGTGACATTGCTGCAGATCGTGAGGACACAGAGGACACAGATGACAGTGATGATGGAGATGAATATTGTGAAGAGGATGATTCTAACACTGGCTCTAAAGATAAAGAAAGTGAAGAGAATCTAAGTGCTTGTGAAGAACAACCTCATGTGGAAGGTATTGGCCAGGGAATGCATATATCCTGTCTGCAAAGTTGTTCCAGTGGTCGGAGTGAGCTGAAATTTACAAGAACAAACCAGTTAATGAAAGAGAATAGAGATAAGGAATACACACTTCAGGATATACAATTATCTTATAACAGAAGCAATCTGAAGGGAACAGAAAAAGATGGAGGACACAAGTCTTCAGCAGATATGCCACCTTCCGGGCGAGAGCCTTGTCATATGGTATCCGGAAAGACATTATGGAATAAGAAACCCCCAAAAGTTCCTTTTTGTCCAAAAGAAATAAAGAAAATACTTGAATCAGATGCCCTTTTATTGAAAAATGCTCAGTCACACACCATAAGAAAGGTCATTGTTTTTGCATCTCTTGGCATAAGGCATGGATGTGAAGATATGTATGAGTTAGACTTCAATCACTTCAGCATTTTAAGGAAGGGGGATCCGTATGTGTCACCAAAGAATCCAGGGGTAAGCAACCTGATTTTATAATGTTAGTAACTTCTGCTTTCTCTGCTACTGATATAGTTGCTTCAAATTCATAAGTTGTAACAATGAATAGAACTAATGGTTTAATGGTTTCTTTCACTGTTCTAATCTATTGTTGCTGCTATTAGAACTTATAGCTTTTATACAAGTTATCTGGAGCGTAAATTATCTTTCGATAAAATAATCATATATTTTTCAAAACGCTTTGTTATCAAGAGGCATTAACATGGATATTTCTTCCATAGATGGTGTTTCTATGTTTTAAGCCTTTATATCAAAAGGCAAGCACTGCTCTAATTACTATCAGATGCCAACGGAGCCTTCAACAAACTATTATCATTGTTTGGTTCACTGTAATCTTTTGATGTAAAGCAGATCAAGTGGATTGTCGCCTCTGATGTTTCCATTTGAAATGCTGACTAAAAAGAAAGAAATTGAATTCATTAATTACAGGAGCATGTCTTATATGAGAATCCTGTTGTCCAGAGGAAGGTTTTCTACCCAAATCGACAGAATCCAACACTATGTCCGGTTCAAATACTTGAGGAAGAGAAGTTTATGCGCCCTTCTGATCCCGGCTGTCCATCACACCTATTTTTGTGCATCAAATATGGTGGAAGGACAAGAAATCTTCCTCAAAATGAGTAAGTACTGCTTTGATAATTCATTAACATATTATGGTTAGTTTTTCTACACCCATAAGAACCGCAATTCATTTCTTGCTTATGTGGTTACCTGTAAAAAGCCTGTCTATCTTCATTGTTATTAGAAAAAAATGACTTTTTGATGTTTTTCATAAACACCATTGTTCAATTGTTCTTCACCTAAAATACTTTAGCTTGAACCTCATCAGCCTAACCTAGGCACATTTTTTGGGCTGAAATTTTCCCAGATATGTCAGGCAGCGAATGGGAAGAAATAAACTGAAGTCTTTTGGACCTGTCATGTGCCGCATGGCAATGCTAGTCCATATTCGCAGTGGGAGCTTCTTCTTCAAGGGCTTGGGTGTCACACTTCTGTTCATGGCAGGTTTTCCTGGTGACTTTGTTCAAAGAGAAACAAAATACAAGAACTTAGACTTGCTGCAAAAGTATTATAGGTAAGGAGTTCCAGAAACGTGACAGACTTGTAGGACAAACACTCACATATAGAACGGAAGAAGAGGACAAGTCATCATAAATCACCATCATCTTTGAGTCAAATTATCCCTATAGAATACTGGATTAGGTTGGCCGGTTGCACTTTGCCACTGCGCGCTATGATGTATCTGGTTCAGTAAAGTAACAAATAACCACACAGATTGCATTGTTTTATCTGTCTGATAGTGCTTGACCTTCGCACTGCCTTTTTCGCTTTTCGCATGGTCTTTTCTGAATATCCGCAGACGCTTTTACAGCTTCATCTTATAGAGCAGTTCACTTAACATTCAACCTTCATATTGCAGGACAGATGAGGATGCTGAAGGTGAAGAGTTGTTTCTTTCACATTCGATAGCTTTCGACACTGTAAGATCTTAATTCCTGGATCACATTGTACGATATTTCATTTATAGTTATTGAGGATTTTAGTTTCCGTTGCTGGTGTGACAATTTTAATGCACAGGACTGCAAGTGCCATGCTATCAAGGAGAAAGATAACATGAGTGCGTGGTAGGAAAATTGGCTATGACCTATGAGTTATTTCTTAGTGTCGGAACCACATCACATTCCCATAAAAACCATTTATGATCCGAGTCATTTGACTACTATAAAAACCATTGCTTAGGAGAGGAATTTGTATGCTGTCCTTAATTATACAATGGAAGCTGACTTTAGAAAATTAACTGGATAACGTGAGGTATACATCATTCTGATGGAAAGGATACAATGCATTTGTTATCTAGTGATGCATAAAAGAGGAGACTGCTCTATTGGTGATATGATCTCATCTTGAATCCATTGCCAATTTTCTATTTATGTTGCTTTTTCGGCAGGCTAGTCCTAGTTCTCAGCGATTAACTGGGAAGACTACCTCAACAAAAACTAAGGGAAGAAGGCAGACAAACTCCAATAAAAAGTCTCATAATTTGCCAAAAGTCTCATTTCAACAATCAGCACCTTCAAGTTCAACACATGCTACCCAATTTGGGCTCATGGGCTACACCTCAATTCAAACTCATGCAATGGCAGCATTTCAGTCCGCAGCATCCCAGGCTCAAGCTGATACTACACAAGTCTCAAACACAATGATGAACAGTCATGGTAATAATGTTTCCTACCATAATCAAATCCCATATCACTTGTTCCCACTACAACCAGCAAATAATTTCACGCCTATGGTATATTGGCCTCCTCCGATCGTCCTTCCTCCCTGTCCTTATCCAACTACATATGGTTATCGATCTTTTCCAACTAATGCAAATTACATCTCCATCCATCCACAGCCTTATTATAATCATCCTTCGTCCAGTTCTTTTTTCCCTAAAATAATAGAAGGCAATGGGAAGAATGTTTTGGCATCCTTGGAACCTGATAGTGACTCAGATAGCAGTTCAAGCAGTATGGAGGAACCAAAAGAGGCATTAGCAAGCTGCAGATAGTGGAATGTCTGTGCATTTACAATATTTCTTGTAAATTATCACACAAGAAAAGGAACGAATATGCAGGTAGTGATATAATGCATTTTGAGCCTTTTCTACACATCATGTGTATGACTCAAAAGGTAAACGCTCATGTTTTTTCCACTGCCTAAATCATGGTCAGGAGTCTTGTAGTCCTGACATTGCACCTTTTATGTAATGAATAAATCACCAATTTGCCTCAAACATGCAAGATAATTTATCATAATTTGATGAACATTCTGCCTATCAAGGCTAAATCATCTGTCAATCATCTCTCATGAACTTGAATCATAATTAGTTACAAATCATTAACCCCATTAAGTTTTTGACCCGCAGGCTTCAAGTTATTAATAACTCATTACCGGAAATCACAGCTTTAAATATTTATATTGTAGATAAACAAATTCAATGATATCATGGCCATCGCTATCAATGTCTGTTCCATACTTGGAGCTTTTGCCCTCAAGGTTGATAATTCATATATATTATATCTTTCATTGAGTGAGACTCAGGCCCACAACTTCATTCTTCATTCATCATTCATCTCTGTCTGCACTACATTTTTATATATCAGGGTAGTAAATTTTTAGGGCATAAAACATATATTTCTTGACATAATGGAATCTTATCCTTCCTATGTAAATCTTTTTTTTATCATCAAAGATCCAACCTGCTTAAATATCCCACTGTTTGCATTTTGTTTAATTATTTTTTCGCTGGTGTCCTTTATCCAACTGGGTCGACACTTGGGGGGCCAGAGTCTCTTTTATTTCTTTCTTGTTCTTCGGATGGGGTCTTTTTCATCAAATTGATCCAAATTCATTAATATGCACTCATCATCATGACATCGTAATAGAGAAGGCTCATGCATGAATCATCAGAAGTACTAAATCATTGAAATCCATGCATCATGCTTCACTGCTGCCGTCTCTTCTTCATTGTTTATGTATGAAGGGATGTAATTAAGGGCCCCCAAGATGCATCATGCTTCACTGCTGCTATCATTCTTCCAGTTTTGAGAGGGATGAAAGGGCCTCCCGGCTGAAACAAGTAAATTCAGGATAATTTTACCTGCCTGACAAGCTAAAATTTAGTAGTTCACAAAATTAAAAGGCACAAGCATCTTTATAGAAAAGAGGTGAAATACCTGCAACAACCAGAATGAATTTTAAGTACTTATTTTCGGATCAGAAAAAGAAAATACATGTTAGGAAATGAAACATCTCAACACATTCTATATAGATAAGAGAAGAACTATAAATTGAAACCTCAAAGGAGTGGGAAAGCAAAGGCTAGTAGGTTAATCAAAAGAAACCCATACTACTGATCTTGCAGATCTGGAGCAAAGAGCACATTTCGAGTGAAAAAAAAAACAGTTAAGAGACTCCCATAGACAGAAGTGTACTTTTTAAAGAAGACGAGTAATCTAAAGAGGGTCAAAAGAAATTACCGAAACAATGTCATCTCTAGCAGACAACACAAAGATATCTGCGCAAGAAACAACACCAGGACACTTCCTCTCTACAGCTTCTTTGATGGTTTCAATGTACCTGAAATTCCTGAGGCCAAAGATCCTGTCTGTCTCCTTCCCAGACAAGGTCCTTCTTGTTGAGTCCAGCAGCAGTAAAGCATCATATGACTACTAAAAGAAGAAAAGCAAAATAAAACATATGCATGTAACTTGGAAGTTGTAACTAAAGAATATAGAACAACAAATAGTAAAAAAGATTGCATATAAATTTACCTGAACAGCACAATCATGGAAAATGTTCTTGTGGCTCTTGTACAGAAGCTTAACTTGCTCTCTGATATTGTCTTCAGCCAGAGGACATGTATCCTTGTAAAAGTTCATAACAAGGCCTGGGTCTTCCTCATTCTCAGCAAATGCAGACGGAGCTGAAAAGCAAAGGAAAGCAAAGAAGAACAGAACTTTGGCACCCATTTCCTAACTATTATCAACAAAAGTAACTGACCTTGCTTTGGATCACTGCCGCACTGCTGCTTAATTAATAATTCAGAGAGAGACATATTTGGTAATAAAATAAGCACAGTTGCGATCATTTTACGCTTTTTTAACACTTGCAAGTAATACTCTCCGGCGTTTACTGCTAAAGAGAGTCACTCTTTTCTAATCTCGATTGTGAAGAAAGTTGGCTATACCTGCAAGAGTAATCAACAGAAAATGGCAAACTTGCCTCACGAGAACCAAAATTAATATTTTTGGATGATATTAAAAAATTAAAAAAAAAGAAAAATGTACGGATCCTAATAAATCATGAACAAACTCGAGACGAGACTGTGATCTTGCCATGTTACGTCTATTTTTACATGTATCTATGCATTTGATAATTGATAGTAAACGTAAGAATGCATGCATGCATGCCCCTTCTTGCGATGAGTGATGACAAATCTTTTTTTTTTTTTTTAACTTTTGCCTCTTTTTGGAAGCAACTTAGCTCGTTTCAACATTCATCTCATGATGACGGAAGCCAATGGTGATTGATGGGCCACTGACACTCCTTATTGCAAAATATTTAATCCCGAATCTGTCTTGGGCCAAATACTACGCCCTTTGAGGCCCACTTTTAAATTGTCTTATGTTGTCATGAATTTGTAAGGCCCAAGTCAACTAATTTCATATGAACTAATTCAAACTTAAAACACTTAAAAGGATATTTAGGCCCAAACAATTGGCCCTTTGAGCCCCAATTTTAAATTATCTTAAATTAGGCCCAATTCAATATGCTCTTCCGCGCCCCAAATTCCCCAAACTCCCCCACAAACCCAATTTAATTTGCTGGTACCAGCTTGATTCTCCTCTTTCATTTTTGTTCTTTTGAATAATTTGTTCTTGTTTTTCATGTTTTAAAATGTTTCAGCGAAAATTTCCCGGTTTTTAATCTGCTAAACTCATTAGTTTTTATTAAATTCTCTCGGGAGCGAGGGTTCTTGATGATTTATGTACAATGCAGTTAAACTAGGATTTAAAATTGATATTATTCAATTGCAGCCAATGAATTACTAGGCTAATGCTTTCGGTTTGTTGATTTCCCTACGTGCGATCATCTAATTTGATGAATTATATTTGCAACAGTTTAAATTAGTTGTTTCTTCTTCCGCGCGCTGATTCAAAATCTGATCTTAGTTTAACTGTTATATATAAGAGAATTGTCTTGTTTCCAGATTGACGTTGATGATGATTGAAGCACGTGTCTTTTTTAGTCGAGGTTTGTGGTAATTATTCATTGCAGTTCTGTTCTGCTTCAGTGTAGTGATAGGTGTGTCGCTTTTTTAATCTCATGGATGCTTTTGGTAATTGCTGTTTATAGAGGAATTGTTCATTAGGATTGGTTGTTGGTATTAAATCCTTTATTCAAAATGTTGTTGTGTGAGAATATTCAACCAGGGAGCCAAGGTGATCAAACTGCTCTTGCTATTGTAAGTGATGGTCGTTCAAAACCTGATTTTGGTGTGGAGGAGGAGGCGGAGGAAGAAGCGGAGGATGAGGAGGACGAGGAGGAAGACGTAGATTTCAATTCCTTTTTGAAGGAAACACCTTCTCCGGAAGCTTCTTCTAGTTTGAGCTCAGAAATTGAGGTTTTAGATGGTGATGTTGTTGATAGTAGAGCAAATACTAATGTTACTACAGATGTCAATTCATCAAACTTTGATGCAAGTATTATGGTGCCAAACTTTGATGTTGGAGATTTTGAGAATTGTGAGGAGGAAACTGTGATGCAAAGTACTGCCTCCCCTGAATTACAAAATGCTGTTCCCTGGAAACATAACAAGAGGAAAGCTAGACTTAGTTCTCAATCAGAAAGAGAAAAGGAAGGTCACTTGAGCAGGGTAAAGAAAAGTATGGTGGGAGACTTGGGTAATGCTACACATTCTGAGAAGCCTCTAATGCTTTTGGATGATGCTATCTGCAGACGTACTAGGGCTCGTTATTCACTTGCCAGTTTCACGCTTGATGAACTTGAGGCTTTTCTTCAGGAAACAGATGATGAGGATGACGTTCAAAATGTTGATGATGAAGGGGAGTATAGGAAATTTCTTGCAGCTGTTTTGCAAGGTGGGGATGCTGATCACCAGTCAATTCAGGAAAATGAAAATGTTGATGATGAAGATGAGGACAATGATGCGGATTTTGAAATAGAACTTGAAGAGGCACTTGAAAGTGATTATGATGAAGCAACATTGGAAAAGGCACAGGCAGAGGAAAATCAAAGAGCTGAACGGCGGCCAGAGACAAGGCAGAATAGAAGGCAAAAAACCTCTGCCCAACATGAAAGAAATGTTTTTGAGCAGAATAAGAGGCCATTGCGTCCCCTCTTACCAATCTTTCCTAATGGGCCAACTGCACCCATACCTGCTCTTAATGGGAAAACTTGGATGCCTGAGATTTACCGGAGTTGTGTGCCCCCTGCAGCAGTAGATGCTGTCATCAATGGATTCACTCTGCAACAAATAGGCCAGTTGCATTGCTTGATACATGAGCATGTGCAACTTCTTATTCAAATATTTTCTCTCTGTGTGCTTGATCATTCTCGGCAGCACATTGCATCTCAAATTCGGGGATTGATTCTTGAGATGCTTCTCAAACGAGATGAAGCAATAGCATGTAAAAGTCAGCCATATCCTGACACTTGCTTCAAGCCTCCATATGTCTCTTCATCAGTTCCAAATGAGGTCCCCCTTTTGTGCCCCACGCACAGCGCCTCTAAAAAATCTATATTTAATGCTAATGAAGTTTCCTTTTCCCCAAATACTCAGATGCCTGATACTCAAAATAATGGGCAGTTGTGTTCTTCGTGGGTGCCCTCTTTAAGCTGCCCATTATTATCCATTCTTGATGTTGCTCCGCTTAATTTAGTTGGAAGATACTTGGATGATGTTTATTCTGGTATGCTCTGTTTTTAAACTGAATAATTTGTTTTCTGCTTCTTGTTTTGCTTGCTATGCTTGGCCATGGGATTTGACTATTTACAATTATTATGACAGCTGTCCAGGAGCATCGACAACGTCACTTGGAGAATAGTCGTGCTACTCAATATGAAAAGGAGCCTATGTTCCCTCTTCCTTGTTTTCCATCTATGGTGGAAGCTAATAATGAAGCATTAAGAGGCAGTTCCGTATCGGCTGGCTGTTCAGTGCCATCATTAGTCTGTCAGCCACCACCTAAGAAGACAATGGCTGCTACACTTGTTGAGAAAACCAAAAAGCAGTCAGTTGCTGTAGTCCCCAAGGAAATTGCCAAATTAGCAGAGAGATTTTTTCCATTGTTCAATCCAGCATTATTTCCACATAAGCCACCTCCTGTGGCAGTTGCAAATCGGGTTCTTTTTACTGATGCAGAGGACGAGTGAGTTGCATGCTTCCCTGTTCTCTTGTTAGTTGATTGTCTTGATTTTTCATTTTGCGTCTATGCTCCTGTGAAGGTTCATTTAGTTAAACAAGAAGAAAAACAAAGCTTGTGAAGGTTCATCATTTTCATATTTGGGATTTTGATACAGATTACTAGCTTTGGGCTTAATGGAATATAATACGGATTGGAAAGCAATTCAGCAACGTTTTCTTCCTTGCAAATCTAAGCATCAGGTAACTTATATAATCATCTTTAGTTGCAATGCTATCTAACAATTATTCGTGACTAAGCACTAAGTTCCTATTTCATTTAACGCATTTACTTGTTTCAGATTTTTGTTAGGCAAAAAAATCGCTGCTCATCTAAAGCTCCAGAAAATCCCATAAAGGTATGTGAACAATCTTGAGCAAATAGAAGATGAACATATCTGCTTATTAATAGTTGTTTGAGTTTTGTTCTATTTTTTGATTCAATAATTAAATTAAATATGATAAATCTCATCCTTCACTTTTCCTGTACCTGCCCTGCCTTCTTATCTTATGATTAAGCAACATGATCTCAAATATTTTAATTTTCATATTTGGTTATGAATTGGACCTAAATTAACCTGGGTTACCTGTTTAGTTGCTCCATAAAGCATCTTATTTTGTTCAATGGTTAACAGAAATTTATGGTTTTGGAATGTTTAATATTTAATGGTTACAAGAACTTAACAATATTGGGTGTTTAAACTAGTGATGTGATTGGGTGTTGAACTTAACAATATTGCATTGCAAAAGGTGGTCTTTTGATTAGATTGTTCTACTTGGTAAGTCACATCATGGTAGTTAACTTGCATTACAGGTACTTGGTTGCTGACCTTTTTACTTTTTATTTGCGAGAATATATAAGAAATAATTTGGTACTTTGTGCAGGCAGTCCGGAGAATGAAAACCTCTCCTTTGACTGCAGAAGAGATACAAAGTATTCAAGCGGTAATCTTTTCATGATCATGTACTACTTATGTCTCAGCATCCTTTGATTGTAGTCCTGTAATCCGAGTATGACTTTAACATCCCAGGGGCTCACGGTATTTAAACTTGACCGGATGTCCATCTGGAAATTTATTGTCCCTCACAGGGATCCTTCCTTGGTTCCCCGGCAGTGGCGCATAGCCCTTGGAACTCAGAGGTCATATAAACAAGATGCGGCCAAGAAAGAGAAGCGACGACTATATGAATCTGAAAGACGAAAGCTTAAAGCTGCCCATTTGACTGATTGGCAACATGCATCCGATAAAGAGGTTTGTTTACTTTTTGAAGTTGGAAACATGCATTCCCATTTACTTCTTCACACTTCGACTTTTTTTTCAGATTGCCATCCATGATCTTCAAAACAAGGTCGATGTGTCCAAGATTGTGTAGATAATCTGAATGTTCGTAAATAGTTGCACCAATGCTGATACATATAAAGAGTTGAGCTTCAAACTACTTGATCTTTTTGTTTTTTGGCTAAAGCTTGATCTTGGCTCATCTAATTGATTGTATATAATTGCAGATTGGAATAACGCTTTCAGACTACAAAGCAAAGATTCTAAAATGTTTAAAAAATTGTAATTAAAGTTCAACCTACAATATGCAATCTATGTTTGTGTAATGCTCTTTTTCATAGTTTATTCATTAACTCTATAAACCATATAGTTTGACTCATCTTGGACCTGTGATGCTTAGGGGAGTGCTTATTTCAAAGATGATTATTTAGCTTACTTTTCTCAACTGTAGGACTGTCAAGTTGACTATACTGGCGTAGAGAATTGCATTGGAGATGATGGCATAGATAATACAGATGAGTCTTATGTTCATGAGGGATTTTTAGCTGATTGGAGGCCAGCTACTTCCAAGCTCATTTCATCTGAACGTCCTTGCTCGAACATTAGAGACAAGAACCTTCTGAATGATATGTCGACAGAAGAGGGTTCTCATGTCAAAGAACATTCAAATAGCTATATGTCTGCAGTCATTCGGCCCTTGACTGGCCATATGCAGGGATCTCCACATGCATTGAACCATGACCAGCATCCTTACACCTTTTCTCATCGTGCATCTAATGCACTGCAACCAACCCATCCTGTTCCTAATATGCTATTGAATACCTCCAAATCTCAAATATATTTACCGCCATATCGATCTCGTAAGTCAAACAATCTACACATAGTGAAATTGGCACCAGACTTGCCCCCAGTGAATCTTCCACCATCTGTTCGTGTAATCTCAGAGTCAGCTCTGAAAATCAATCAATATGGAGCACACAGCAAGGTTTCTGCAACAGGAGATGGTGTTGTTGATGTTGGAATAGGAAATATGGTTTCTTCATTTTCTCATTCTGCTAAGTCATTGACAAATAAAAGAGATAAAGGCAATCCAAGGAGAGCAAATGTCACAAATTCTTACTATGAAGAATCCAGAGTTGTCAACGATAAAAGTGTTTCAGAAGAAAGAAGTACCTGTACAGATCTTCAGATGCATCCATTGCTGTTCAAGGCCCCTGAAGATGGACAAGTGCCATATTATCCTTTGAATTGTGGAACTGGTGCATCCAGTTCTTTCAGTTTCTTTTCTGGGAATCAGCCCCAACTAAACCTACGTCTCTTTTATAATCCCCAGCAAGCTAACCAAGCTGTTGATGGTTTGACTAAATCATTGAAGATGAAGAAATCTGTTTCAGTATCATGTGGCATTGATTTCCACCCACTCCTGCAAAGAACTGATGATGCAAATAGTGAACTAGTGACGGCATGCTCAAGTGCTTCTCCATCTGTTGGTTTGGATGGCACATCTGCTGCACCATGTAATCGTTCCAATGCTGTCCAGAAGAAGTCAGTGATCCACTGCAGCCCACTTACCACCAGATCTAGACTGTCTAGCCGTAATGAGAATGCTAACGAACTAGACTTGGAGATCCATCTTAGTTCATCTACAAAAGAGAATGCAGCATCAAGTAGGGATGTGACTGCACATCCTACAAACTCATCAATTAATTTACTAAGTTCTCAAAATGTGACAGAAACACGAGACACTTTCCCTTCATCAGGCAACAAATTTGATTCAGGTGTCTGTATAAACTGCATCAAGCAAAAGCGTGGGCAGATACATGGACGACGCAAGTAACCAGTCTCATCTGGAGATTGTGATGGAACAGGAAGAGTTAAGTGACTCAGATGCAGATGTTGAAGAACCTGTGGAGTTTGAGTGTGAGGAAATGGCTGATTCTGAAGGAGAAGAAGGTTCAGGCTGTGAGCAAGTTTCTGAGATGCAAGATAAGGTGTCTCTCCTTATTCTTTTTGTTATATTCAGTTCTTCTGGAATATGAAAAGAGTTGCATAGGTATCTAAGTCTAATTAACCTGGGCCTCTATCTTCATTTTCCATGCTTGGATTACAATAGATCTAAATCCTGAAATCTATCTTCTGAAATTCTTGTTATGGCTTCTCTTTATCACACTATTTCATTTTAAAAAAATTCTTTGAACTTCTTGTTCCAACTTCATCTGTGGCATGCAGTTGTTCAAGATGATATTTTACTATGCACGGGTCTCCTACCCTGGACCTTTTTTGCTGTTTCTTCCGTATTCTTTCTGTCATGATCAGTTGCACTTGATTTTGAAATGCTTTTTATTTTATGAAGTGTACTTATCTTTCTCTGTTTACTTTTTGGCAGGATTTCAAATAGCCGTTGTATGTCAGAATAACGATCGCGAAATTGTAGTAGCATCATCGCCATCACCGTTATAAAAAAAATACCATTAAAAAATTGAATCATATTTAAAACGATCGTTAAAAAATAACGTAAAAAAAAATAATGATAATAATGGACTAATATTATCGTTATCTTTATTTTTTTAATTAGTGATTTAAATTAAATAAAAAAAAATTTAATCAACAATAATTTTAATTCAATCCACAAGTTAGTCAAATTCAAATAAATCTTAAATATTGAATCAACAATTAAAATTAAAAAAAAATAAAAAAAAATTAAATTGTTTTTTTTTTTACAAAATTTGTATAAAATAATGTTGATATTTATGATAATCTATAGAGATGATATTGAGATACTCGATGGGTAATGACATTGATGAGAGTACGCGAGAGAGTGAGACAGAGAGAAAAAGGGAGAGAAGAAAACACGAAGAAGGGATGGACGAAGGGTTTCTGGCTTGCCTTTCTGGTTATCAAAGTTTGGGGGCAATTTTGGGGCAGAAGGGTCTCTGAGAGGGACGCGTGGGGTGAGTGGGATAGGTTGGGGTGGGCGCATTTTTATTTATTTAATTTTATTAAAACATAAGTTTAAAAGTTTGTAATTTTTGAAATTATATATATATATATATATAAATTTTAAATAAAAATTTTTAATAATTTTTTTGTATAAATAAAAAAAATAATTAAAATTAAATATTATAATATGATTTTATTATTTATTAATTTATATATGATTTTATATTTGAAATTTAATAATTTTTTGTTATTTGGTATTTATATTATTGTCAAATTTTTTGTTATTAAATTAATTCTTGTTAATTTATAACTAAAATTGATGAAATTTGAAATTATTATATTTTAAAGTTTGTATTTTTATTAAATATAGATGCTTGATATTTAACTTATTATGTTTAGTTAATATTTTGATTTGTCTAGAATTAATTTTGAATATGAATTTGATTCAAGTAAAAATTTTATTGTTAAACTAAATATAAATTTTTTATTATATTCTAAATAAAATTATGAATTTTAAAAAATAAAAAACATAGAAGTCATAAACTATTTTAAAAAAAATTAAATAAAATTTTTTATAATTATAATTATTATATTTTATAACAAATTATGTAAAATTAAAAAAAAATTTACTGTCGTGATGATTATAATAATCACAAGAATCTTCGTTATATTCGAAAATACAATAAATACGACATGATAAAAAATGTGATCACGATCGTATTTAAATTCTTTATTTTTGAAAACGTGGTCTTTTCCCATTTATACAAGAACATGCTTTTGGCATCATCTCTGTATGGGCACTTTGTTCCTTGATATTTTGTTATCAAATGTGCTGCGATACTTCACGATTTTGTCTGCATGTTGTTCCTCAATTCCTACTTCATTGCTTTTGTAGGAGGCCCAAGGTTCTAGGACACGAGAAATTGTGATGGCTGATGATTGTGACGATCAACAATGGGAATTAAGCACCCGTAGTAACTCACAGGGCAACGTTTGTGTTCCTGAAAGGGGAAGCCCACCTTTTCTGAAGCTGGGTTTGACATGTCCAAAGAAGGATACAAGCAGCTCCTGGTTGAGCTTGAATTCATCTGCATCAGGCCGTACTTCGCGCTCAAAACCTAAGAATGAAACGAGTATAATAAGCAAAGGCCCTCCTACTAAACTTCGACTTCAAATCATCTCAGCAGATCTTTGAAGCAGGCAACGCCAAGCACAAGACAAGTTACAGTGCAGGAGCATGCTATAAACATGGCAGAACAACTGAGCTTAGGTCCTCTTTCTGTTCCAACATTGAGGAAACCAAGAAAACGTACATGCCGTTCTAATACAATCGCAAATGCTGGTGCGAGTTTAGGAAACTCAAAAAAAGATGCTAAAGACAGAGGCTAGTTAACTATGCTTTCATTGTTGGTGAATGGTGTGATTAATCAAATGGGGGGTTGCTCATATTCCTTGGATGCTGATGCTGCCAGACCAATTAGAAAATGAGAAAGTTCAGTCGAAGCTCAAATAACCGAAAAAGAGAAAGATAATTGAGCAAGTTTTGGAAATTTTGTTTTATGCTTGCTGACAAAGCTGGGTGGAGGGACCTATTCCAGATTTTGCACCTCCACTTTCTTCTCTCTCTTGGTGTAAATGAATGTTATTATGCAATGGCGTGAGTAAATTCTGTCCGGCAATGCTATTGTACAGAAATTTTGTTTTCTAAAGAGATTTTTTTTAATTAAAATTCTACATTTTTGTTCAATCAACAAACTCTTTGACCAATAATTCTAAATTCTAAATTAAAATTCGTGAAGGGTTAGGAAAATTTCAAGAGTCCACTGTCCATGCGTTAAAAAGAAAAATGAAGCCCCATAGAATACCTTTTGCGGGCGGGCTTTTGGACTTTGAACCAAGGTTAGACCCCGTTAGCGACGCGCCCTCCTCTCCTGGGAATCACACAATAGAATGTTCCCTGGATACTTGAGATTTACATACACAATAGAAGCGGTTATCCTTATTTCCTGAGATTTACCTGACAATGACATGCTGACGTCAAGAAGCATAAATATTTCCTAGGAATCACATCGAGGATCTAAATTCATGGAGCCGTATATACCTGCCTTTGGGGGGTAGGGAGCCTACACGTTAAGATGCAAAAAATAAAACCACATCAGATAATCCCCACCGGGTTGTAATAGTGAAAAAGCAATGAATCAAATACCTGTCAGTCCCAGCAATTTCCAATGGTCAAAATTCTTATCCCTCTGCCCCCACTCATCCCTCTCATTTCGTCCGTATCAGAAACCACTCTCCAACACACGAAAAGACAAAAAAAAAATTGGTCTATACAGAAGCAAACCCACATAGGAAAACACTCTTCTCTTGCTCTCTTTAGAGTATTTCCCTTTCTTGTAGAGCTCCAGGTTCCACTGTCACCATGTCTTGCTCTAATCTGACAATGTCGGTGTCCTTAAAACATTCTATTTCTGAAACCCCTTCACTCTCTTTCCGTTCTTCTATCAGCCCTTTTTAGCCTCCTTCTCAAAGTTCAGCTACCTCCAAGATCCTCATCTGCATTCAGTGTGGTCTCCGTGAGCTTAGAGATCGTATTGATTCAGTAAAGAACACTCATAAGATCACTGAAGCCATGAAGCTTATTGCCGTCAGAACTCAGGAGAGCACAAGAAGCTGTGATCAATGGTAGACCTTTCTCTGAGTCTCTGGTAGAGCTAGGCATATGAATCTGTTTCACCATCTTTTCTTTTTGTGCGCTTGCCTTATATGATTAGCAAAGCTCTCATTCCTCAATGTTATTCTAGGTGGGTAATAAGCAACAGAGAACTTGGCAGAGACCCCAACCCATATTAATGATTAAAACAAACGATCAGGGAAACACGTGTGCTAAACTCTGGCCATAAAGAAAGCAAGTTTTAGCTACTTTTGCAGTGTTTAAAGCAACAATACATTGATTTCCGTTGGTAAACAAGAAAAGAAAAAAAAAAGAGGACCAGGGAAGAATTTGGCAGATAAAAAACTTCAATCTGACTGAAGATATTGCAAATTGATGATAGGAAATGGTAAAAGCGAAATACAGTGGACCGAAACTAAGCATGTTATGATTTATGAACAATGTAAATCCTTGTGAGATAATCCTTCAGTGGGTTTGTGACTGGAGAGGAGGCTCAAACAATAACTCTATGCTTAACAAAGTTAGAAAAATATAGCATTTGGGTTTCTTATTTTTTATTTTGATTTTTTTTTATATACTTTAGCCTTTTGGGAGTTTGAGTTTAGGACTAACGTACCATATATTGAATGGAGACTTAATTAATTCTTGGGTTAATATTGGAAAATCTTCCGAGTTGCAAAATTATAGCAACAGTCTTGTTTTAACTCTGAAGATATGTAAAAATTCTTAACGGTCAAATAAGTTTTAATGCTTTGGGTTAATATTAGTGCTAGAGACGAACCAGAATTTATGATCAGTGGCGGTAAATATTTTATGTTAATTTAAAATTTTTTTCATTAAAATACAAATTAATTTTAAAAATTACAAATAAAATTAGCACTATAATATTTTTTGTAAATGAAAAAAAATTGTTTTGCAATATAAATAATATTTGCATAATTAATTATATGATTTTTGATGAACATAGTCTAAACACTATTTAGATAAATTATTTATCATAATAGACACACACACACATGTATATTAATTTAATAAAATGTTACTTACTAAATTCTTAAAAATAAATATAATATGTGAAAAAATGAAATAAAAATTAGCATGTCTAATTTTATTATTTACTTTTAATATTTTTTGTTTTATCATTTACTTTTACTAAACAAATATATTTGATTTTTATTCATTATGATTTGAAAAATTAAAAATTATTATTTTCTCACATATAATGAAAAGAAGAATGAAGATGATTATTTATTTTATGCAAGCTCTATATCTCATTATCTCTATAATATCAGTTTGCATCAATCTAAACAAGTTATTATGAGAAATTAAAAGTTTAGTAATTTCAAACTCTCTAATAATAATTTATTTTATTTTTTTACAAACTCAAAAATATATATAAGTGTATATATTATAATGATATTGCTTAGCACTCGAAGTGTTAATGTTCAATTATTAGATAAATAACGAAAATTTTCATGTATGAACCTAAAAAATTTAGTGGGGGGGGGGGGGGGGCAAACGTGATCACAAAGATTTTCTATAAGGGTCAAATTTTCAATTTTCAAAACTTTTGGTATTTTTTATAGTAAACCCAAAAGATTTTATGAACTCAGTGAGGGCAACTGCCCCCACGTGCTTGATCCGTCCCTGATTAGTGCCCTTTTATTCTTCAAAAACATTTGCCTTATAGTCCATATGAGATAAGCGTGGTAGTTAAAGATTTTAAAAAATTTTTCACTACATTTCATTTTCTTCCATGGCAAACAAATTACTATGTAGTTTTGAATATGTCGAAGAAAATAATAAAAAAAAAAACTTGTATAATATCACTATGAAAGCTAGCTAATAACTTTATATAATTTTTAATTTTGTATAGCTGTTTTTATTTGAGACTTGAGTATGAAACCCTTAAGCAGGTTGAAATTTGGTAGAATTTTTTTTTATAGTAAATGATATGTTTTACAACTGTCATGTCTGAAAAGATGAAGGTAACCACCATAGCACTAGAGGACAAACTAACCAACGACAACAAAAATGGTGACTTGTGCTAAGAAACTGTGTCCCCAGAGATGTGTCCACATGGCAACTTGCAATTTGACATGTCAATATCCTGGTTGATTCCATTCTACGGTTGTTCTCCATCTCGCCCTTAGACGAACTGACAGCTTCTGAACTTCGGTGCAAAGATCTTTATATTATTGTATGTAAAAGGCTACTCTACTCTGTAGGGCACCCATTTCAACTCATGTTTCACCGTAGGATCAACCATCAATCCTAGACCAACGGTCATTACACTGGTAAAAGTTTTTGATTTCTTAAATGGCATAACATTCTAAAATTGCAAGTCTTTTATGGCTGAGATTCTATTGTCATCAGCCACAGTATAAAATTTAAAATTTTGGCTTTTTATAATTATTTTTGGAATAATATTAAATTCAAGATGTGCGCATTTCTAGAGGGATCAAGTTCGTGAATGAATTTGATCTAGAAACATTTTGTCTTATATTCTGACAACTTAGCCATGGAGGTGTCTTTTCAAGTACAAGACCATTGAGTGACGAAGCTGTGTTTAACCACGCGACTAACTGCTTCAAGATCAAACCTTGTCTGGGCTCATTCCCTTTTACGAGAGCTACACTGGTAAACTTACTATGTTTTTCCTCTTTTGTTTGTTATGTGTTCCGTATTCTTGTTCTTGTTTGATTTTGACCACAAAGTTTGGTTTTTTAGGTGTATCTGGATTGAAAGATTCATGGGTTTTCTTTCCTTAATTGAAATGATAGATGGCACTAATTATTTGTCTTCTGCGTTTGTGTTCACTGTGTCGGGTTATTAATGGCATAATGGCATTTGTTTCATATAAAAGCCACGTCTCTCCATTGTTTATAGTTGAGTATTTTATTTTCAATCTTTTTCATAGTACTACTTGCTCTGGCAGTGTTATGTCTTTTTGTAGCATTACTCTTTGAGTAAATAATTTCGAGTGGAATTGTATTAGGATCGCTTTTACCTCGTATGATTGTTCTAATTTTGATTTTTGATTTCAGTTTACTCCATGGCGCAGCGAGTGCCCTGCAGGCAGGCTTCCACATAGAGTTAATGCCAGTACAGCTGGTTAGTTGTTGCAAACTAATGTGCTATGGTTTTAAGTTAACGTTTTTGATAACCAATCTTTAATGTGTTTTTTAAAAAATTGAGGCTTTCTGTAGATTTTTCAAAGAGGAGACAAAGAGGATTGTCTAACCCCACCTCCAAAGGTCCAGCTCCAAAGGGTTTCTCCCCAAAAACACAAGTAGGAACGAGCACCCAGAAGAGGGATCAAAAGAATAATTATGAGAAACAGGATTCAAGCATTCCCATGTCAAGTGAGTCTGCCGAGCCTAACGAGACTGAAATGGAATCAAACATTGCACTTGAGGATGTATCGACTGTTGAGCTCTATCAGAAGAATAAGGTAGATGAGGGTGAAAAGGAACAGCCAAAAGAGGATATACCATCAATGGGCAAAGAGTTAGCTGTTGGCAAAAGCAACCAGAATGTGGAAGATGGAAGTATAAGGAAGATTCTCGAAGATGTTGCGGGGTTACAGAAGAAAGACACAATTTTGAAAAATGATATTGTGAGTACATCAAGAGATGTAGCCTCTGAAGGAAAGTATTTAGATGGTACAGAAACTGACGACACTGTTACTGTCAAGGATGAAAGCGTCGAGTCTGATGAAAAAACAATTGACGATGCTTCTCTAAAATTGAATTTGAAGATGGAAGTAAAATTGTGTAAACAGGAAATTGAGGGCCTTGCTGAGGAAAACTTCTTGAGGGGGAACAAAGTTTTTGTTTATCCTCAGATTGTAAAACCTGATGAAGACATAGAAGTGTTCTTTAATAAGGGTTTCTCCATTTTGAATGATGAGCCTGATGTTCTGATCATGGGAGCCTTCAATGACTGGCGATGGAGATTGTTCACTGTAAAATTGAATAAGACCCATCTCAAAGGGGATTGGTGGTCTTGCCAGATTCATGTTCCAAAGGAAGCTTACAAGATGGATTTTGTGTTCTTTAATGGGCAGAATGTACATGACAATAATGATAAAAAGGATTTTTGCATACCTGTGGAGGGTGGAATAGATGTGTTTGCATTTGAAGATTTCTTGCTTGAGGAGAAACAAAGGGAACTGGAGAAACTTGCAAAAGAGCGGGCTGAAAAGGAAAGGCGAGAAGAAGAGCAAAGAAGAATGGAAGCAGAGAAGGCTGCAAGCGAAGCAGAAAGGGCACAAGCAAGGGTGGAGACTGAAAGGAGGCAGGAAATGTTGCAACAATTGATGAAAAAGGCTGCCAGATCTATTGATAACATTTGGTTCATAGAGCCTAATGAATTCACTGGGGCAGAGAAGGTTAAGTTACATTATAACAAAAGTTCAGGCTCTCTTACTCATGCCAATGAGCTTTGCATTCATGGGGGACATAATAATTGGAATGATGGGTTAACTATTGTTGAAAAGCTTGTCAGATCAGAGAGAGAGGGTGGTGACTGGTGGTATGCAGAAGGTATGTTTGACCATTTATCTTCTGTTTAATTTGTTATTGGTACAATGTGGATGATATTAAAGGTGATATCCTGTGAGTCTAAAACTTGAAATCTGCCAAATTTGATCCCCACCATTTGCTATAGTTTATTCTGGATCCCCTTTCCAGACACTTGTCAATATGCCATGAAAATGTTGCTTGATATACAAGATATTGGATATTTAAATCTTGGTGAATAAAATGATTGTTATGGCCATAAACATGCTTGCTTGATCACACGGGAACTTATGTTTACATTGAATTACATGCAGGAATCACATAATGCTTGTTGCCTCTATCTTGGAGTTCTTTAATGTGTTTGATTTGGTTGGGCAGAGAACCGTTTTATTCCTTTTGAAATGTAGTTGTTTTGTGGTCATCTGATTGTGCTTGCTCGCATAGTTGATTGAGATGATACTTTGTAATTAGAGGGACTTTTCTGTGGTGTGTTATCATACGACTGAGATGGAATTTTCAACAGTTGTTATACCTGATCGAGCCCTTGTGTTGGATTGGGTCTTTGCTGATGGACCACCTAAGGTTGCCACTATGTATGATAACAATAATTATCAAGATTTCCATGCTATTGTCCCAAAAGGCATTCCTGAAGACTTTTACTGGGTTGAGGAAGAACACCAGATATTTAGGAAGCTTCAAGAGGAGAGAAAACTAAGAGAGGAGGCCATACGTGCAGGTCAGTTTCCATGAAACTATATTCTGAATAATTACTGTCAGTTTCTGCATGATAGAACATATTGAAGATTCAAATTTCATCCTGCCTTCTCCTTTTGAATCTATTAAAGATGTAATTTTCATGACATGCACACCTAAGGAAATCTTATAGAAAGTTTAGGTTAGTTACATTTAAGAACATTGCTATGAAAGATTAGGTTGTTGTTCACTGACTATGATGGCAAAGACAGAGATGTGGTTGCTTGGGTTGTTTACGGCTGGCTTCTTATCATGCCTTTTCTTCCTGTGGCAAGAATGTGATTTAAACCATTATTAGAATGCCAAAGCCTGCTACTAGAAAAGCATTTTCTGCATATACATTGACTGATTTCTTTTTCTTATTCTTCTTTTGTTATAGGCTGAAAAAACGGCATGTATGAAAGCTGAAATGAAGAAAAGAACTTTGAAGAGATTTCTTTTTTCTCAAAGGCATATAGTTTTTACTGAGCCTCTTGATCTTCACGCAGGAAGCACAGTGACAGTTTTTTACAATCCTGCTAACACAGCTCTGAATGGAAAACCTGAAGTATGGTTCAGATGTTCATTTAATCGTTGGACTCACCTTCTGGGTTCATTACCACCTCAGAGAATGTTACCTGCAGATAATGGTTCTCATGTAAAAGCCACTGGTAAATTCAGTCAACCTTCTTGGGATTTTGAGTTGTATGGTATCTGTTTGCATTTTGAATATAGCTTTTTCTCTTTAAAGTGGAGACTAAAGCTTTTTGTTCTTGTCATGAGTGAAGTTAAACTACTCGGTTTTTGTATGTTTTCCGGTTATGACATTTTCTTCTGTCGGTATCCTTTATAGTCTGTTTTAGTAAATAGAAAACTGTCCTGCTTCTTGGATCATCTGCTATTTGTGTTCACTATTTCAGTCCAAGAGTATAAATGTGAAATACAGATCCAGATATCTCATAGCTAATAACTTATTTGGAATTAAATATATGCCTAAGTTTCAGGTATATATGACTGATCAATTGTTGCTTTGTATCATCTCTTTAGGTGAAATATGGTGTTCTTTATATTTTTGGCTTTTGCTGTATCAGATCTTTGTATTACTGTTGCATTCTTGATGTGCCTGCACTTCATAGGTTTTTTTCTACTTCTGGAAGCTAAGACTTACTTTATGTGTCTTTGCAGTCAAGGTTCCATTGGATGCATATATGATGGACTTTGTATTCTCTGAGAAGGAAGATGGTGGAATTTTTTACAACAAAGGTGGCATGGATTACCATATACCTATTTTTGGTGGAATTGTGAAAGAGCCACCAATAAACATTGTGCATATTGCTGTTGAGATGGCCCCCATTGCAAAGGTAACTTTTGGACATTAAAGGAGTTGACACTCCTAAAAACTTTTTCATTCCACTGATTTATATTAAGGTTTTTCTAGTTTTTATTTGCTTATGAGTCCATTTAAGTTCTCTCTCTTAATGAAGAGAAAATTTTTTAAGCTGAAAGAAGGCCAGACAGACATGTCTTCTCCTAATGAAAAGTGTATTGGAAATGAGACAGTTGGGGGGACAGGATGTTGCACCACTCACAGAAATGGGACAGCGCAAACATCTGGGCTCTTCACCTGATATAAGTCATATAACTGAAATTTGTAGAGTATTTCATATAACTGACTTTGTAGAGTATATCATATAACTGAATTTTGTCTAGTTTGTGGTCATATATGTAGTAAAAACCCAAAAGATTTTCCATTTTCCATCTTTTTCTCAGTTGCTTCCTTTTATAACTTTGTAGGTTGGAGGCCTTGGTGATGTCGTTACTAGTCTCTCTCGTGCTGTTCAAGACTTAAACCACAATGTAGACATCATTCTTCCAAAGTATGACTGCTTGAACCTTAGCCATGTAAGCTTCATCGCTGTCCCTTTAGCCAGATTTTCATCTTGATTGTTTTCTCTGGAGATATTGCCTCAATTTCCTTAAATTGTGGAATTTTCTGGTTTGTATTCTTGCTTACTAGGCATCCTGTCTGTAAGCTTGCATCTGATGTTAGCTATCTCTGCATGAGTTGGCTGAAGTACATTTTCCTTTTAATAGGATATCAGTGCAAAATTGTTGTATACACCTTTCTTATTGGGTTTTCTTGAAAACAAAAGTTTCATACATGGCTTACCTGTGCACGTCCTTCTTTGGGCTATTCGTGATGAAAAATTTCGTGGATGCTACTTAAAAATTATTTATTATCACATAATCTGCTTCTAACTGTCATTCATTCATATCTTAATATTCAAAAAACAAAAAAAAAAAAAAAATTCATTCATCTCATTTCATTTTATCAAACTTGTCTTTTTAATAATTTCAGATCTGTCAAATTTATGATATAGGTGAAGGACTTACATTACCAAAGAAGCTATTCTTGGGGTGACACTGAAATTAAAGTTTGGTTTGCGAAAGTGGAAGACCTTTCAGTTTATTTTCTGGAGCCACAAAACGGGTAATTTTGATAATCCTGATGCATCTTTAAGAATTAAAATTTTCACTTTGTTAAACAAATTATGATCATAAGAATCCTTTGGTGTGTTGTTGCTTGCAGATTCTTTTGGATGGGTCATGTTTATGGTTGCAGAAATGATGCAGAGAGGTTTGGTTTCTTTTGTCATGCTGCTCTCGAATTTCTACACCAAGGTGGATTTCACCCTGTAAGTTTATGATTCAACTTACAGTTGTCTTAAATATTTAAATGTACATGCTTGGCAGTATTTGAGTAAATCACCTACATGCATCGTGGTACTTGTGTCCCTAGCCATTGTCAAACCCATCTTGTTTTGCTGTTCAGCTCACAGGCCTTACAATTTATTTGTGGAAGAATACTAATGGTGCACCACTATCTTCAAAGATTGTCTTTCTTGCATTCGTGGGAAAAAAATATTGAAGAATAACCATTTTAAATGTGCTTAACTCTTGTCAGGATATCATCCATCGCCATGATTGATCTAGTGCCCCAGTTGCATGGCTGGTTAAGGACCATTACATGCATTATGGTCTTGGCAAAGCTCGGGTTGTCTTCACCATACATAACCTTGAATTTCAAGCACACTTCATTGTGAAAGCTATGGCAAACACTGACAAGGCTACAACTGTATGTACTTAAAGATTCCTAGTAGTTAATGTAGTTTAGTTAATATAGTATCTTTGTTTTAATTTTTCAACTTCTATAAAAGTGTGTTCTATTCTTTACTTGTGGTATTTTCTAATCAAAATGTTAAGAATTTTTTCTTTTCATGATCTTTGCTAATAACATTTACTTCTTGAATAGCTATGTTTTCCAGCTCTATACATGTAAAAACATTTTCTTCAATATCGTGTATTTATGATCAATCTCTCTTGCTTTTTCATTATATTTGGTTCTTTTGGTGGTCTTACTTGCTCTTTATACAAAGGAAATGTTTTAAAGATATATAATGTGCTTAATTTAGGACCCATATCCTTCGGGTACCACCGTACCAGTAGGCATTAGCTTTTTCCATTTTCATTTGAAGAGATATAATTAACTGCTAAGTGGTTCAGAAATTTATTCTTTTGAAAAAAAGAGTTCATAGTATTTACTACCCTTAAAGACAACTGCCTAGATGCTTGAGTATAATTTACTAGACTCAGAATATTCTGAGCAAGTGATACATCCCTTTCTGATGATTCAATCCAGTCAAATTATAATTTCCTATTTGACTTAATCATGATGTCATGCTATTGTATGAAAAACAAGATATTTCGTGGTCTTTTCTCCTTCGTAGTTACTGTGATAATGTCTGAGTAAGCTTATTCATATTATGCAGGTATCGCACACCTACTCAAAGGAGGTTGCTGGAAATCCTGCAGTCGCACCTCATCTTCACAAGTTCCATGGTATTAAATGGAATTGACTTAGATATTTGGGATCCCTATAATGATAAGTTCATTCCTGTAAGTAGATATACCTTTATTTAGTAAATGTTCTATCTATGAGCTTTTCCTCAACCCTTAAATGAAAAAAATGAACTGTTATGCATCTGTAGATTTTTTTTATTGATTCATATTTAAATTAAAGAGACCTTCTTTGCCTCTTATACTTTAATTGCTTTTAAATCTAGGAGATGCTGTTTAAAGTTGTATTTTGAGGAATGTGCTGATCAGCTGCCTTGATCATATATCAAGCTATAACTACTGTTAAAAGTTGTATTTTGAGAAATGTGCTGATCAGCTGTTTAAAAGACTTGATAATTTTGTTGATACAATATTCTAAATCAACTTTAGCAATTAATGTTCTTTAAGAAAAAAAAGGGTCAATTGGCCTCTAGAACATTTAATTTGATGCTTTTGTCTTGTTTTTACTATTATTGTTCTTGATGTGTTATGCTTGTCATTCCAGATATCTTACACCTCAGAAAATGTTGTTGAAGGCAAGCGAGCTGCCAAGGAAGCCTTGAAGCAAAGGCTTGGTTTGACAAAATCTGACCTTCCTTTGGTTGGAATTATTACTTGCTTAACTCATCAGAAAGGAACTCATCTCATCAAGCATGCAATTTGGCGCACCTTAGAACGCAATGGACAGGTTCCTCACCCTCCCCCTTTCACCATCCTCTGTATGACCTTATATAGAATCGCACACTATGAGGTCTATATCAGTCTGGACTTCTCAATAGTGTTATTGATGTGATATTTCTCAAGACTTCTGGCAATCTTACGACACTATAGGACTTTCACTTGACCATTTGTTTTCTTGCATTCTTGACATGAGTATGCTTGCATAAAACAGTTCATAAATCACAAATCATGTTGTGTCATATGTTTGGAATGAATGTGTAAATAAGGAAGTTTAGTGTCTCTTGTAGGCCTACTTGATTGTGTATTTCTACTTAATGCATCTTAATAAGCAAATGATGGAATTTTTGGTGCCAGGTTGTATTGCTTGGCTCAGCTCCCGATCCTTGCATCCAAAATGATTTCAGGAATTTGGCCAACGAGCTTCATTCATCTCATGGGGATCATGCTCGCCTTTGTTTGACTTATGATGAGCCTCTTTCTCACTTGGTGTATACTCTCAAAGTTTTTTTATTTTTTTAGTTATTATTAGTCTGAAGGAGCATACTTGTATTTTGCTTCTGCAGTATAATCGTAATATTATTCATCTTTTTTTTTTGTTTATTTATTTTTACAAATATATGCTGGTGCTGATTTCATTCTTGTCCCCTCAATTTTTGAGCCTTGTGGACTGACACAACTGACAGCAATGAGATATGGTTCCATACCAGTTGTCCGTAAAACAGGGGGTGCATACTCACGTTAAGTGTGCAATTTTGATATCTCTGAACAATATTATTCTGTCTTAATTAATGAGATTTCTTTATATGTGAATGATCTCTTGTTGCAATGCATGGAAGTGCACAGGCATTATGAACGACATCTAGACTCTCTTGTGTTTACAACTTGCATCTGATTTTCATTAAATTTATTGTTTTTCATAGATGGAGATTCTATTTATATCAATTTTATTGAGCTTCTGTTCTTAGAACCTCTCAAAGTGTACTGACACTGTGTTTCCATTACTTCTTATTTAAGGACTTTACGACACTGTCTTTGACGTTGACAATGATAAAGCTAGAGCAGAAGCACAAGGTCTTGAACCGAACGGATTTAATTTCGATAGAGCTGATAATGCTGGAGTTGATTATGCCCTCAATAGGTGAGTTGATTTCTCAGCACTGAAGTTAGTAAATGCATTTCTTCCTTCACTACCAATTAGTTTCGGAGTTTTCCATATTCTCAGCTTCATGCATTAGAGTAATAGGAAGACATAGCTTTTGCCGAATTTATACTCTCTTCCTCTTGTTCTTGCTCTTTCTCCGTCCTACATATTGAGTTGTATATATTACTCATTGATATTCTAGGGCAATCTCTGCTTGATATCACGGCCGAGATTGGTTTTACTCATTGTGCAAGAGGGTGATGGAGCAAGACTGGTCTTGGAACCGTCCTGCGCTTGATTATTTGGAGCTTTACCATGCGGCAAGGAAATACTAAAAGAAAAAAAGCTGATAAAGCAATGATGCAAATCATTACCATCTCATAGCTTGTACAAAGTTTAGTGATACCTATCTTTTACTGGTTCTTCCCTTTCAAAAGCTCAAATTGCCCGCCATAGTTTTAGATCTTAAAACCCATCATCCATTTTTGTGTAGCATAAAAGCAATAGGCTATCTTCAAAATAAGAAAATGTGTATCCTTCTCGAGAGCAACAATTTCTTTTACTGTTGTTGATTCATGTATTTGAAATGATAAAATAATGTGAAAAGAATAAACCATAAAAATGGTTGTATTTAGTCTTTAGAAGTTGGTAAGACAATAAAATCCACTAGAATTTATTCTATGTTTGAAACATTAACGCTAGCCAATTGGCTTTCACATTGCAAATTGAATTTGCTTGATTTTTCATATGACATATACTTTGGAATGTGGAATATCGTAAGGTCCAAATTGATTATTCACTCCTTTGACTTAAGAAAAAAAAAAA
This sequence comes from Durio zibethinus, assembly GCF_047325235.1. Classification (NCBI taxonomy): domain Eukaryota; kingdom Viridiplantae; phylum Streptophyta; class Magnoliopsida; order Malvales; family Malvaceae; genus Durio; species Durio zibethinus. The sequence continues at coordinate 26,024,148 of NC_143169.1, forward strand.
ACTAATGATTTCTTATGTGTAAGATAATGTCGATGATTAAAATTGTGGGGGGATTTCAAGAAAGAAAAAGGTTGGTGATTGAGATGTGTATCTTCCTTCCCTTACTCCACCAAAGTTGCCTCAGCTTTGGCTGGCATTGAAGGGATCAACTCACCAACACCTAAATATAAATGGTGGTGGCCCAAGGACTAGGATTTTACATTGCAATTCATTGGAGAGTTCTACTAATCGCCTAAAAAGGAAAAAGAAAAAAAGGGCTAAAAGATGTAAAGAGAGATGTGCTTTTGCTATTGCAGGTGCTTGTCAATCTTATATCAAATTTGGTCCTTTATCAATGGTAGCGATGGGTTCTTTGGCCATTACAAATCTCTTTAATAAGTGATTTTTTGTTATGCAAAATCTTTGACAGCCAATTTTTAAAGGGATTAAAATTTCTCTACGTTTTGAAGGTTTCTAATGTGGGTTTAGTTACTATTACTACATTAATAATCCAACTTCTGAAAGTTTCATATATATGCTCACTTGTTAAGTGATGATAAAACCCCTTCTCTTTGGTCATTGTCCAACAAAGCTCCTGATTTGAGTTCAGAAGACCGAAGACCCCTCCCTTTACACCCCAACCCTCTCACTCTCCATTTTACCATCTGCAAAATTCCCCAAACCCCAGGAAGCATTGAAGAATGAAGCAGTCATAATAATAATAATAACAGATGGAAAGTTCAGTCACAGTTAAATTTATGTCATCATATATCATTCATCCATCACATACTAAGATCAACAAAAACAAAGTCACCCCACCACATATATCAATGCAACTATCCCCCAACCAAATCTTTTACTCCTTAAGCACCTTCTCCTAGGCCCTTGAAAAAGTTTGCCTCAAATTTCCTTACCTTCACATTTCACTCGGTGACCGAAGCCTTTTTTTCCCCTCTGCTAACGCCAAATGAGCTGAGTTGCTGCTGCTTGTTGTGGATAAGGTTACAGAAATCAGTGAAGTTGGTCAGTCCAATCCTTCTCTTTCACCTTTCCCAATTAGAGGCCAGTCTTTTCAGTGATTGCAAGAATATAGTCATACTTATTTTCAAAAAGTTAGTATAAAAATATTACTCCTATGTAAATAAATCTCATCAATTGACACTCAGTTTGCATAAAACAATAATACCCCATATGAAGAAATCTATCGACTCTGAAAACTGACTAGTTTCTATAGGTGGTAGATATGCTCTGATAAAACTAGCTTCCTGGATATGTTCAATGCATCAATACCCTCCTCTTCTAGCCTCTTTTCTGTGGGTGCCAACTGCCAAATCTAAACCTACCTTTGCAGAAACCATTTGGAGATAAGTTTATAGAATAGTAGCAATAAGATAGATGTAGCAGTAGTATTTTTCTCATCACCTAATATATTTTATTTTTAATTTTCGAATTTGAAGATGATTGGACCACAATAAGGCATAAAAGTTGGGGAAATAAGAAATGATCTCATTTACATCTATTTTTGTTATCTTGTTCCTCCCCCGTTATTGCAGGGTATTATTTTGAGGGTCTTGAAATATGTGATCTTCTTAGGCAGACACATGGGAAAAAGGGTGTTTTTCACTTCTCCTCTTCTGTTCTCCTAGTTGGTTTTTGGGGTTCAGCTGATTGCTTTTGAGATTAAGCAAAGTACCCATTTGTGATATCTTTGAAAGGTTCTGGTTCTTTTGGAGGGTATTGAAACAAAGGCAAGTAGATTCCTGATATTGTTCTCTTACATCTTTCTCCTTTTTTATTCCCAAGAAATAAATTCAGATTTATCTGATTGCAAGCAACACAAAACATCATGAACTAAATAAATAAATGTAAGAAAATAAACCTTTTCCCCTCGTATGCATATGGACAGGAGCCACTATATTCTTGCTCAAGTTTCTGTTGACATTTTACACTCAAATTTTTTTATCTTTTCTCTTTCATTTTGCTTAGAGCAAAGTCATGGCAGATTGGCATGGAATCATGGCCAACAACAGTGGTGGTTGCAGTAGGAGATCAATGAGAGATGAAGATTTTGATGAAGAAGAAGTTTGGTCTTACGAGAAGAAGGAAGATTCAAGTCCCACGCTAAGGAAATCTAGGGAGTCCTCAACTTCTTCCTCTGCATGGCGCCTTCCAAGCACACCAAGAATGATAGGGAGAGTTACCAACTCATCAGCAAGCCATGAAACCAAGTTGGCTCAGCAATCATCAGCTCCAATGAACATCCCTGATTGGTCCAAGATATATGGCAAGCATGCAAATATGGAATCATCAAGAAACGGTTCATGGGTTGACAATAGGGATGGTATGGTTTATGATGATGAAGACTATGGTGGTTGTGGAGAGGATGAAGACGAGGATATAGTCCCTCCACATGAATGGCTAGCTAGGAAGCTTGCAAGGAGTCAGATTTCTTCTTTCTCCGTTTGTGAAGGGATGGGAAGGACGCTTAAAGGCAGAGATCTCAGCAAAGTGAGGAATGCAGTTTTGACAAAAACAGGTTTCCTGGAGCAGTAATGTCACACCACCATCCACAGTTCAACACCAAATCATCATGTTCATTGCATATTACAACAATCATATAATGCCATCACCACCATGATCATCATCATGTTCATCTTCATTGTTCTTTCGATTCTATTTATCCTTTTTGCTTTTATCAACTTTTGCACGGATTATGTTGTAGGCATGTAATATTGAACTCGTCGTAAAACAAGTCGGAGCTGCCTTTTTGGTGTCATTTTTTGAAGAAGAAAGGGAAAAAGGAAAAAAAAGAAAAAAAAAATAGTTGGCAGCCTCTGAGATTTTGTCTGGTAATGGAATGGGGTTTGTGTTTTGGTATAGTCGGAGTGCACCTTTAACAGAAAGAGAATTAATTAATCATCTTTCAAGTCTTCTTTCGGCTGCTTTTGCATTTATCATCAAAATTTAGATGTTTATAGTTGTTCTTTTCCTATGATTTAGCCATTTTTAGTAGTTTGTAATTCTATTCCTGTCATGACTGTTGCTTTTCCTCTCTTGGTTCTTATATACATTTTTTATGCTTTATTTTTTCTTCCATTTTCTATTGTTTCATTTGTTTTTGCTGGTGCAAAGGTAAGACAAAGAAGTCAGGAGTAAGGAATCTAAACTCTCACCCTGTCAAAATTTGAGCTGTTTCTATATTAGCCACCGCACGTTAGGTGCTTGGTGCTGTACTTTCCTTTCTCCCTAGTCTTTTACTGCTGCATTACTGCTTTATGTATTTATCTTCAAATTTTAAAGCAAAATTTGTATGACCATTGATTTGGTAGTGCTTACAGCCAAAAATAAAAGCAGGGTAGGCTTGTTTTCAGATAATTAATCATGATTTTCGAAATAATTCTTAACTGTAGCAGATGTTTCTAATTCATCAAAATTTCTTCAGTAGCAATGTTGCTTCCAAATTTTAACAGGTCAACCCCTCCTGAGAAAGACAAATATCGTGATTCTCCATGAATCTATTCTTTATTTATGTTCTAGCTGTCAGCTGATAACTACCTTGTTCTTGAAGCTTCAACTCCAATTAAAGCTATGTTTCCTCAAACAAGAAAAAAAAATTCTAGAGTTATATATGCAATGCAATGGTATAAAACTATTCAGACACATCCACATCACAGTTCTATTTCCATCAGAATCAGGGGCCATCACTACACGAAAAAGTTCGAAGAGAATCGTCTTGTTGCTCCTGGTTGGACAGATCTTGATCATATTCATATAACTAGCTAGTATCTATATCTAAAACACAAGCTACATTTTGATTCAAACATTGTACTCTTGCATCTCCGCAACTTGGTTCTTATTCTACCCTTTTGCCAACAGCGAATCCTGCAATTTTTTCCCTCAAAAAATCTTCCACCACTTTCTCTACTTAAACTTAAAACCCTTAATTTTATCAAATGGATGTTCGATCACTTAGAAATGTGCCATGGCTTTCAAATCAATCCATTGATGAAAAATAGAGGATGCTGCTTCTTTGTGTTGATTTGACTCTGTAAGTGTATATTAGGAATTAATTCTCTTTTGCTTTTTCACAGTGACTCTAACTGAGATCATTAGGTCATTGATAGTGTAAAATGGGGAGTCCTCTAATGGAAGGCCTGGCCATACATATACTTTAAAAAAAAAAAAAATCTGCACAACATTGGAGGATGATGTGAATTAAACTTTTTATATACAAGGAAAAGGAATTTCCAGTTTTGTTACATTGACTAGGTAACCTAATGTAAGCATGTTATAACTAGATTAGGAGCAGAGCTTTTTTCATTTCCATACCTTGCAGCAACTCTCACTCAACCCTCTAACTAAATCAGAACTTTCCATCACTAAAAAGCCATGATAAAACTCAGTGAGAAAGGTACAATGTATTTTCTATCTTAAATCAATAAATCCCTAGTTTCTTGTTCCAACTAAACCCACCACCGACATCTAGTTCAATTTCAGCTCATAGGTTCCTGTGGGCCTTGGCCCTAATGCAAATATTTTGGTCAAAATACACATTGAATTGCTATATATCTCACTGAAAAAAAACAAGACGAAACAATCTGTTCAAGCTCAAAAGTGAAAAGAAACTGTAAGACGGTTACTAAGAGGAGAAAGTAGAAACATAAAAAATGGGACCTTGATAGTGACTACCGTTTGTTAAAGTGGACGGTTTTGTAATTTGGAAGCATTAAGAGGGTAGTTAGTGTGTATATTTTTCCACTCTCTCTCTCTCTCTCTCTGTCTTTCTTGTCTCTTTGAGGTGGGAGAGAGAGAGAGGGAGAAATACAGTGTGTCATAAAAAACTAGGCCTTTAAACCATTGATGTCTTGTCCTTTCTAAATCTGTTTCTGCGTTTTCTTTTTTCTTCCAAATTTCCACCGTTGTATATAAATTTGCATTTTTTTTTCGGTGGGAGAAAATACTGACTTAGATAAGACCACAATATCTGCTTTGAAGAGTAGAGGAGAGTTTGCTTCAAAGCATGTTTTAACATGGAACTCGGCTCTCTTGCTTTGTTTTGCTAGCTTCTGTGCAGGAATGTTCTTCACCAATAGGTATTTTGGCTTTCTGGGATTCTGTTTTTAGCCCTCAATTTGCAGTTTTTATTTGCTTTTTTTTTTTTTTTTGGTGGTTGCCTAATTAAATGATGCATTTTGGTCCATTTGGTTTTAATGAATTTTGAGAATTTGGTAGATCTTGTGAAAGGAGTTCTAGGAAGTACTTCAATAAGCATGCTTGTAATTTGTGATAATTATTGTGTATGAATGTTAAATTAACAAAAAATAAATAAGTTTAGTACTAGGACTTTCTTTCTCTAATTGTTTACTATAAATGATCATGGAGCAAAGCAAACTACTGTTAACTAATTATTTGCATTGTACACTTCCAGGAATCGTGGCTTTAGTGGGCTATAACTATGTACATGTTTCTCTCTCTGCTTTTCTTAATCTGGGTAGGATAGAACTTAGTTTGGGCTATTTCAATTCCTTTAACCACCCTTTTGAAAGGGGAAAGCTATAGTCAAGATCAAGTGCTGAAGTTAGTAGCTGTGACTTTATCGGTTGAACTGCTCGGAGAGCTTTGAATAGTGCTACAATAAAGTCTTAATTGTCTAAAATCTAAAGATTAGTATTTACCTCATTTTGTCTTTTTACTTGATAATTTCTAGGAGATTATAGCAGGGGAACAAACTCTACATTTTCTGTGTCATGTTAAAAATGAAAAACTCAAAACCTTTGCCTAAACAAAGTTATCTAGATTGATACAGGTGCTGGTTAATATTTATATCTCTACTAAAAAGAATTTGTTACCATACTGTATAACTTTCTGTGTCATGTTCCAGAAAAGTGAGACTTCTAAAGTTACAGTTTGTTCAATATTTAATTTTGCCATGGCTTACTTATAACATATGCTGATCATTTTAATTATGCAAAATACTGAATCAGGATGTGGATGCTGCCTGATGCCAAAGGCATTCCGAGGAAATCTAGAATTGGGGATGAACAATTTGTGGACTGTGATCTGAAAATTGTGAGTGTTTTTTGTCCCACGTCTTACTTATCTATATGCTTGAGCTTTGAAGAGCCTGCTTGTTGGCATTAAAAGCCTGCATTCCTGTGCCATTTATCATACATCAAGGATTAGCCATAGGTTTTAGTAGAGTAGCAATTTTTACTCTAATGGCTTGTATCGCCTTAACTTTTCTCTTCAGTTTAGTGCTAAACTTTGCTGTCTGGATTTTATTAACTGCTAACTGATTGTTTGTAATATTCATTCTTTTCTCAAACTTGGAAGGTTTTAAAGAATGAAGCAAATAGCTCTAGAGGCATTTCAGGGTCCCAACATTCTATTCAGTAAGCCAAGCTGATGTTTGTTACATCGGGATTTGAGGTATTGACTCTAATGTGGCCTTAAATGCGTAACTTATTGCTGTACATGGAATGCAGGACTGTGGATAAAAGCCATTTCAGATTTGGAGATGCAATTAGTGGCCGCTAGGGTAGAACGCGAGACAATTATGAAAGTCCTTCTGATATCTGAGGACTTGAAGAATGTTGAATCAACTTTAAAAAGGAAATATTTTATGGTTATAGGAATCAACACTGCTTTTAGTAGTCGTAAGCGGAGAGATTCAGTGCGTGCAACTTGGATGCCTCAAGGTGAATTAACTGTTTTCATGGAATTTTTTAGTTTAATGGTTTTTTTTTTTTTCTTTTATCTTCCTCTTGATGTATGATAAATGGAATCTTACTATAAATGTCCCAGCTGAGAAGCGAAAACAATTGGAGGAAGAGAAAGGTGTCATTATACGCTTCGTTATAGGTCACAGGTAATTTCCACCCTTTGTGCCCGTACTGTCTGATCCTTCTAAAATACTTTTGCTTTTTGCTATACTTTCTCCAGCAGCTGCATGTAAAAGCTTCTTGCTTAACATTGCCAATTAACTTGAGTCGGGTTGTTTTATCTTCAGAAAAATTGCAAGTTCCAATGGTTCTTTAGTGAAGAAGTCTCATGTGTATTTGAGCTTAAACTAGGAAGTAGAAAACTTAGTTATTTGGTTGGCCTTATCTCCAGTTCAACATCGGGTGGAATTCTTGATAAAGCCATTGGAGCCGAGGAAAAGGTGCATGGAGATTTTCTGAGATCGGTAATATTTCTGTTATGTCCCATTCTTTCTGTTGTTATCAGTGTTTCAAATAGCGATTGTATAATGGAATAACGGCCGCAAAATTACAATAATATCATTAAATTGCAATAATATCATCATTCGTTATCGTTATTAAAAAAAATACTGTTGAAAAATTGAATAACATTTAAAATGATGTATATCGACGGCTAAAAGATAATGTAACGAGAAATAACAATAATAACATATCATTATTGTCATTATTTTTGTTTTCTTAATCACTTATTCAAATTAAACAGAAAAAAACTTCAATTGATAATAATCCTAATTCAATTCACGTATTACTCAAATTTAAATTAATCTCAAGTCTTGAATTAATAATCAAAATAAAAAAAAATAAGAAAAAATTAAATTATCTTTCTTTTGGCAAAATTTTTGTAAAATAATGATGATTTTGTGATAATTTGAGAGAGATGATATTTAGATACTTTGTAGACAATGACATTAATGAGGGTACGTGAGAGAGAAAAATGGGGAGAAGAAGAAAACACGAAGAAGAGATGAGGATGAGGGTTTTTGCCTTTCTGGCCATCAAAATTTGGGGGAAATTTTTGGGGAGAGAGCTGCACTGAAGGGGACGAGTGGGTGGTGAGTGGGGGAGGGTAGGTTAGGTTGAGTTTTATTTATTTAATTTTGTAATTAGTTTTATTAAAATATAAATTTGAAAATTTATAAGTTTTGAAATTATATATATATATATATATGAATTTTAGATGAAAATTTTTAATAAATTTTTTTGTATAAGTTAGATAAAAAATAATTAAAATTAAATATTATAATTTGATTTTGTTATTTAGTAATTTATGATTTTGTATTTGAAATTTAATAATTTTTTTATTATTTTAGTATTGTTGTCAATTCTTTTGTTATTAAATTAATTCTTATTAATTTATAATTATAGTTGATGGAATTTAAAATTATTATAATTTTAAGTTTATAATTTTATTAAATATAGATGCTTGATATTTAATATATTATATTTAGTTAATATTTTAATTTGTCTAGAATTAATTTTTAATATGAACTTGGCTCAAGTAAAAATTTTGTTACTAAACCAAATATAAATGTTTTATTATAATCTAAATAAAATTTTAAATAATTTTTTTAGAAAATAAGAAACATAGACTATTTTAAAAAAACATTAAATAAGAGTATTTATAATTATAATTATAATTATTATATTTTATAATAAATTGTGCAAAAAAAAAAATTCTCGATTGTGATGATCGCAATAATTTTTTTTATATTCGAAAATGCAATAAATACGACATGATCGAAAACATAATCGCAATTGTTATTTAAATTCTGCTTGTTATTAGTGCTTACTTTATCCAGTAGTCTTAACATATTTGTAAGTGTGAATAAACCATAGAAAAATACGTAACGGGCCTTGTTCATAATAAAAGCAGCAACACATTGAGGGCCACCTGGAGTTGTCAGCCAAGACAACAACTTATTTTGCCAGTGCTGTTTCCTTGTAGGATGCGGAATTTTATGTCAAAGTTGATGATGATGTTCATGTAAATCTGGGTAAACAAAACTTTGTTCTTTCATGTGTGTAGAAATCTTTGTACATAACATAATTCCTTTGTGATTATGCCTTGATTTCTTTTTTAGAATGAGATAAATTTATCATTCAAGCTTTACGATGAGTATCTACAAACTTTTTTGTAGGAATATGACGATGATGATGATAATAGTTTTAAAAGAACTAAAAGCCTTTTGTTTGTATCTGTTCACGAGAAAACTGAAAGTAATTATGTTAATATAAAGATGCTCAGAAACTGAAGTTGAAAGAAGGGAATGTGGTTCCAAAGATGAATATGGGATAAATTTGTGGCAACTGGCAAGTGTACATTAACTAGCTGGAACAGAATAATGACTAATGTTATCAAGTTGCTAAATTCCTGTAAACACTGTTGGTTTGTGCCATAAGAAAAACGCATTTACAATGTTTTAGTGATTCATTGTCACTGGATTTAGTTGATAAACATTTTAGTTATCAGATTTCAATTAAAAGGCAAGAGCTTGCGTGCTGTTTAGAAGGTTAAGACAATTTTTTTGAATCAAAGTTAGTAGATCTATGATAAATTGCTTAGCTACTACTTTAATAAAATTAATTCACTCCTTATTGAGTTTATATGCTTTAAATACACTGCAGCAACACTTGGTATGACTTTAGCCCTGTTCTTGCTCGAAAGTAAGCAGAGTGATGTGCTTTCTAAATTAGCTTATATTAAGATATTGGCAATATTTTGTTGTTCATATTTATATGCTCTTTATTTAATAGGGAAGTGCAATACCATGAACCCGAGTACTGGAAATTTGGTGAGGTTGGAAACAAATATTTTTCGACATGCTACAGGGCAGCTGTATGCTATATCAAAGGATTTGGCCACTTACATATCAATAAATCAATGAGTTCATACCTTTCTTTTCTCTTCGGTATGATTTCAACCCTGTTATATTTGATCATTTGATGTGTGCACTTCAACTAAGAGGAAGGTGGTCTATCCCGTTACTGAACTAGCAACTAGAACAAAGAAGCTTTAGTTCCAGTTGCATGTGGCCAGCTGTAGAATCATGGGCTTCCACATGTTCAATTCCAAAGTTTTAATCTAAGATGCTTCAAGAAGTGTCAAAACTTTGTTATTGCCTCTAGTGATAATAATTATGCTCTATCTCAGGAATGTGCTGCATAAATATGCTAATGAAGATGTTTCATTGGGATCTTGGTTTATCGGTTTAGATGTGGAGCATGTGGATGATAGGAGACTCTGCTGTGGTACTCCGCCCGGTAACTCTTATAACATTATGCATCATAAATGTATCTCCGTTTTTCTGCAAGGGCAGGGTATGGGGCACTTTTCTAGGGTAAGAGTTTTAGTTTACAAAATGTAGTTTTGGCCCAATATATGTCATAAATGAAAAGTCTGATGACTGAACATGTAAATTTGATCTATGATGTCAATATTCCAGCATCCAGGGTGGGGAATTCTTGTCAATAATCAATATTAAGTTTGGGCAGTGAACCTATCAGAGGCCAGTTTTTGGTATTGGGATGACACTGGTTTTGTGTGTATTGTTTCGTTTGCGCACATTTAAGCTGTGTTGTCTTGTTCATCTAGTATTATAGAACTGACTTAACTTTTTCTTTCAGATTGCGAATGGAAAGCTCGAGCTGGTAATATCTGTGTTGCTTCATTTGACTGGAGGTGCAGTGGGATTTGCAGGTCTGTGGAGAGGATAATGGAAGTTCATGAACGTTGTGGTGAGGACAAGAATGCTTTCTGGAGCTCGAACTTTGTGCAAATAACAAGAAGTTCTTTCTAACTGAGGAAAGATATACATGAGAACCAGGCATAGAGATGCTTTTTGTTTCCCTCCTTTTTTTTTTTTTTTGCCTTTTCCCACACTTACATTGCATTCATAGGTGTAAAGAATGTGTAATAGTAGAGCATAGTACAAAAAAGGAATAGAGGCCCCTTGCTGCCGGGGTACCCCTGTATTTCAGAGGATACCGACCCCAACAGTGGTAAGAAAGAGTGAAGACAGAACTACATCAACCTCATTCTTTGAATGGTGGAGGGCTGGATTACAAGTTCTCTGTCATGGTGATGAGATCCATAATTAGAGCACGATGTAATCTTTGTAGGCAGCATTTTGCTGCTTCCTACTCAATAAAATCAATATATTACTCATTTATATCTTCAAGACTTCTCTTTCTTGTCGTTCATATGAACAAAGTTGATTCAGACACATTCATTACTCATCCTAGATTCATGTGGATCGATGAAAAAGGCAAAGTGACATCACAGCCTTGAATCATGTGCATCCAAAAGCCCACTGATGAATCTCTAAGCATAAAAATGTGACTCCTTCGAGATAATGGGTTTAGTTTTCTTGCCAAATTAAAATAAACAAATGTGATTAAAACAGCCAATAATTTTCCTGCCTGCATGTCGTATGCTGTTGTTTTTACCGAGTCACTGATGGTATAGATACCTAACAAAAAAGCGCCTTCCATTCACTCCGCTACAAGCGTCTTTTGGGCCTTTCAGTAATGAAGCTGAATGTTGGATCAATTTAATAATTGAACAAACAGAAATCAATTTATTATATCCTTCACCTTTCTCATTTTCACGAGGATTTTCAGTAAGCCTCAATGCCAACCAAATACATGGTTTTCTGGCTTTCCGAATTTTGCCGTTGATTATGCTCTTGTGGCCATGTCTGTTCTCCTGTTGTTCTTGGTTTAACTCAACTGGTTATACTCTTACCAACCAATGACCTGAAAATCTCGCTTTATTTTCAACAATCAGGTGGATGATTATTTTTATTAAGATTTCAGAGTGCTTAATTAGCTAAAAACAAAGATGTCCCTGTGTATCTAAAAAATAAAAAAAGTAAAAATAAAATTTTTTATTAATTTTAAAATTTATAATTTTTTAATAATAACTTTTTTCGTTATATTAATTTATAAATAATTTTAACAAAATATTTTTTTTTGTAATTTTTTAAATAAAATTTCACTTTTTCACTTTCGAAAGATTTCTAAAAAAATGATGGATATTCAGAAACTTGTACAAAAGATATTTAACTAATTTCACTTAAATATATATTTTTTTAAAAAGGGTGTAAAAAAAAAATAAGATGGGTGCATTTAGAAAGCCCATTTTCTTCTAGCTGCCAATGGTCATATAATACCACTAACCTGCATCCTCATTCTCAGAATGTCCTCAACCTTACCTAGCTTGCATCAGTGAATCTGATCACACTGCATGATTTCCTTTATTCATAAATGGACATCTTGGACCATTTATATATAATTCCAAACCATTTTACATTTCGTATAGTTCACCCTTACATTTAATTACTACTTGGGACGGCAATAGAAATGTTGACTGAACAATTCTTTTAATTGTATGATTCAAATAAAGAAAACTTTAAAGTAATTACATTTAACGATGATGATTCAAACAGGGTTGTTCATGTGGCATCCTTATTGAGCTCTTTTTTTTTTTTTGGTTTTTAATTTTTATTTTTATTAAATAAATTTAAGGAGAAGAAATGCCAATCGGGATATTCATGTATCACCTCCATTTAGTTTTCTTATTTTTTATTTTTTTAATTAGATAAATTTTATAAAAAATAATATAAAAATTATTTTTAATTTAAGTTTATTAAAATTTATCTCAAAATAATAGCCAAAATAAAGTAAACTATGAATTATTTTAATTAAGAAAATAGTTAAATCTACGTGCAGGCTCATTTCTAATATTCAAAAAGGTGATAAAGAAAACTATTTAAACCCCATCTCTTAATTTGAACCTTAAAACATGCTAGTAATTGATTTATAGAGATCATTGGTAATTAATTACTTTTTTAGTCAACTATTAGACTGTGAAACAAGTGCCGAAAAATGGATAGGCCTTAGTTTTTCAATCCTGACATTTTGAATTCAGAGTTGTTGGATTTTTTGGGGCTGGGCTGAGCCCAATAGCTCGGTAATTGAGTTCCTAATAAGGTCTAAAATCCATTTAACTAAAATTTATGATTCTTAAAACTTATGTAAGTAAATCCATACATTTATATTATAAAAATTATCATGTTCACTTGTATTAGTGTAGTTTTTAAATTTTATTATCAAGATGATAACAATAGTGTGAGTAGTTGATAGAATATTAAATTTTTAATTTTAATGATCAAAGTTTAAATTATAATAATTTTAAATATGAATTCTTTATATCATCTTACATTATAAATGCATATATAATAATACATATAAAGCAAGTAGTAAAAAGCTGAAAACTATGGTATAAAATGTGAAAATTATAGTGGGGAAGTGGGGGTTAGATAATAGGAAGCCTCTATAATAGTTAAAAAATATGACTTATTACTATATTACAATAGTATTATCTCATTATAATAATTTTGTAAGAAACATTTATGAAGTAAGAAAGGGTCAAAATTTATATATGCTTCACAAACATTTTTATAAAATTACAAAAAAGTTTAACTATCACCAAAAATAAAATTCAGATATATATAATTTTGCTAATCAAGGTATTTCAACTTTTGATATTTGAAGTTACCTTCGTAAATGAAATCTCATTTGAAATCCTACAACTAATTAATTCATTTTGATACTTTAATTGTCATCGGAATGTAATTTTTTTTTTTTTTTTTACTTACTGAGACTGACATAAATACTTAAATTTTTTTGTTAAACGACTTTAATTTTATCAAAATCATTTTCTTTTATAGTTATATATATATATATATATATATATATGTGTGTGTGTGTATGTGTGTGTATGTGTAAAATGTATGTATAAGTGCTTGTAGAATGTATATGTGTAAGTGTGTGTAAAAATAAAAAAAAATGAAGCATTTAAATTACAAGTTTTCCTCTCAAATAGATTTACTTTCAAGGTTTTTCAAATCTTTTATCTATGTTTTTAGGTAATAAAAATGTCAGTCTATAATTTATAATAGTACGAGCAACATGATCATGGTACTTGATACACACCATATAACTTACAAGTATGCAAAATTACATAAAAATAGAGGGTTTTATTTTATTTTAATTTTATCCTATTTTTGAGACAGCACGAGGAAAAAGACCCAAAGCTTTATATTTATTTTTAATAAGTCATAAGCATCCCCATAATTAAGCTGAAAGTTGATCCGTCGGCACTCAAATGGAACCTTTGAAGCCTTTATTGTAAGCATATTCAACAAGTAAATCCAACTCATAATTGGTGCAGTCGATCAAATTGTCCTTATTTTTATCAGCAACGTCAATGGCCTCTTCAACTTGCTTGTTTGGCATGAGTGCACCTAGATGTTCAAAAGCATCCTTGAGCTGGTTCCTGGTGAGGCTGCCCTGCTTAGAGTAAGCTCGAAACACTTGTTCCATTTTGTTTTTCTGATCCTTGTTATCCTTTGTGGCTTGCATTGTGGTTTTTGAGGTTTATGACAGGGTGATATTAGACAGAAGGCTTGCCTAGCTTGGTTTGTTTTTCTTTTCCAATGCAATTTGTTTATATAGAGCCGAAACTCTGAATACGATTCTGTTGAATTTTAGGGGAATAAAACATTTTTTGGTGGTGGGTTTTAAAATTTGATTTCCATCTTTTTTATCAATAAAATTAATAAATCAATCAACAAATTTTTATAATGAATTAATACTTCAAAAAAAAAAATTCCAAGAAGATTGGTACGAATAAAAATATTAATGTTAATTTCTTTTTCTTCTGGCTTCAAATTAACCTCAGATTGGAAAATGCTAAATAGCAGCCTCCTCTATCTTGTGTCCATTTTTCTATTGTTTCATTTGTTTTTGCTGGTGAAAAGGCCACCGCCCGTTAGGTGCTTGATGCTGTACTTTCCTTTCTTCCTAGTATTTTACTGCTGCTTTACTGCTTTACGTATTTACAGCTAAAAATAAAAGCAGGGGAGGCTTGTTTTCAGATAATTAATCATGATTTTCAAGATAATTATTAACTATTGTATATTTTTCTAATTCATCAAAATTTCTTCAGTGGCGAGTGTTGCTTCCAAACTTTAACAGGTCAACCCCTGCTGAGAAACACAAATATCGTGATTCTCTATGAATCTATTCTTTATTTATGTTCTAGCTGTCAGCTGATAACTATCTTGTTCTTGCAGCTTCAACTCCAATTAAAGCTATGTTTCCTCAAACAAGAAAAAAAAAATTCTAGAGTTATATATGCAATGCAATGGCATAAAACTATAGTCAGATGAATCCATTTCTATCAGAATCAGGGGCCACCGTTACACGAAAAAGTTTGAAGAGAATGGTCTTGTTGCTGGTTGGACAGATCTTGATCATACACATTGAATTACTAGTATATATATATATCAAATAGTTAATTTTGCACAGATTTGAGGATGAGAGGATGTCCACGAGGTATTGTCTCTTTTATTTTTGTTTTTATTAGGTTTTGGTTTTTAATTGGGTTTTGTTTTTCATTTTTTTTTACTTTATTTTTTAATATCCATCCATTTTCATTTTATTTTTGCTATTCTTTATTTTTTGGGTTTTTAACTTTAATTTTTAATTGAATATTATTTTGTAAAAAATCAATAAAGGTAATAACAAAATAACATGAATTCAATGGATTTTTATTCATTCCGTTCCAATGATGGAGCATATTTTAAAAATTAAAAATTCAATCAAAGATTTTTTTTTAAGTCGAGATCAAATCAAACATGAGTTTAAAATGTTTCATTTCGCTCTGAACACACACATATATACATATATATATATATATATACATATATATGCATATATTTTTATCATACATCAATTCATCTATTATATTAAAGTTATAGATTTTAGGAGAATAAGATGGTATCTACGTGACATTGCATTTGTAGAGATCTATATCCAACTTGTGAGGTATTATCTGTTTTAATCTAAAAGTCTCATTATTTTATTCAATAAAAGATATTTCACAGATTTGGGTTTAGATCTTTATATATATACGATAATAGAACTTCAGATTACTTTGATGTGGGATTGGGGTGTCACAAATTTCTCCTGTTAAAGCTTAATATCCCTGTCAAGCTCAATACAAAGCATACACAGATCACATGATCACACTAGCATTGGGATTCTAGAAGTGACTCCCACCGTGTAGCATTTAACTCCAGCAAGGTTTCGATTCACTTTGATCAAATTGATACACTTTCTGTTAATTTGAGATAACTAGGTTACGTTATTATTATTTTTTTTAAATCTAGCTTGAATAAGAGTAATATTTTGGGTATTAGGCTTTGACCTTGGTATATATAAAAATATATTTTATTATTTATTTAATTCTATATTTATACATTTATTTTCTTAAAAATATTGTTTAATATCGTAATTTAATAAATTCATGTGTCACCCTTTTTGACTTCTTTATTTTTACCATTTTCTTTGTTTTCAAAATTTTTTATTAGATAAATCCTTTAAAAAAAAAGTCAATGGATATAGGGATGACAAAATAACTTATATCTTTTAAAGAAAGAACCTACGATTAAGTCAAGCTTGAAGCATTGATCTTCATGCAGGTTGCCAGGTTCACGCAAAAACTTCAAATTTCAATTGAAAAGTTTATTCTAAACCCAGAAAAGCCAAAAAAAGTTTTTAGATTTTTAAAAATCTAAGAGAAATCCTAGAATCAAAAGCCAACAGAAAATCCCAACAAAAATCTCAGAAACTTAATAAAATATAAAATCAAACTCAGAAATTAAAACCCAAATTTAGGAAACTTAAAAGTAAATCGAATCAAACTTAGAATGAAATAAAATCACAAAAACCAAAAAAAAAAAATCCCAGAATTTGCTTCAATGATTCCTTCTCAAAAAAAAAAAAAAGAAAAAGAAAACTAAGATCCCTAGAATTTTTCTTTTTTCTTCATTTCTCCTTTTTTTGTGTATGGTTGATTGTTGTTTATATATGACATTTTTCTAGGAATTTTAGGGATTTGCATTGAATGAAAATGATTGCAGATCTAATTATGCTCTGAATTAATTTTTTCTTAATTCTCTTTAAAATCTATTTAATAAATTTCTAAAATTGTCTTGATTTTTTTTTATTTTTAGAATTCCTTAAAATTTTTTAAATTAAATTTGGCTTTGATTCCTTGATTTGCTTTCTTTTCAACCTTTCTTTAATATTTGAAGAGATCATGTTTTAATTTTAATTGTTGAGATCATCCTTGATTAGTGCTCAAATTACTCCACAAATTTTATTGAAATGATTTATGATAAAACTTTAAAACTAGATAAATAAAAGACTAAAATATAAAAATAAATAAATAAATAAATAAGATAAACAAGATATAAAAAAATTTAAGAATTAGACAATTGAACTTGGTTTGAAGCTTGAACTAAATAGGATGTCTATATCAACTACTAAGGTTTGAAACAAGTGCCAAAAAATGGATAGACCTTATTATTTCAATCCCTGGCACTTTGAGTTTAGCGTTGTTGGATTCCTTTGGGACTGGGCTGAGCCTAATGGCTAATTAATTGAGTTCTTAATCGGGCCTAAAATCTATTTAACCACAATTTATGGTTCTTAAAACTTAAGTATGCCTGTACATTATATTATAAAAATTATCACTATAGACATCGAATTTTGTTCGAGTTTACCATTTTCAATTTTTTATAATGTTAATAATAATAACAATAATAATAATAATATTGATTTATTAAAATAAAAATTAATAAATTAAAATATATAATAATAATAAGTTTTTTTTTTTTAAAAAAAAGAAAAGAGAATGGGGTTGGGACAGGGATAGGCATGGTGCTATGCACGGCACTAGCTTGTTCACCTATTCTTGTCACTACCATTCCAACCCCATTAGAACCCCTGTACCTCACTTGCCCCAACTGCCCAGCACCATCGACCCTACTTTGCCATGACACCTACACCTTGCCAGGTGCGCACTCTACTAACCACCACTATTTCAGCCCTATAAAGCACCCATCATTTTGGCTCTCAGACACCCAAATGACACAGAAACATCAAGCTCTCCCTTACCCAAAAAACTCAAAACTCCTCACACCCAAACACTCTCTCATCCTCACTTATTAGAAAATAGAAAAAAAAACCCCAAAACAAATCCATAAAAACAAGAAAAACAACGACATAGTCCTCTCCGTAAGGAGAAACCTCAGTGCCATAACCACTCTGCAATAAGAAAGAGAAATCATTAGTTTAAGTATTTCAGAAGAAAAAAAGAAAAAAACAAAAAATTCAAAGACCGATTCGCAACATCAAGCCTTTTTCAGGTAAAAAGAAGGTCAGATTCGAAAAGAAGGCGTTGAGATGAATTTTTGATCATTTTTTGATCATTTTTCAGTCATCGACGATCGCCGGCAACGATCATCGATAGTGATTTTAGGCGGCGACTAATGTGATGACAGGGTGTCGATTTTTGGCAAACCCAGAGAGAGTTGGGAGAGCTCAAATTTTTTTTTGGGGAGGAGGGATCAAATGAACTGAAAAAAAAACTAACTTTTATAGAAAACCATAGGAGTAAAACGACGCCATTTTAAGTTTAGGAGCAAAACGACACCGTTTTGAGCATAAGAGGCTCCGCGCTTGCCCGTTGATCCGACTCAAGATTCGTGCAAATCAACCTACTGACCCATCTCATCCAGCCTTCAACCGATCCAAACGAGCCACCAGCAAATCGGTTTGAATCGGTTTGAACCGCCTCTGCTTTAAACCGTCAGACTGGACTGAACCGTTGACCGATTTGGTTCAGGTTTTTTTTTTTTTTAATTTTTTTAAAACTATTTTTTTATCATTTTAACTTTATTATTATTGTTAATTATGCATATTTTAATACTATTAGATTTTATTAGAATAAGTATATGTTGTTTATGTTAATAATAATGATAATGATAATGATATTAATTAAAAAAATGTGTTGTTAAAACTTTTAATTCCTTTTAACATTTTTTAACCCAAGTGTTGAAAACAAATAAATAATAATAAAAAAAATACAAAATAATAAAATTTTTTTTTTCCTGCCTAGATGTTAGAGGGAATACAATCGTGCTTTAAATAATAGTAATTTCGCCTAGATGTTGAGAAATTATTATTAGAAAAAAATTTAATTAAAATTATTAACTCTTTATAATAAAAAAATTGTTTTCTTGAAATTTACAAAAATTGAACTTGCTCAAAAAATCCGTCTAGACGTTGGAGATTTTTAGAGATGTTCGTGTTTTGTTTTTTTTAAATTTCAAAAATCAAAATTTTGAAATTTAATCCTAAATCCTCCAAACCCTCCAAACAAAACCCTAAACCCCCTAAACTCCTAAAATTAAACCCCGAACCTCCAAACCCTAAAAAATAAAACTCTAAACACTTCAAACCCTAAAAACAAAACCCTAAACCCTCTGAACCTTAAAAACGAAACCTTAAACCCTAGAAATCCAAAATCCCAAACCCTAAATTCTAGTCCCTAAACACTAAAGCCTAAAATAAAAATCCAAAATCCCAAACCTTAATATCCAAAATTGAAAAATCCAAATTTCTAAAAACCCCTAAAATCCAAAGGTAAAGACCCAAAATTTGATTCACATTTCTGAATCTTCAAAATCTTAAGACCTTAATCTTTAAAACCTCGACTCAAGCTCTAACTAAAACCACATGAAAATTCTAAGGACACATGTGAAAATCTCACTTGAAGTAATTTGTTCTCGAATGCTGCCTAGATGATGAGGTATTTAAAAAATTTTATTTTATTAAGTTTTTTCACATGAATTCTTAATTCGCATTAATAAAGGGATTATTAAATAAAAAGTACTAATAAAGATGGGATCTTAAATATAAACAGTCGCACCTAAGCTCTACCTAGATGTTGAAGAGTCGGGATGGTCTCATTATACTTAAGAACCCAACTTTAAAATTGCATTTCATTCTACATGACATTCATTGGCATACATATATTAGCGCATTATCATTTATAGTTGTCTGCATTCCTCTGTCTTTAATTTTTATTTACTGCTCGATGATAAAACGTTTATTAATAAAAAAGAGACGATACATTTTTTTTTGCAATTTGTAATGTTTTAAAATAAAACAAAAAAAATAACATTTCGAAAGAAATAATTTTTGGTACTCTGCCTAGATGTTGGAGAGTCACCGACAATTATTTTCTATAAAGAGTGTTATTTCATTTTAAGGATTGTTGTGTTAAATCTTAAGCAAAAAGAGTTATTTCAAATTCTGCCTAAATGTTGGAGAATTTTAAGATAATTCTTTAACTTAAAGATTTTTCTGATATTCCTAAATAAAGAGTTTTAGCAAAATTTTATTTATTTATTTTTTACGAAAGGGATTATTATTAAATTTTAAATTAAAACTATTTCATCCAATACCGAAAATAGCGCATGATTAAAAGGTACCAATTTATGGGTGTTGTGGGGGTGTTAATCCTTCCTCACACGTAACCGACTCTCGGACCCAACTGATTTTTGTAAACCAAAATTTATCTTTTTGATAAACTTTAAACCCGTTTTTATAGTTTTATTGAAAGGATAAACTTTTGGGTGATAAATCACATCTTAACAAAGATTAGTGGTGACTCCTCTTTTATTTTTCCCAATCCTAAAATTCTTTACGTCTGACAGTCTCAAAATCGTTACAAGAATCACATTCACTTGTAGCAATAGAGTTTTTAAATTTTATTATCAAGATTGTAACAGTAATGTGAGCTGTTGATATAATATTAAATTTTTAATTTTAACAATCAGAGTTCAAATTATGATAATTTTAAATATGAATTCTTTATATCATCTTACATTATACATGCACATGTAATAATACATATAAAGCAAGTAATAAAAAGCAAAAAAACTATCCTGTAAAATGTGAAAATTGTAGTGAGAAATTTGGGGTTAGATAATAGGAAGCCTTAAAAAATATGAATTATTATCGAATTACAGTAGCATCGTCTCACTATAATAATTTTGTAAGAAACCCTTATGAAACAAGAAAGGGTCTAAATTTATAACTGAAAAATGAATTAATTAATAGTAGGATAGAAAAATAATTTAAAAGATAACAATTTGTAATTTCATAATCAAATAAATGATTTTTTAAAAACTAATGTAAAACTGTGTTTTCTAAACCAACATAATGCATAAATGAAATCACAAATTAATCCTTCATATATGCCTCACAAACATTTTAATAAAATTACAAAAAAAAATTTAACTATTTCCAAAAATAAAATTCAGATATATATAATATTGCTAAACATGCTATTTCAACTTTTGATAATTGAAGTTACTTTCATAAAAGAAATCCCACTTGAAATCCTGCAACTATTTAACTCATTTTGATATTCTAATTCTTATTAGTGTGTAATTTTCTTTTGCCTGTTAAGACCAGCATCATTACATATTTGAATTTTTTTGTCAAACATCTTCAATTTTATCAAAACCATTTTCTTTTATACATATATGCGCGTGCAAACACATGCGTAAGTGTGTGTAAAAATAAAAGAATTAAGAGTTTAAATTAGATATATATATATATACACACTATCTGCTTTCTTTCTGAATATGTTTACTGTTAAATTTTCTCGAATCTTTTATCATATTTTTAGGTAATAAAATAATTAGTGTATAATAGTACGATCAACATGTTCATGGTATTTGATGCCCACAACATAACTTGCAAGCATGCAAAATTACACACAGATTTGCATAAAAATAGGGGTTTTATTTTATTTTAATTTTATCATGTTTTGGAGACAACACGAAAGAAAAACCCAAAGATATATATTTATTTTTCATCAGTCATAAGCACCCCCAATACTTAGGCTGAAAGTTGATCCATCAGCACTTAATCGGAACCGCTGAAGCCTTTATTGTAAGCATATTCAACAAGGGAATCCAACTCATCATTGGTGCAGTCGATCAAATTGTCCTTATTTTTATCAGCAACGTCCATGGCCTCTTCAACTTGCTTGTTTGGCGTGAGCGCACCTAGATGTTCAAAAGCATCCTTGAGCTGGTCCCTGGTGAGGCTGCCCTGCTTAGAGTAAGATCGAAACACTTGTTCCAATTTGTTTTTCTGATCCTTGTTATCCTTTGTGGCTTGCATTGTGGATTTGAGGTTTATGACAGGGTGATATTAGAGAGAAGGCTTGCTTAGCTTGGTTTGGTTTTTTTTTCAATGCAATTTGTTTATATATACCCAAAACTCTGAATACGATTCTGTTGAAGTGTCGGGGAATAAATCATTTTTTGGTGGTGGGTTTTAAATTTTGATTTCCATCCTTTTTATCAATAAATTAATAAATCAATCAATAAATTTTTATAATGAATACTTAAAAAAAATATTCCAAGAGGAATGGTACGAATAAAAATATTAATGTTAATTTCTTCTTTTCTTCTGGCTTCAAATTAACCACAGATTAGAAAATGCTAAATAGCAGCCTCCACTATCTTGTGTCGTAGTGATGATACAAGGCTCCACTATCTTGTATCCATTTTCTATTGTTTCATTTGTTTTAGCCCTCATTTGCCGTTTTTAGTTTTTTTTTTTTTTTCGTGGTTGCCTGATTAAATGATGCATTTTGGTCCATTTGGTTTTAATGAATTTTCAAAATGTGGTAGATCTCGTGAAAGGAGTTCTAGGAAGTACTTTGATGAGCATGCTTGTAAATTGTGATAATTATTGTGTATGAATGTTAAGTTATCCAAAAATAAGTAAGTTTAGTATTAGGACTTTCTTTCTTTTATTGTTCGCTGTAAATGATTCTGGAGCAAAGCAAACTGCTGTCAAACTAATTAATTGCATTGTACCACTTTCAGGAATCGTGGCTTTAGTAGGTTAAAACCGTATACATGTTTCTCTCTCATATGTTCTTAATCTGGGTAGGATAGAACTAAGTATGGGCTATTTCAATTCCTTTGCACCTTTTTTCCCTTGTTCTGTAATGTTTTCTCAACCACCCTTTTCAAGGGGAAAGCTGTAATATATATATTTTTTTCTTTTCTTTCTTTTTAAATTAGATAATTTTGTAAAAAAATTATATTGATGAAAGTATTTACATGTCATCCAGATTTAATCGATCAATAAATTTTTATAATGAATACAAATAAACAAATATTCCAAGAGGATTGGTACGAATAAGAATATTAATGTTGGCTTGAAATTAACCACAGATTGGAAAATGCTAAGCGTAGTGGTAGTAGCCTCCCTTTCTTGTCCCCTAGTGATGATAGCAGCCTCCACTATCTTGTGTCCATTTTCTATTGTTTCTTTTGATTTTGCTGGTGAAAAGGCTAGACAACAAAGTCAGGAGTAAATCTAAACTCTCACCCTGTCCAAATTTGAGCTGTTTCTACACGAAAAAGTTTGAAGAGAATCGTCTTGTTGCTACTGGTTGGACAGAACTTGATCATACACATTGATTTTGTAAAAACTGATAATTTGATGGAAGTGTCTTGTTTGTAGGATAATTTGATATTATTGGTTAAAAATATTGTCATAATATATAAATTCATGGACCCATCACTAACATAAACTTTAGGAGTTATCATCATTTTTTTTTAATTAAGTGCGATTGATCATCTAATTGATCTATTCTATTTAAAAAGGATTTTCAATATAGACATAGGTATCTTTAAATAATAGATTTTAAAATCCACGAAACAAGATTTTAGTTTCAAGAATACAATTATGCATGATGAAGGTTATAGCACCCTTACAGTACATATCCAAATGATGGTATCAGTTTGATTTTAAATTATCCAAGCTTTGAAATATTCTTATAATTTTACCTAGTAATTTAATTATTAGAAATTGATCATAAAATTACTCCAATAGTTTGGTAAAAATGTAAGATAATTTTCTCACCTCATGAGTATTCATAGAGACTAATGTCTCACTCTGAAGTGGCTCCGTCATCGGATTTATTACTATATTTTATTTAAAAAATAATTAGTAAAATCCTTCAATAGTTTGGTAAGATTTTATTTTGTTGCAGATCTTCTAATACTTTGATGAGATTTTATTTGAAAATCATTTATAAAATTTTATTTTGATGTAGAATTTCAAATAGTTTGGTGAGATTTTATTTGAAAATCATTTATAAAATTTTACTTTGAAAAAATTCATTAAATCTTCCAGTTTGATAAGATTTAATTCAAGATTTTAATCCTCCAATAGTTTGGTAGGATTAAAAATGTATTACTTTATTTTAATCTAAAAATTCATTAAATTCTTCAATAGTTTGGTAAGACTTTATTCAAGATTTAAATTCTCCAATAGTTTGATAAGATTTAAAATTTATTATTAAAAAAATTATACTATGAAATTCTCCTTTAGTTTGGTAAAATTCAGAATTTAAAATTTCTAAACCCATGAAATAAAAAATTCATAATTTAAAACTCATAATCTTTAAATTTTATTTTAAACATACATAAAAAAAATTAAAATAAATGAATAAATATATAAATAAACAAAATGTGATAATTACCCTAATGGATGAAGACATGCCTAGGTGGAAGTATCTCTTGATTTGTGGTGATAGATAATCACCAATTCGAACCAAAAAGCTCTGCCACCAATTCTAACCTAAGAGCTTGGGTATAAATTGTTACTCATCCATTTCCTGGTGGGTTTCCCTTTTTTTTTTCCCCTCTTTTTTTGTGTGTGTTATTGATTGGTGTTTATATCGAGCCTTCTACTAAGAGTTTTAGGGATTTACATTGAATGAAAAGGATTGTAGATCTAATTGTTCTTTGAATTAATTTTTTCTTGATTCTCTTTAAAATTTGTTTAATTAATTTTTAGAATTGTCTCGATTTTCCTTGATTTTCATAATCCTTCAAAACTTCCTAAATTAAATTTGACTTTGATTCCTTGATTTGCTTTCTTTTCAACATTCCTTTAATATTTGAAGAAATAATGTTTTAGTCTTAATTGTCGAGATCATCCTTGATTAGTGCTCAAATTACTCCACAAAATTCATTGACATGATTTATGATAAAAATTTAAAACCAAATAAATAAAAGACTAAAACATAAAAATAAATAAATAATACATAAGACAAAAAAGATATAAAAAGAAATATAGGAAATTGGATAATTGGGCTTGGTTTAAGCCCCGGACTAAATAGGGTGTCTATAGCTGGCCTTTTTGCATAGTTTCTATGAAATAGAAATTGTGCAAAGATATAGAAACCCATTACGTTTGGGCCCACATTATTCAACTTTTTTTTTAAAGGCTCTTGAAAACGAAGGCACACAATTTTTTTAAAAATTAAGGATGACACTTGAAAGTTTTGATAATCATGCCTAGAGGTTTTATAGATTGTGTCCAAAGAGCTTGAAAATTAAGCCTAGAGTCTTACAAATCATTCATTGAAAAATGCTCCTTTAAACAAAGGCTACACAACTTTTAAAAAGGTACCTGAAAGTTTTAAAAAATCATGCCCAAAGGTCTTAGAGATTATGCTTAGAGGTCTTGCAAATTTCAACTCTAAAACAAATTTAGCTTGGAAGACTTACGAATCTTACTTGGAGGACTTAGGGATTATGCTTAGAGCTTTTACAAATCTCGATCTTAAAATAGATTAACTCGCAAGACTTACAATTCTTGCTTGAAGGACTCAGAGATTACACCTTGAGGTGTTACAAATCTTGACTTTAAAATAGATTCAGCTCGGAAGACTTATGAATTTTGTCCAAAGGACTTAGGGATTACGCTTGGAGGTCTTACAAATCTTAACTTTAAAACAGATTCAACTCAGAAGACTTATGAATATTGCCCAAAAGACTTGGAGATTATACCCAGAGGTCTGACAAATCTCAACTCTAAAACAGATTCAACTCGAAAGACTTATGAATTTTTCCTAGAGGTCTTACAAATTAAACTTAAAAAAAGCTTATTTAAAATAAATGTTCAACCACTTTAAAAAGAAAAAAGATATTTGGAGTTTTTAAAAATCATACCTGGAGGTCTTATAGATATTGCCTGAAGGACTTGAAAAATAGTCAAAGATGTACCCAAAGGCTTTTAAGAAAAAAATTACCTAAAAGTTTTTTTAAGATTGATACTCAAAAATTTTAAAAAATATACCCTAAGGTAAAATCTTATTTGATCAAAGTTCCTTTTTTATGAAAAATTTAAGTCAACACTTCTTTTTCTTGAAAAATATGAATGCAACATATGAAATAGATGTGATGCATACTATGCAAGAAATGCATGAAGTGCAATGAATGTAATGTATGAATTTTATACTAAATGTCCTTAATTGTAGTAATAGGATCCTTGAAAACTTTTTCTTTATTCCATCTTTCCATGACATAGCCTTTCACATCTTAAAGTATACATTCTTAGCATTTTCATTCTTGAAAACTATTTTTCTCCTTTAGTGAGTTGTTTCAATTTCAATCCCTTGCATTTGGCATTTTCTTGCCTCAGAAAGGTCTCTTATAATATCCACCATATTTTGAATATTTCTCAAAACTTCCCAAGAATAGCAATGGAAATTACCCCAGACAATTTTTTTTCGTACATGATCAAATCTTTTAAAAACTGGTGATTATTGCTTAGAATAAGGACAATGAACCATAATTTTGGTCTTCCAAAAGGATGCAATGGTTTGGCACATCAAGAACGATCTTAATTACCAAAAGAATTTGGCCACTAAATGAGAACATGAACATCTTGTCATCTAGGCTCACAATTGAAAATAGTCTTTCAAAGTGCAATAATTTTTACACTACTTTCAATTCTTGTTATGTGGTATTTTAATAAATGTCAAGACCAACTATGTTAGGCTCAAAATTTCAAGTTTGACAAAGGAAAAAGGCTTAAATTTTAGAGGCAATCTTCATAGTGAGATCAATCTTTTTGGGCCTTTAAAGAAAAGTCTCCTTAGTGCTACATGAAAAGTCATGAGTTGCTTTCAGAGTTTTAATTTTGCTCTAAGCTATCTTTTTGGGTTTTTATCCTAGAGCTTCATTTTTTTCTTTTTTCTTTTTTGATATTCCATCATGCATTTGAGCATTCAAAATTCATCAAAAAGTGAAGGTGATTTTCTAAAGAAAAACTCCTCAATTTAGATATCCATACTTAATCAAAATGGACTTTTTAAAGGAGGTAAGGTGGGCTAGGGTTTAGGGTTTTGAAAGAAAGCATAAATAGACCTAAAAAATGTATTTACAGGTGATCGAACCAAAGATCATTTCTTTTCCATAAACATCTTTCCTTTTTTTTAAGCATGCCTTTTAGCTTTTCTCTTTTTTTTTTTTCTTTTCTTTTTTTTTCTTTTGCATGAGCTCAAAATTTTTGAAACTTTTCTTATTTCAAGCTTGATTCTTAACATAAGGCATTATTTTCTAACCCTCAATGCAAGATTAGATGCCATCTCGATGAGATCCTTTTTTCTTGAACTTGCCCCTCAAATTTGAAGGGTGATCCTTGGTTAAGGTTCATTCAGAAAGAATAATCAATAGGCTAAAAAAGGGTAGCAAATGGATATTTTCTTCCTTTGTGAAAGAAATTTGAAAGATAGTCATTTTTCATTTCAAGTATGGATACCTTTTGAAAAGCAATTCTCAAGAGACAACTTATTTTCTGATTAATTTTAAGTTCATTTGAATACCCCACATGCATGATTTCACAATCAACTTTTTTTTTTTTTGGCAACTCATGCATTTTGATAACAAAACCATCTAAATGTTCATCAATCAAAAGATCAAAAGGGTTATTTGGGACATAAAGTAAATTTGGCTTTTGCCAAATGATCACTTGGTAAAGGATTCAAAAAAAAAAAAAAGATGAATGTAGCACAAGCTAAAATATTAAAAAAAATATGGCTCAAGAAATTTAGGTGGTGACGTGTTTGAAATAAGCTTGACATTTATTAAAACACTAAAAAACAAAAACGCTTAAGAGAGTGCCTTAAAAGATTTTACAAATTAATTGACTATCTCATTATTCATAGCCCAAATTAAGATCAATAAATTTTAAGGTTCATCATGGTCAAATAAGGTGAAGTTTTGAAACTTTAATCCTTAGAAATTCTCAAGGTTTTTAATCTTCTAAATGAAAACAATTAAATGTTTAGGGAAATAGCTTAAGATACTTATTCCTAATAATAATCACCAAATTTCTTGAAATATTTTTTCACATGCATTTGTAAGAACCTAAACAATCAAAACTCATAAGAAACCAATGACTTCATGCCCAAGAAATCAATATACAAAGAATAATCAACCTATTATAAAATAACTTTTCATTGCTCAAAAAGCTCTAGGGTCAAGGTGCCACTATGGATAAGGCTTTTAAACTTTTCTTACAATTGTTTGCATTTTTTAGTCGAGTGCGCAATTACCCCCATGTGATAATCATATTTACCATTTATATCATAACTCTTGGCTAATGGATTTGAAGTTGCTTTCAAAAGTATTGAGGCGAGGTACTAGTATTTTATCAGCAAAAACAAAAGAGTGAAAATTAGAATTGAAATTTTCTCTAGATTGTTTCTTGATCTTCTTTGGCCATTCAATGGTTAAGTAGCAGATTGGAGATAATGACTTATGTGAGGAGTTGATTGTTGGGTTAGTTGGGAAAAATAAGGATTATGAGAAAGGTTATTTATGGTAGGGTGGTAAGGTTAGTACATCAAGTGTGGGGTAAAGCTTCCAACCTATTTCCCTTTATACATCACGGCATGAACATCTTTTCTTTTCATTCTTGGTACACACATATCCTTTACGCCATGTGTATTATCTTCTTGAAGTTTTTCACTTTTTATGGCATTCTTTATTATCTCCCTTGATATGACCATGTCAGTAAAATTTTTTGTTGCGTTTCCAATCATTCTTTTATAGTGTAGAGCTTTTAAAGTGTTGACAAACAAGATTGTAGTTTTTTTTTCTATTAAAGAAAGTTGAACTTGGGCAGCAGCACTTTTCCACCTTTTAGCATATTCTTTGAAACTCTTAACATCTTTCTTCTCCATACTTTATAGAGACAATTGATCTGGGACTAACTCTACAATGTACTTGTATAGAGTTATGAATGCTTTAGCCTATTCTTTCCACGAAGTTATTTAAGTTCTATCCAACTAAGCATACCATTTAGTAGTAGATCCTGTAAGACTATCTTAGAATACATGAATAAAAAATTTATCATCATAGTTATAAGCAATCATTTTTTTATAGTATATAGTGGCATGGGTCATCGAGCATTTAATACCATTATTTTCTCAAATTTTGAGACCTTGAACTTTGGTGGAACAATCCCAGCTGACACCAAGTAAAGCTTCAATGCATACATAGATCTATAAAAATCTATATTTTTTATAGCTCGAAGCCTCTCTTATACGAGATCCATTTTTTTTTTAGCACATGAATCTTTTATTGCTTCAATAAACTTTTTTTTTAGTTTTACTAGCTTTTTAGAATCATCAAGGATTGGAATTGGTGAAGCTATTGAAAGTATTCCAAAACAAGAGTATGCCCCCTAAAGGTGGCACTTGTTGTGATTGTACCCTTTATGATGCTTGTATGTGGGCTTCTTCCACATTTTTCTCTCTATTCAAATTTTTTAGCATTTTTGTTATTTGAGCCAAATCTACTCTCATTTGTCTCAATTCGGCTATGTTGTTTTGGCTTCATAAGTGACAAGGAGATTACTTTGACGATCGGGCTCTTAAACCTTATTACCACAATTAGGAATTAGGATAATGTCTATTGCGAATTTATGCAAGAAAAGAAATGTATATATGAATGAATGGAGGCAAGCATTATAATAAGAAAGAGAAGAAAAAAAAATCTCTAATTAAAAATTATTTTGACAAAAACATCCAAAATCATTCCTAGGAAAAATCCTAAAATCTATTACCTGATCCTATTCTCTAGCTCTAAGATTTTGGTACTGCCATGGACAAGTTCTTCAGCCACTATGACTAGGCAATACCCTTTTAACAATCTTGGGCTTTCTTTTATCCTTAAAACTCAATGCATCATCTTTGATTAAACTTTGCACCTTATGTTTGAAAGTAATGCAATTTTTTATTGAATGGCCCATATTCCCAAAGTGATAATCACATTGAGCTTCAGCCTCAAACTATTTAGGATAAGGTGGTTTTAGTGGCTTTAAAGGAATTGGTGTGATTAGATAATTTTTGAGGAGTAGCAGGAATAATTTAATGTAAGTCACAAGAATTGGATCAATGATGACTCTCTCTTTTTTTTTCACTCAATGATTTTTTGAGTTGAATAGTTTTTTTACTCACAGGTGCAGAGTTTGGAGTAAAATTAGGTGTATATGCCCAAAAGTTCATTAGTGGGAAGCTCGGTTGCTAAGCACTAAGGTTTTGAAAAACATAATTCATAACTGGGAAAGTATATGAATATTGGATAATCTGTGGAGGTTGAACAAGAATAGGCCTTGTTTGGGATGCCAAAAGAGATTGTTTAGGAATAACCAGTTGGAGATTTAAGTATAAGCCAATTTGTAAAATCGATGCAAGGTTAGAAGGCCTTATCTCTTCTGCTTCTTTTCTGACTTGGTCTTTTCTTGGGCCATTGGATGCATTGACATGACTTGAATTGGCATCAATATTCTAAAAGGCTTTTTGATCTTGATAAGATGGTTGCTTAATGCACACATAAATTGGAGCTAATAAGAATTCTCGAGAATGAGCCACTTCAAGATTTTTCACCCTTTTCACTAGCTTGGTAAGTTGCATTTTTATTTCTTGTAGGTCATGTCCAAATTCCTTTGGTTGAGTTTCAAAGCTTAGATCTATGCTTTTAACAGATCTCCTATCTCTTCTGAATTGTTGTCCCAAAAGATTAAAAGATTTCCATTATGCAATGACATGATGAATGAATGATGATGATGATTTATGAATAAGTGAGATGCGTGAAATGAATGCAAATAGACAAACAAAGAAATAAATAAATGCAAACTTATTAATGCTAACATGATTCAAGCAAAAGAAAGTAACAAACTATAACAAAGTTAGCAACCAATTTAAAGAAAGAAAAAAAATAAAACAAGTTAATGCATAACTTAAAAGATATGTGACCTAATTTGGAGTATTTCTACAAAAAAGAAAGGACATGGATCTACCTATGGGTATTACAACACACTATATGTGGTTTAGGATTGATTCTACGGGTTCTCAAATTGTTCTTCATATCATTGTCTATCACAGATTGGTAAGACACCTTAATCCTCATCTATTATAAGTTACAAGCGAAAATGGTTCAATTCAAGTGGGAGTGTTTCGCTAGCCTATGTCGAGACATGAAATCTCATGAAGGAATAGGTACTTTACTGCCTTCTAAGGGATAGAACTTGAGTGTAGAATTCATGTTATTTTATTTTATTTAAAAAATTCATTAAATCCTCCAATAGTTTAGTAAGACTTAATTCAAGATTTAAATCCTCTAATAGTTTAGTAGGATTGAAAATTTATTAGTAAAAAAATTATATTATGAAATGCTTCAATAGTTTGGTAAAATTCATAATTTAAAATTTATAAACCCATAAAATAAAAAATTCATAATTTAAAACTCACAATCTTTAAATTTTATTTTAAACATACATAAAAAAAGTGAAATAAATGAATAAAAATATAAATAAACAAAATGTGGAAATTACCTTAATGGATGGAGACACGCCTAGATGGAAGTATCCTTTGATTTGTAGTGACAGATAATCACCAATTTGAACCAAAAAGCTCTGCTACCAATTCTAACCAAAGAGCTTGGGTATAGATTACTACTCATCCATTTCTTATTGGGTTTCCCTTTTTTTTTTTCCCCTTTTTTTGTGTGTGTGTGTATGTGTGTGTAATTGATTGGTGTTTATATAGGGCTTTTTGCTAGGAATTTTAGAGATTTGAATTGAATGAAAAGGATTGCAAATTTGATTATGCTCTAAATTGATTTTTTTTCTTGATTCTCTTTAAAATTTATTTAAGTAATTTTTGAAATTGTCTCGATTTTTCTTGATTTTCACAATCCCCCAAATTTTTTCAAATTAAATTTGACTTTGATTTCTTGATGTGCTTCTTTTTCAACCTTCTTTTACTTTTGAAAAGATCATGTTTTAGTCTTAATTATCGGGATCATCCTTGATTAATGCTCAAATTACTCCACAAATTTTATTTTATGATAAAAATTTAAAACTAGATAAATAAAAGACTAAAAAATAAAAAAGATAAATAAATAAATAAGACAAATAAGAAATAAAAAAATGTAGGAAATTGGACAATTAAGCTTAGTTTGAGGCCCGAACTAAATAGGGTGTCTACAAATATATATTTTTATACTTTTTTTTATTTTTAAATTAGATAATTTTGTAAAAAATGATATTGATGGAAGTTTCTACAAGGCATCCATAGTTATTTTCTTTCAACCTTTCATTTTTTATAAATTTTTATTTAAAAAAAAAGTTAATAAAAAATGTACAAGAATAGTTCACCATTGCTAATTTCGCATGATAACTTTTTTTTCCTTTGTTTTGGTTTTGATTTTTTTACTTTTACTTTTTTTAGTTTTTTTCTCCCCTTATTTTTTATTAGATCAGTTGTTTAAACGAAAGAAAAGCCAACGAATGTGCCCATGTGGCATCCTATTTCATTTTTCACCTTTCATCTATTTTTTAATTAGATAATATTGTAATAAATAGAAATCAGTAAATAAATTTTTTAAGATAAAAGTCAATCGAGGTATTCACAATAAAGTTTCTTAATTAAAATTTTTTTTGAGAAAATAATGTCAATGAAGGTGTTCATAAGGCATCCTTACTTGTTTTTTTCTTTTATAATTTTATATGTTAATTAGATAAATTTTATAATAAAATGATATGGTTGATAAAAATAACAAAACAATTAGCATCAAATGGGTTTTGATATATCTCGATTTGATATGGGTGTTTTTGTTAAAAATCGATATCAAATCGAATCATGTTGGTTTTTTAGGTAAAGAAGGAAAGGTAAGATGTGGATTTAGGATGCTTTGTCCTAAATCATCTCCTGGTATATGAAAAAGTATATATTTTATTGTTAATTTGGTTTTATATTTATACACATGTATTATATTAATAAAATTATTATTTGATATTTTAATTTAATAAATTAATATTTTAAAGTCAATAGGAGTGTCTATGTCGCACCCTTATTGAGCTCTTTTTTTTGTTTTTCTCTTTTTTTTTGTTTTTTTTGTTTTTATTCTTTTATTAGATAAATTTACTAAGAAAAAAAGACTAATTGAAATATCCACATGACACCTCAATTTAGTTTTTTTTATCATTTACTTTTTTTAATTAGATATATTTTTTAAAAAATAACATAAAAATTATTTTTAATTTAATTTTATTAAAATTTATATCAAAATAATAATAAAAAATAAACTATGAATTATTTTAATTAATAAAATAGTTAAACCTACGTTGTGAGCTCATTTCTAGTATTCAAGAAAATGGTAAAGAAAATTATTTAAACCCCATCTCTTAATTTTAATCTGAATTAGAACATGCTAGTAGCCTATTATAGAGATCATTGGAAATTAATTACTTTCTTACTCAACTGCTAGGGTTTAAAACAAGTGCCAAAAAATTGATAAGCCTTAAATTTTCAATTCTTGACATTTTGAATTTAGCGTTGTTGGATTTCTTCGGGGCTGGGTTGAGCCTAATGGCTCATTAATTATGTTCCTAATCAAGCCTAAAATCTATCTAACCATAATTTATGGTTCTTAAAACTTATGTAAGTATGCCTATACATTTATATTATAAAAATTATCACATTCACTTGTAATAGTGGAGTTTTTGAATTTTATTATCAAGATTGTAACAGTAGTGTGAGCAGTTGATATAATATTAAAATTTTAATTTTAACTATCAAAGTTCAAAATTTGACAAATTTAAATATGAGACTAGCATCGGTACATCCATTTTTTTGTCAAACATCTTCAATTTTATCAAAATCATTTTCTTCTATACTTACATATGCGAGTGCAAACACATTTGCGTGTGTGTAAATATAAAAAGAATTAAGCGTTTAAGTTAGATTCATACATACATTATCTGCTTTCCTCCCAAATATGTTTGCTTTCAAGTTTCCTCAAACCTTTTTTCATATTTTTAGGTAATTAAAATATTGGTGTATAATTTATGATAGTGCGATCAACATGTTCATGGTATTTGATACACACAATATAACTTGTAAGCATGCAAAATTACACACAGATTTGCATAAAACAGGGGGTTTTATTTTATTTTAATTTTATCATGTTTTTGAGAAAACATTGTCATAACGTCTAGATCCAGGGATCTATCGCTAGACATTGACTTTTAGGGAGTCGCCACCAATCTTTTTTAATCTAGGTGCGATTGGCCACCTATGGAATCTGTCCTTTTAGGGAACACCTAAGTTTAAGGGTCCCTAGAAGAATAGGTTCAGGTCTGCTAACCAGAACAGGGTTCGGGAGTTTGGTTACGTGTGAGGAAGGTTATAGCACCCTCACAACGCCCATCAAAAGATGGTACCAGCTTAAATTTGTGTTATCCAAAAGCTTTAAAATTTTACCAAGTAGTTAATTATTGAAAATAATTTTCAATTGACTCTAATACTTTTAGCAGAAAATTGAAAAAATTTCCTCACCTCAGGAGTATACCAGAAAAACTACTGTTTCACTTACAGAGGCTCCGTCGTCGGATTAGTTAAAGAAAAAAACAAAATCAAAATTAAGATAGAAAGGAAGGAAAGAATGATTTTTTTTTGTAGGAAAAATTGATACTTTCAACTTTTCCCCAAAAATATTTTTTTTGAAATTTTGATTTTCAAGGAAAATTGATACTTTCAACTTTTCCTCAAAAAACCTTTTTTTGAAAATTTATTTCTAAGGAAAATTGATACTTTCAACTTTTCCCCAAAAATATTTTTTTGAAAATTTATTTCTAAGGAAAATTGATACTTTCAACTTTTCCTCAAAAACCCTTTTTTTTGAAAATTTATTTTTAAGGAAAATTGATACTTTCAACTTTTTCCAAAAATATTTTTCTGAATTTATTTTAAGAAGACAAAAAACAAATAAGAATAAAAATAAAAATAAAGAAAAAGATAAAAATGGAATAAAATAAAAAAAGTACTAAATAATTCTAGATATAGTCAATAGATAATAATAATAATAATAATAATAATAATAATAATAATAATAATAAATAAATAAATAAATAAATAAATAAAAATACCAAGACCCCTTCAAGAGCTTCTTTTCCTGAAACAGAGTCTGGCGGATCATCAACACAACCATGGGCCCACAGTGGCTCAATAGAAATTTCCCGGGAGGAATGTCTGGTTCCTCAAAACTGATACTTGCAAGATAATCAAAAAGCTTATCTCTATCCACTCTGCACAGAAAGGGAGAGCGATAAAGCTTTATGCATCTTTCCAGAGTTAGGAGCCATTCCAAGATTAGGCCATGCCGATTTAAAGTGGTGGGCAACAAATAGCCAGATGCTAGATCTTCTTTCTTTACCACCACAATGGGATAAGGTTCGCTTTTGAGAAAAGTGATCAGGTCTCAAGGTCCAAAGGGCAAATACCGGATTCTGGGGTGAAGATTACATTGGCAGTACAGAGAGAAGAAATTCTGGCCGTGATCTCTGTAGCAATATCCCGCAAAAGGGACAGAACTCCTGTACAAGATTGGCAGCCCATCTTTGACAACATTTGCAAAGCCATAAAGGAGTAGTAGGGCAAACCTGCATAGAAATAGCACAACTTGCTAACTCACGTTTCTGCCTAAATCTACCATTGCTCTCTAAACCCTTGTAAAAGTCAAATTCGGAGGAATCAAAAGGAACCAGTGCTGAACAATAGCTATATTCCTCTTCTGCCTGCCTCGTATATTTGGTTTGGGTTGGATCCGTTAGAAGTTTAGGAGGGAATTCCATTATCTGCAATTGATAATTTGTTGCACTCATCAGTCTAGATGCATTGATGAAGGAACGGATGTCATCAACTATATGGTGGAAATTGCAGTGGGCTATCATGCGAGTGCCATCAGCCAACATAAGTTGAATTGAGGTTGATGGTAAAGTTTCATCTACAACCAATCCAGGAGAAAGGTTAGGACCAGTGTTGAGAGGAGTGGAACTGATAGTTGGTTCAGGAGCTGCCGAACTACTGCTACTACTAAGAGTTCTTCCTACACCCTGAAATGCTGCCTGTCGCTTCTTCTCTGGTTCAGGGCATTTCTCGTCCCTCTTTATTAGATTGACATGAACAGCAGACCTTTTATCAGCAGGTTCAAGCTATTTAGGACACTCAGACTTTTTATTCTCGCTAAGAAATGTGCATTTTCAGGGTCATCCAACCTCCTCAGAGGGCCATCATTTACAGTGAAACCATTGGTCCAGAAAATTATGTTGTGAATAACAGCCTCAGGCTGTTGGGGTACAGAAGGTACAGTTTCCCCTAAGAGTAATCTATCGGTTCCAGTAAAACTTGTTGAACTTGATAATGAATGAAGACGTTCGAGAGGCCCTTCTACAGCTCCTAGTTGCCTAGCTTGATTGAAAATCTCATATACATCATTATTCTTTACAGGATCTTGAACAAGCATGCCACTTTTCTCGCCGCCGGTGTAATACTCCTTGGGGCTATCGAAATCGCTGTCAAAATCGAGTCCAGACCGCCTGTTCAGATCCGAGAGCGTGCTTATGCCGCCGGTGCGGCTGCTTGACGGCTTCGCAGGTTTCTTGTCACGTGAGGTCGTGGGTTTTGTCTGATTCTGTTTTCTATGTTTTTTCCTATGATTCTTCCTAATCTCTGTACTCTTATTGCTTCTCCCTCACCTATTCGATTCTCTTTCTCTATTTTTTTTTCTTTCCACCAGTATTCTTTTTCTTTCTATTTTTTGTGTTGCGCAACTGATACGGCCTTGGCCTGCTGAGAGCTGTGGGCGTCACGCCGTTGCTGAGTGCTAGCTATTGACTGCTTGGGTTCTATTACCGAATCTGGAATTGTGGTTCGGTGAAAAGTAGTTTTGGATACTGCTGGAAATGGTTATGAATAGAGATAGTGGCTCTGGCAGCAATGGTGAGAGTTTGGCTTGAGTAGAAATGGTGGTGTAATATGAGGTCTGGTTTTCAATTTAGCAATGGCATCCCTCGGGACTAAGGCTAGTGATGGCAATGATGGAGAAGGGTGACGTTGGGTTCAGTTACTGCTAGAGTCTAAGGGAATAGATGAATATCAGAGTCTTTTTATGACTCTTTCCTTTTTTTTTTGTTCTCTCCTTTCCTTCTCCTATCCGGATTCCTCTCCCTCTCCTAATCAAATTCTTCTTCTATCTTTTCTCCCTTTTTTTTTCTTCCCGTCTCCTATTCGGATTCTTCTTCTCTCCTATTCCCCTTTCTCCTCCATCTTTTTTCTGTTTTATAAAACCATGCTATTTTTTTTTTTTATAGAATTTCAGTTCTATTCCACTTAGTCCTCCAATGCTAAAGATTAGCCACCAATCATGCTTTCTGATCATTATCCAACTTAATCTCAATCTTTCCTTTTTTTTGTTTAAAATAATAATCAGATAATAAAAAAATGATAAATATGAAATAAAAAATCTAAAATAAAAATGAATAAAAATCCCTGCAACTGAGCTTGGATTAGTCTTAATTGACAAAGAATCCCGGACAAAATGGGGTGTCTACAGCTGCCCCTCTTTGCACATTTTTTGTGAAACAGAAATTGTGCAAAGACGTAGACACCCATTCAAGACTCAACTAAATTTTTTTTTTGCCCCTTTTTTTTTCATTTCTTTTTTTTCTTTAATAAAAAAAAATCTTGATCAAAGCTCCTCTAAACAGAAGTTCAATGATTTTGAAAAACATAAACAAAGCTCCTCTAAATATAGGCAACTTTTTTTTTTATTTTCTCTTATTTTTTTTATATATATTTTTTAAATTTGATCAAAGTTCCTCTAAGCAGAGGCTCAATGACTTTGAGAAACATAAACAAAGCTCCTCTAAATAGAGGTAACTTTTTTTGTTTTTTTATTTTTTTTATTTTTTATTTTTTTATTTTTTTTTCAAAGCTTCTCTAAACAGAGGCTCAACGACTTTGGAAAGTAAATTGCTCCTCTAAACAGAGGCACCACCACTTTTAGAAAGTAAATTACTCCTCTAAACAGAGGCACCACGACTTTGAAAAAGTAAATTGCTCCTCTAAACAGAGGCACCACGACTTTGGAAAAGTAAATTGCTCCTCTAAACAGAGGCACCACGACTTTGAAAAAGTAAATTATTCGTCTAAACAGAGGCACCACGACTTTGAAAAGTAAATTGCTCCTCTAAACAGAGGCACCACGACTTTGAAAAGTAAATTGCTCCTCTAAACAGAGGTAACGAACTTGGAAAGTAAATTGCTCCTCTAAACAGAGGCAACGAACTTGAAAAGGTAAATACTCCTAGACAATCATGTTCGAAGGAGTTGAAAGTTGTGTTTGAGGGAATTTCAGGAGATCATGCCCAAAGGTCTTATAAATCAACTCTGATACCAAAAGACATCCTATTTCAAAGATTAGGAACTTACCTAACATGTTTCTTTTCCATCTTGCAAAATATCTTCGTATTTGTCTTCTCCATATGAGATGTTGAAACACCCCTGCTTCTTGAATTTATACACTATACTTTTCTGAAAGTAGTGTATGCTATGCAATGTGTATGATTTTCAATGCACGCTATGCAAATGTTGGCCAATTAATTCCTGTTCAATGTATGGTACTCAAGTTTCTCAAGCTCTTTTTTTCTTTCTTGGGTGTCAAGCCCTTTGATTCCTCAAGGATCCAATTGCACTGCTCTTCTAAGATCGAACCAGTGTAGCTCTCAATCGTCCTTTCCACTCACATTCTTTCCTTGTTCAATTTCTCAATACTTTGGAATAAGCTTCATCAATCGATCATCCCTTGACCATCATTCAATGAATTTTTCAGCACTAGCAAATTTCAAAACAAATTTCATCCACCATCACTGGGTCCTTGTCTCAGCATCAGCCATTTCAAAACAAACTCTGTCCACTGATTGTTCCCACCATTCGACCAATTCATCCTTGTACTCATCACTTGGTTATATCACTTTTCAAGATTTGCCCCATCATATTCTCTAGTTAGACACATCATACATCCTTCTAAATCATCTCTTTTAGGTTTCTACCATTTCTTCATCATCTTAGATTTCTTTTCAAATGAATGTAAGATTCTTTTAAACACATATTCATTCATTCATTATCATTTCAATTCTTGACAAATATAATGCAATCAAGCATTTTCTCAATTCATTCTAGGGGTGAAACAATAAGAGAACAGAAGGTGAATTATGGTAAAGATAATCAATGGAGATCTATTTTGGTAGAAAATAAATGGGAAAGGAAATAAATTGGATGTCATTGAGGTGAATGGTATGTCCAAATGATGAATATTCAGACAATTTTCAACATTAATCTAGGATTCTTTTTCAAAAACTCATTCCATTTACTGTTGAAGTCATCTTGAGCTTGGCGAACTCTGCCCCAGTCTTTGAGGGATCTTCAGATGTCTTTGATCTTTCATTCATGTGAGCCATTTGACCTAGATCTTTTTTTTTTGGTACCAAAATCACCCTTTCAGGTTTTCAATTTGGATCTCTTTTTTCATTTTTTCATTTTCTCATTTTTTCCCTTTTTTTTTCTTTTTTTCTTTTTCTTTTTTCTCTTTTCTCATTTTTCATCCATTGTTGATATCTTTCATGTAGCATGATTCCATTGCTTCATCATGAGCATGTCTTTGCTCAACCTATGATCATTCAAGTTAAGTATTCACATTTGATCCAAATGGACTTTTCAAGGTTGTAATGTAGGCCAAGGTGAAGGGTCATAAAAAAAAAGATATAATAGGCTCAAGACATGTATTAAAAAGGTTCAAAACCAAAGGATCATTTGATACAACTTGGCATTTTGCCCCCACATCGTTTCACTATTTTTTTTTCCTCACACAAAAGATTCTCATTACTTTGCCCCAAGTCATGTGTGGCTTTTATTTTTTTTTTTTTGCTTTTCTTTCTCTTTCCATTTTTGAGACCTTTTGTGGTGTTTTTTTTTTTT
Source organism: Durio zibethinus (assembly GCF_047325235.1). Classification (NCBI taxonomy): domain Eukaryota; kingdom Viridiplantae; phylum Streptophyta; class Magnoliopsida; order Malvales; family Malvaceae; genus Durio; species Durio zibethinus. The sequence goes on from NC_143169.1 coordinate 26,064,021, forward strand.
TTTTCAAAATTTACCCTCCAATGTAGAGGGTGATCCTTGGTTGGGGTTCTTCAAAAAAATGATAAGCTCAAAGGGGTAACAATAAATGATTTTTCAAATGGTAAAAGAAAGATGGCCATTTTTCATCTCAATTGTGAATACCTTTCTTGAACATCATCTATTGAACAAAGCTCATGAACTTGTATAAAAGATTACACACCTTCAAGACATATCTATTTCACTTTCAGTAACAGCTTACTTTTTGCTCAAATCATCTCCTCATATTGACGTGGATGAGTTCTCAAAATTAAATCCTAGAATTATTGTTATCATTGTCTAAATATTCATCATAAGAAAGGGAGTATAAAGTTATGAAAGGTAACAAAGCATGGAGTAATGATCAAGTGAAAGAGAAAAATGTAATGAAATGCATTGACATGCCTTTATTAAAATGATAACAAGTGAAGTCATATTGCAAAAAAAAATTTAACATTGTTTGAAAAAAAATCCTAAAATGACAGAAGAAACCTTCAACCAGTCTTATCTCCATTTTTAAAATTGTCCCCCTATGCGATCAGGTGAAGAATCTCTATTGACATCTTGCCCCTCAATTCATTGTGAATCTCCGGATCTTTTCTGTTCTTGACTTTCGCTCAGTACACTAACATTAGGTGCTGTTGCTTTTCCTTGATCAAAACTTACCATTCCATCATTGATCAACCGTTGCACCTTATACTTTAAAGCAGTGCAATTTTCAGTAGAATGGCCAGTAATTTCATAATGGTAGTCACAACGGGCTGTAGGATCATATCACTTTGGATAGGGTGGTTTAAGTGGTTCCACAGGCTGGGGGCAATCAAATGGCTATTATAGAGTTCTCGATATAACTCTGTATAAGTCATAGGGATTGGATCAAATACAGGTTTTTTTCGAGTAGTCCGTTGTTCTCGTGAGCCACTTGCTGGGTTAGTAAGACGAATTTGGGTTCTTACAGGAGCTTGAATGTTAAGACGGTAAGTGGATGAATAAGATAGTTGTGGGGCTAGCTGGTATGGGTAAGATGAGGTATTATTCACAGCAGGATAGTATGGAGAGTAACCTTGGGATGGATAGGGTTGATAACCCCCGAATTGTTGTCTATCAAAGCTCACAGCTTAAGCTTCAGTTTTTTTCTTTTCTGATGTTTTCTTGGTTTCTCCTCCTCTCAACTTGCCATTTTTTATGGCACTTTCAATAATTTCTCCAGAGATTACCATGTTAGCAAAATTCTTTGTTGCATTCTCTATCATCTTTTCATAATAGGGAGGCTTCAAAGTACTGACAAATAACACTGTAGTTTCTTTCTCAGTTAAAGGAGGTTGTACTTGAGAAGCAATATCCCTCCACCTCTGGGCACACTCTTTAAAAGACTCATTTGACTTTTTCTCTAGATTTTGTAAAGATAAACGATCATAGGCCAAATCGATGATGTGTCGATATTGACTGATGAAGTCATGAGCCATATCACTCCAAGAGCGAATGTGAGTCCTATCCAACTGAACATACCACCTGGCAGCAGAACCAGTAAGGCTATCCTGAAAGACATGCATCAAGAGTTTTTCATCATGTGCATGAGCTGCCATCTTTCTACAATACATGGTGATGTGGGTTTTGGGGCACTTTGTACCGTCATATTTTTCAAACTTCGGTACTTTAAACTTATGGGGGATAACCACATCAGGAACTGGGTAGAGCCCAGCAGCATCAACTGACCCATAACAGCTAAATCCTTCCACAGCCCGTAGCCTTTGCTCTAGCATGCTAATTTTAGAGCTTTTCTCAGCTTCCACCCTTATCTTTTTCTTCTCCTTCTCTTCTAGATCAGGAATTGGTTCTGTTGCCTTTTCAATGAAGACAGGATTTATATAGCTATTATACTGCCCTGGGTTGAAAGCTGATGGCATTCCAGGATATGTTGGATATGCAAAATGTTGTGGTGGAACCTCTTGGGCAGACTGGGCTTGAGGTGGGCCAAAATCTGGAGGGTACAAAAGGTCAGCCACTTCTTGCTGGCTTGTACTTCCTTCAACTCATTTTCCTTTATTCATATTATTGAGGGCCTCCAGAATCTTGCTTAGTTCACTTTCAATCTTCTCCTGAGCTTTTTCTAGCTTTTCAAATCTATGAGAACTTTCTTCTTCCATTTACCTTGCTCTGGATCTTGTGTTGTGTGAATGAGCAGGGTTTTCGCTAGATGGAGCTATCCTCGGACCTTGAGTACCATACTTATGATTAGAAATGTTATGCTGTGCCTTTTGTATGATACTTTGATACACAAATGAAATGTACATTTTTGGAATGAAATCTAGTATGAAATGAATGCAAATGATTGTGTTGAAATATGATCATGAAAAGAATACAGATGCATACAATCAGACAAACAACATAGTTAGTTCCATGGATGAAACGTAAGTGATGCATAATGTTACATATGATAAAAATAATACACAAAGTTAAGCAATCAAAATGATTAGATAAACACCCTTTTTGTGTCCTAATTTTAGGGTATATCTATCATTGGGTAGAAAGAGCTCTATCCTAGGTGTAGGCACTCTTAAAGTTCACTACATGCGATTTTAAGGTTAGAGTCTAAAGGTCCTCAAATTGCTCCTTACATCCCTGTCCATTACAGACTAGTAAGGCACCCTAATCCTCACCCATTACAGGCTACAAGCGGAAAAGGTTCAATTTGAGTGGGAGTATTTCGCTAGCCACTGCGGAGGCATTAGACCTCACGAAAGCAATAGGTACTTTACTCCCTCCTAGAGGGATGGAGCTCGGGTATAGAGCTCATGTTATGCACATGCATATGAATGACATAATTAACAAGGTAACTAAAACATGAATGAATAACAACACATATATACAACAAGTTTCAATTTCATTTGGCTTTTGGATAACGCAAATTATTTGCTGGCCTGACTCTCAAGGTCCCCAGTGGAGTCGCCAAGCTGTTATAACGTCTAGATCCAGGGATCTATCGCTAGACATTGACTTTTAGGGAGTCGCCACCAATCTTTTTTTATCTAGGTGCGATTGGCCACCTATGGAATCTGTCCTTTTAGGGAACACCTAAGTTTAAGGGTCCCTAGAAGAATAGGTTCAGGTCTGCTAACCAGAACAGGGTTCGGGAGTTCGGTTACGTGTGAGGAAGGTTATAGCACCCTCACAACGCCTATCAAAAGATGGTACCAGCTTAAATTTGTGTTATCCAAAAGCTTTAAAATTTTACCAAGTAGTTAATTATTGAAAATTATTCTCAATTGACTCTAATACTTTTAGCAGAAAATTGAGAAAATTCCCTCACCTCAGGAGTATGCAAGAAAAACTACTGTTTCACTTACAGAGGCTCCGTCGTCGGATTAGTTAAAGAAAAAAACAAAATCAAAATTAAGATATAAAGGAAGGAAAGAATGATTTTTTTTTGTAGGGAAAATTGATACTTTCAACTTTTCCTCAAAAACCCTTTTTTTGAAAATTTATTTCTAAGGAAAATTGATACTTTCAACTTTTCCCCAAAAATTTTTTTTTGAAAATTTATTTCTAAAGAAAATTGATACTTTCAACTTTTCCCAAAAATATTTTTCTGAATTTATTTTAAGAAGACAAAAAAAAATAAGAATAAAAATAAAAATAAAGATAAAGATAAAAATGGAATAAAATAAAAAAAGTACTAAATAATTCTAGATATAGTCAATAGATAATAATAATAATAATAATAATAATAATAATAATAATAATAAATAAATAAATAAATAAATAAATAAATAAAAATACCAAGACCCCTTTAAGAGCTTTCTTTCCTGAAACAGAGTCTGGCGGATCATCAACACAACCATGGGCCCACAGTGGCTCAATAGAAATTTCCCGGGAGGAATGTCTGGTTCCTCAAAACTGATACTTGCAAGACAATCAAAAAGCTTATCTCTATCCACTCTGCACAGAAAGGGAGAGCGATAAAGCTTTATGCATCCTTCGAGAGTTAGGAGCCATTCCAAGATTAGGCCATGCCGACTTAAAGTGGTGGGCAACAAACAGCCAGATGCTAGATCTTCTTTCTTTACCACCACAATGGGATAAGGTTCGCTTTTGAGAAAAGTGATCAGGTCTCAAGGTCCAAAGGGCAAATGCCGGATTTTGGGGTGAAGATTACATTGGCAGTACAGAGAGAAGAAATTCTGGCCGTGATCTCTGTAGCAATATCCCGCAAAAGGGACAGAACTCCTGTACAAGATTGGCAGCCCATCTTTGACAACACTTGCAAAGCCATAAAGGAGTAGTAGGGCAAACCTGCATAGAAACAGCACAACTTGCTAACTCACGTTTCTGCCTAAATCCACCATTGCTCTCTAAACCCTTGTAAAAGTCAAATTCGGAGGAATCAAAAGGAACCAGTGCTAAACAATAGCTATATTCCTCTTCTGCCTGCCTCGTATATTTGGTTTGGGTTGGATCAGTTAGAAGTTTAGGAGGGAATTCCATTATCTGCAATTGATAATTTGTTGCACTCATCGGTCTAGATGCATTGATGAAGGAACGGATGTCATCAACTGTATGGTGGAAATTGCAGTGGGCTATCATGCGAGTGCCATCAGCCAACATAAGCTGAATTGAGGTTGATGGTAAAGTTTCATCTACAACCAATCCAGGAGAAGGGTTAGGACCAGTTTTGAGAGGAGTGGAACTGATAGTTGGTTCAGGAGCTGCTGAACTACTGCTGCTACCAAGAGTTCTTCCTACACCCTGAAATACTGCCTGTCGTTTCTTCTCTGGTTCAGGGCATTTCTCGTCCCTCTTTATTAGATTGACATGAACAGCAGACCTTCTATCAGCAGGTTCAAGCTCTTTAAGACACTCAGACTTTTTATGCTCGCTAAGAAATGTGCATTTTCAGGGTCATCCAACCTCCTCAGAGGGCCATCATTTACAGTGAAACCATTGGTCCAGAAAATTATGTTGTGAATAACAGCCTCAGGCTGCTGGGGTGTAAAAGGTACAGTTTCCCCTGAGAGTAATCTATCGGTTCCAGTAAAACTTGTTGAACTTGATGATGAATGAAGACATTCGAGAGGCCCTTCTACAGCTCCTAGTTGCCTAGCTTGATTGAAAATCTCATCTACATCATTATTCTTTACAGGATCTTGAACAAGCATGCCACTTTTCTTGCCGCCGGTGTAATACTCCTGGGGGCTATCAGAATCGCTATCGAAATCGAGTCCAGACTGCCTGTTCAGATCCGAGAGCGTGCTTATGCCGCCGGTGCGGCTGCTTGACGGCTTCGCAGGTTTCTTGTCACGTGAGGTCGTGGGTTTTGTCTGATTCTATTTTCTATGTTTTTTCCTATGATTCTCCCTAATCTCTGTACTCTTATTGCTTCTCCCTCACCTATTCGATTCTCCTTCTCTATTTTTTTTCTTTCCACCAGTATTTTTTTTCCTTCTGTTTTCTGTGTTGCACAACTGATACGGCCTTGGCCTGCTGAGAGCTGTGGGCGTCGCGCCGTTGCTGAGTGCTAGCTATTGACTGCTTGGGTTCTATTGCCGAATCTGGAATTGTGGTTCGGTGAAAAGTAGTTTTGGATACTGCTGGAAATGGTTATGAATGGAGATAGTGGCTCTAGCAGCAATGGTGGGAGTTTGGCTTGAGTAGAAATGGTGGTGTAATATGAGGTCTGGTTTTCAATTTAGCAATGGCATCCCACGGGACTAAGGCTAGTGATGGCAATGATGGAGAAGGGTGACGTTGGGTTCAGTTGCTGCTAGAGTCCAAGGGAATAGATGAATATCTGAGTCTTTTTATGACTCTTTCCTTTTTTTTTTTTGTTCTCTCCTTTCCTTCTCCTATTCGGATTCCTCTCCCTCTCCTAATCAAATTCTTCTTCTATCTTTTCTCCCTTTTTTTTTTCTTCCCGTCTCCTATTCGGATTCTTCTTCTCTCCTATTCCCCTTTCTCCTCCATCTTTTTTCCGTTTTATAAAACCATGCTGTTTTTTTTTTTATAGAATTTCAGTTCTATTCCACTTAGTCCTCCAATGCTAAAGATTAGCCACCAATCATGCTTTCTGATCATTATCCAACTTAATCTCAATCTTTCCTTTTTTTTTTTTAAAACAATAATCAGATAATAAAAAAATGATAAATATGAAATAAAAAATCTAAAATAAAAATGAATAAAAATCCCTGCAACTGAGCTTGGATTAGTCTTAATTGACAAAGAATCGCAGACAAAATGGGGTGTCTACAAACATGAAAGAAAAAAACCCAAAGATATATATTTATTTTTCATCAGTCATAAGCACCCCCCATACTTAGGCTGAAAGTTGATCCATCAGCCCTTAAACGGAACCGCTGAAGCCTTTGTTGTAAGCATATTCAATAAGGGAATCCAACTCATCATTGGTGCAGTCGATCAAATTGTCCTTATTTTTATCAGCAACGTCCATGGCCTCTTCAACTTGCTTGTTTGGCGCGAGTGCACCTAGATGTTCAAAAGCATCCTTGAGCTGGTCCCTGGTGATGCTGCCCTGCTTAGAGTAAGATCGAAACACTTGTTCCAATTTGTTTTTCTGATCCTTGTTATCCTTTGTGGCTTGCATTGTGGATTTGGAGGTTTGTGACCGGGTGATATTAGAGAGAAGGCTTGCCTAGCTTGGTTTGGTTTTCTTTTCCAATGCAATTTGTTTATATAGACCCAAAACTCTGAATACGATTCTGTTGAAGTGTAGGGGAATAAAACATTTTTTGGTGGTGGGGTTTAAAAATTGATTTCCATCCTTTTTATCAATAAAATTAATAAATCAATCAATAATTTTTTATAATGAATACTTAAAAAAAAATATTCCAAGAGGATTGGTACGAATAAAAATATTAATGTTAATTTCTTCTTTTCTTCTGGCTCAAATTAACCACAGATTGGAAAATGCTAAATAGCAGCCTCCACTATCTTGTGTCCATTTTCTATTGTTTCATTTGTTTTAGCCCTCAATTTGTAGTTTTTATTCGCTTTTTTTTTTGTTTGCCTGATTAAATGATGCAGTTGCATAAATTTATTATCCAAGCTTTATGATGAGCACCTATAGACTTTTTGCAGTAATATGATGATGATAATAGTTTTAAAAGCACTAAAAACCTTTCGCTTTTTATCTGTTCACCAGAAAACTGAAAGTAATCATGTTAATAGAAAAATGCTCAGAAACTGAAGTTGAAAGAAGGAAAAGTGGTTGAGAAGATGAATATGGGATAAAATTGTGGCAACTGGCAAGTGTACATTAACTTTTCTGGGATTAAGAGTTTTAGTTACAAAATGTAGTTTTGGCTGAATATATGTCTTATACGAAAAGTCTGATGACTGAAAACGTAAATTTGATCTAAGATGTCACTATTCCAGCATCCAGGGTGGAGAGTTCCTGTTGATAATCAATATTAAGTTTGGGCAGTGAACCTATCAGAGGCCAGTTTTTGGTATTGGGATAAAACTGGTTTTGTGTGTATTGTTTCATTTGCACTACATTTAAGCTGTCTGTTCAACTGGTCTTATAAAACTTGTTCATTTGACTGGAGGTGCAGTGGGATTTGCAGGTCTGTGGAGAGGATAATGGAAGTTCATGAACGTTGTGGTGTGGACAAGAATGCTTTATGGAGCACAAACTTTGTGCAAACGACAAGTTCTTTCTGCTGTTGCTCTTATTTTATGCTTAAAATCATAAACTTTTTTTTTCATGCTTATACTACAAAATTCACATCAATTTAACAAACCTGAGAATCCGATAATATAATAATGGCCACTGCAGGGGAACTTTGCTTTTCTATTACAAGTTCTTTCAGAAAGTACTTATTGCTTTGTGTTTTCCTTACAACTGACCACAATCTTTTACTTCCCAAAATCATGCCTCTGATTAAGTAAAACCTGCTCGAAAACTATTGTTACACTTGCAACACAGAGACTTCATAGATATAAAAGAAAAACTCTACAAAATTCATATTTCACATTTGAATTTAATGTTTTCCTTTTTTATGTGAAGGCTTCATAGCATGAGGATTTAATACTAGAAATTAAGTTAGTGACACAATGAAGACAACACAAAAGGCTTTTGTCATATCTTATGTGTTTCTTCAAGGTGTCTCTGGACTGGAGTACTGAATTGTTGAATCGAAATGTTACACAGGCTAAAATCAAATAGCTAGCTTTTGCATAAGTTTTTGTTGCACTTAGATGTGAATCATTTTTTCTAAGAGATGAGATTTTCTTTACATCTTTAGTATATTGTTTTGATGCAAACAGATGAATTTGCTTTGTCTTGTGAAAAAATTTGTATACCCTTTTGATCCTGATTTTGAATTAATTTTCCCCTTTCTCTTCCAGCTGCCAATGGTCATATAATACCAAAATCCTGCATCCTCAGTCTCAGATTGTCCTCAGCCTCACCTGGCTTGCATCAGTGAATCTGATCACACTGCATGATTTCATGTATGCATATATGGATATCTTGGACCATTTATATATAATTCCAAACCATTTACATTTCATATAATTCACCCCTACATTTAATTACTACTTAGGACAGCAATAGAAATGTTGATTGAACAATTCTTTTAATTGTATGATTCAAATGATGAAAACTTTGAAGTAATTACATTTAATGATGGTGATTGAAATGGGGTGTTCTTGTGACCAGGGATTCAAAAAACGGGTTGATAGCGGAATAGCGGCCGCAAAATTATGGTAGCGCTGCCTTCCGTCACCGTTAATAAATAGAAAACGGTTGAGAAATTCATTCACAGCAAAAACGGAGAGTAAGGGTCGTAAAATAACGACGTAACGAACAATAACGGCAATAACGGACCGTTATTGTCGCTATTCCGTTTTTCTACTTACGGATCTAATAGTTCTAACTAAAAAACAAAATTTTACGCCTGCAAAATAAAACAACAAACCTGCAAAAGTAAAAGTAAAAGCCAAATCAAAAAATAAAGCTCACAATCTCAGATCTTTATCATCAAAAGAAATTTTAAAATGAGCTAGAAAACAGAGTTTCAAGTTTCAACAATTCAAACGGCATTTTCGGCATTCAAATTCAAATCAACCTCAAGTTTTCAATCAACATTCAAGATCAAACAAAGTAAGAAAAGAAAGTTAAATTACCTTTTTTTTTGTAAAATTTCTATAAAATGATCGATCTGTTGTGTCTTGTGAGAGTTTGAAAGACGAACGAGATATCTGTAGATACTAGGTAAGTCAGCAAGTAATAGTGATAAAGGGATGTGAGAGAAAATAAGAGATGAAAAAAAAAAATTTTCTGGAAAGCCAGGAAAAGTAAAATGTAAAACGAAGAAGATGAACAGAAGAATGGAATGTTTCTAGAAGGGTCTCGACTCGTGTTGTTAGAAAGAATTAAACAATTTGATATATTAGGCACATGGAGAGATTGGATGGGATGGTTGGGGGGAAGGTGGGGGATGATTGGGTGTGGTGGGGGGTTGGGGGGAAGGTGGGGAGGGATTGGGTGTGGTGGGGCGTTGGGAGGAAGGTGGGGAGGGATTGGGTGTGGTGGGATGTTGGGGGGGAAGGTGGAGAGGGATTGATGGGGGTGGGGAGGGATTGGGTGTGGTAGGGTGTATGAGGGTGGGATTGAATTTTTTTTATTTAATTTTATAATTAATTTTTGAAAATTTTTTAGATAAAATTTAATTAGTGGTTTTGAAAATTTATAATTAATATAATATATAGATATTTTAAATGAAAATTTTGATAAAATTTTTTGTATAAGTTAGATGAAAAATAATTAAAATTAAATATTATATTTTGATTGTGTTATATATTAATTTATAATTTTGTATATGAATTTTAATTTTTTTTGTTGTTTTGATATTTATATTATTGTCAATTCTTTTGATATTATATTAATTCTTGTTATTTTTGTGTAATTATTGAATATTGTGTTTATTATATAATTATTAAAAGTTGTTTGTGATAAAAAAAATTTTATATCAATTATTGTATCAAAAAAATTAAGTTACTTAACAAATTTAGCATTTTATGATCTATTACTCTTATTAAGATTAAAAACTAAAAAATAAAAAATATAGGTTTGAAAATTTTATTAAAATATAAGTTTGAAAACTTTTAATTTTTGAAATTTTTTATAGATAAAATCTAATTAGAGGGATTAAAGATTTATAATTAAAAAAATAAAAGATTAATAATTTAATATGATATACATAGAGATTGTAGATGAAAATTATTGATAAATTTTTTATATAAGTTAGACAAAAATTAATTAAAATTAAATATTATATTTTGATTGTGTTAGATATTAATTTATAATTTTGTATATGAAATTTAATAATTTTTTTTGTTGTTTTGATATTTATATTGTTGTCAGTTCTTTTGATATTAGATTAATTCTTATTATTTTTGTGTAATTATTGAAGATTGTATTTATTATATAATTATTTGAAGTTATTTGTGATAAAAAAATTAATATCAATTAGTGCATCTAAAAGATTAAGTTATTTAATAATATTCTTAAGATTAAAAACTAAAAATTAAAAAATTTAGCGTAAAATCAATTTTTAATGATGTAATATGTAACATTAATATTTCTAAATATAAGTTTATTTTGTTTTTATACAAAATAGTAAGTATGCCATCACGTGAAGAGTTCCCGAGTAAAGGAGTAGAGGGCGCTAAGTGATGATATAAGTTGGCATTTTGGAACACCTGTGCCAAATACAAGAGGAAATGTTTCATGTAAACTTTGTGGTAAAGTTGTAAAAGGAGGAATAACACGTTTCAAAGAACACATTGCTCATAAAACTGGCAATGTAGCACCATGCCCCAACGTTACTGGTATGTTATGTTTTTTTAATTTCTTTGAAAATATTATTATTAATTTCTTCATAAAAAGTATAAAATTACATAGCATGTGCAACTAATTTTCTCTTTTTTTTTAAACTATATTATTAATAGGTATAGTAAGAGAAAGTATGATGAAACTCCTTTAAGAAAGCAAATAAAAAAAGGCTGACAACAAAAGAAGAAAAAATGAATTTTTATCACAATTAAGAGGGGAAGATGATTATGAAGGATTTATTAATGAAAACATTGCTACTAGACAAGTCGTGCGAGATAGTATCCAATCACAACATGAGTGGCATAGAAGACAAGAATTCAGACAAAGAACTAGTGGTTGGAGTAACATATATGAAGAAGGACGAAGCTCTCATGGTTCAGTTGCTGAATATTTTGAAGAAAGAACAAGAACTCCAAATGAGTCTGAATTTTCATTAAGGGGAGCTATTCCTGAATTGGTTAGAAGTAAAAGTTCAAGACAACCAAAAGTAAGTGATTCATTTCTAAAGACATTAAGAAGAAAAATGGGTGAATCAGTATCAAAATTTTTTATATATGATCGACTTCCTTTTCAATTAGCAAATTCTCCATGGTTGCATAATTTGATTTCTGTGGCAGCAAAAGTTGACCAACATGTAAGACTTTCAACACCTTATGAGGTCTTAGATGTGTATTTAGAGTCTGAGTATCAACAAGTTCATGAATGGGTTAATGGATTAAAAGCTTATTGGAATGAATTGGGTGTCACTTTAATGTGTGATGGTTGGACCAATAGTTTGAATCAAATGCATATCATTAATTTTCTTGTTTACTGTAGTAAAGTGACTATTTTTTGGAAATCTGTAGATTTCTCAAGTGTTCATAGTAGAGATACAAACTTTTACTACAGATTATTAGATGAAGTTGTGGAAGAAATTGGAGAAAAATACATTGTTCAAATAGTCACTGATAACGAGGCAGCACTTAAGGCCGCAGGAAAAAGACTAATGGAGAAGAGAAAACATTTGTATTGGACAGCATGTTCAGCTCATTGTTTGGACTTGTGCCTTGAAGATATTGGGAAGAAAAAAATGTGGCAAAGGTTTTGGATGATGCAAAGAAAGTGACTTGTTTTATATACAATCACATTTGGACTGTTAATTTGATGAAGAAATATACACAAGGGAAGCAAATACTTCATCCTGCTCTTACCCGATTTGCCACTCATTTCATACAATTAGAAGAAATAATGAGGCAAAAGCAAAGTTTGAGAGAGATGTTCAATTCAAAGGTTAGTACTTAGTAATTAGTACAATTATTTAAATCTAGCATCTTTTTATAATATTATTGTTTTAAAATATTAATTTAAAATATATTACTCTAAAAATTTATTGATGAATATATAAAAATTTAAAGATTCAAAATGGGGACAACAAAAATCAGGACCTACTTATGAAGTCAAAAAAATCATTTTGGGAAAAGATTTTTGGAAAAAAGCAAGTGATATAATAAAAGTTTATGAGCCTTTGGTAAAAGTGTTGCACCTTGTGGATGGTGATGAAAAACCAACAATGGGCTTTATTTACGAGGCTATGGATAGAGCTAAACAAGCAATTCAACAAACTTGTCGTTATTCTGCTAAATATGAAAAGATTATTGACAACAGATGGAGTTTCATGCACTCTGACTTGCATTCAGTTGGTAAGTAAACCAAGAATATAGATGGTATTTAAAAAATATGTTTATTTTTTATACTTAAATTGCTTATATATTTATTTTTTATTACTTTAATATAATATTGTTATAAATTATGTTTAGGTTACTATCTAAATCCACAATTTCAATTTGGAGTGGAACATCCTGCAAATGTATTTAAGGAAACATTAGAAGGTATAAAAGCAGTTATTGAAAGATTAAAACCTTCGATAGATACTCAAATCAGAATGATTAATCAGGTTAGTATTTAATACCATTTTATAACTTTAACATTTGTTTTATGTATTAAAAATTAAATTGTTTTTCATTTATTCATTTATTATTGTATTTTCAATCGATGTAGTTGTTATTATTTCGAGACAAGCATGAAACATTTGGTAGTCCACAAGCACAAAGAGCTTGAAAGCAAATGAATCCAGGTAAATAGTAAGTTAAATAATTATAATTTATTTATATTATTTAATTGTATAGCCCATTGAAATTTAATTTAAATAATTTTATACAGCTGAGTGGTGGATGATATATGGCACTTGTGTTCCTGAATTACAAAAACTAGCAATCAAAGTGCTTAGTCAAACAACATCTGCATCAAATTGTGAATGTAATTGGAGCACATTTAGCTATACTTACACCAAAGCAAGAAACATATTGAAGTTTGCAAGACTCCAGAAACTTGTATATACCTATTATAACATGAGGTTGAGGATGAGACATCAAAAAAGAATGAGCATTGATGAAATAAATAATAGTTTTAATCCTATTAGCCTTGACCATATTTTTGAAGATGATGATCCACTAACAGAATGACTGCAAGAGAAAGAAAATCCTCTATTAGATGGTCAAAACTCTGATTGGTTGCCTGTAGATAATTCTGATAATGAAATGAATGTTGAACGATCACGTCAATCTCAAGAAAAGAATGTGTCTCATTCAAGTTCAAGTTCAACACCAAGTTAGAGTGATGATGGTGGTAGTTTAAGTCCAGATGATGATGGTGATGGAGATGGTGATGGTGATGGTGCGAATTTTGGTGATAATATGGATGCCAATCGACCTTACAGCCCACTTGGAGGAGAATTTGGGCTTGCTGCTACTGGTGGACTTTTTATTAATATGGCAGAATACAGAGGAAATCCATTTGCTGAATCTAGTGAGGGTCAAAGTGCACGTACAGCTCAATCAAAAGAAAAAGCAAAGAAGCACCACTATGAAATTTTTAGAGGTTCTTCATCTTCAGGTGAGAGATCAAATTCTAGTAACTTTGAGTATAGTGAATCATCTGCTAGTACTCAAAGACATTACTATCCACCAGAACAACATAATTTTCAACCTCCTCATGGTTATCCACCTCCATATGGTTATTATCCACCTCAAATGTATCATCCACCTCCTCAAATATATCTTCCACTTCAAATGTATTAGTTACCACAAATGTACCCTCCACCACAAATGTATCATCCTTAAATATATCCTCCACCTCAAATGTATCAAGAACAAATGTCTCAGGGATGGAGATGGAGTCAACTTGGCTCTCAAAGTGAAGATAGAGAATCCGATCCTCCTCGTCATTCTACCATGTGGTAAATTTGAAATATGTATCAGTAATTGTAGTTGATGGAATTTGAAATTATTATATTTTTAAGTTTGTAATTTTATTAAATTAAATGCTTGGTATTTAACATATTATGTTTTGTTAATATTTGATTTGTCTAGAATTAATATTGAATATGAACTTGGCCAAGAAAAATTTTATGGATAAACCAAATATGAATGCTTTTTATAATCTAAATAAAATTGTGAATAATTTTTTTAGAAAATAAAAAACAGAGAGTGTCATAAACTATTTTTAAAATCATTGAATAAGAGTTTTTATAATTATAATTATAATTATTATATTTTATAATAAATTGTGCAAAAAAAAAAAAATTCACGACCGTGATGACCGCAGTGACCGTAATTATCTCCGTTATATCCGAAAACGCGACAAATGCTACGCAACCGAAAACGTGACCGCGACCGCTATTTAAATCCCTGCTTGTGACACCTTTATTGAGCCTTTTGTTTTTGTTTTTCCCTTTTTCCCTTTTTTTAATTTTTTGTTTTAATTTTTTATTAGATAAATTTAGTGAGAAAAAAAGCCATTGAGATATATTCACGTGTCACCTCTATTTAGTTTTCATATCTTTTACTTTTTTTAATTAGATAAGTTTTATAAAGATAAAATAAAAATTATTTTTAATTTAGTTTTATTAAAATTTATATGAAAATAATAGAAAAATAAAATAAACTATCAATTATTTTAATTAATAAAATAGTTAAACTTACGCATAGGCTCATTTCTAGTATTTAAGAAAATGGTAAAGAAAATTATTTAAACTCTGTCTCTTAATTTAAACTTTAATTAGAACATGTTAGTAGTTGATTTATAAAGATCACTAGTTTGTTATCCGTTCGATGCATGTATTATTTTTAATTATTTAAATGTGTGTAGACACATAAATTATTACTATTTAGTCACTTATATATTCAACATATATGTAAAATACATATATAATTGAGATATCAAATTATCATAAAATTACAATTTTTTATTAAAAAATTAAATAAATAAAAAATATGAAAAATAAACTATCCAAAAGATATTATAAATAATAATATTGAGTACACCAAAAAAATATTAAAATAAAAACTAAAAGTTTGATTACTTCACATTAATTTTCTTCTATTTGTATCATCTCCATCTTGTGCAATCATTTTCAAGCACCTACAAACTTATATAATTTTAAGATAAATTTTATTTATTAAAGAGGAACAATAATTTTAAATGTTTAAACAATGTACTAAAAGCTTATTTTATTTCGTAACCTACAATAATAACATCCTCATGATGACACGTAAATAACTCTTTATGATGACACATGAGATAATTATTAATTTTATGTTATTTATCAAATGAATATATTTAAACGATTATTAGTTATCCAAAATTTCCTAAATTTAAGTGAAAGACAAAATAATATATATCCAATTATTTATACTTGAAATTGAGAAAATACATTTAATTTAATTTAATTAATTAAAATAAATTAAAATAAATTAAACTAATTAACATAAATACATTTAATTTGATAGTTAACTAAATAAATTTAATTCAGTTAAATTAATTAAAATAAATTAAAAAACATATTTTTAAATTCATGTTGCATGTTTGATTAATCAATATTTTTCAAAATTTAAGCAAAAGAAACGGATTAATTCCTTTTTATCTCCCTCATGATGTGTATACGATAAATATGCGATAAAATTAATAAAATAAATATACATCATTGACTTCTAAAATATCTAAACTATATGTGATTAGTCAAGGTAACTGAGGATACCCACCTGCTTCAATCAATTCGCAGCTTGTCTCACATATGTGCTCTTGTTTCTACATTTTTCTCATCAAAACACTAAGAAAAATGTAATGAACTATAAATGGGCACATGCTGATTTCTGGCCGTTCAATAACCACATTAATATTAGATATATGATAAAATTATTCTAGAGATCACCATAGAAATCAAAACCCTTAAGAGATGATAACTTGTGAAATTACTGCATTATGTATATTACATATCCAACTAGTTTGTGATTCGTGCAATTCATAAATTATCTTACTTTATTAATTTACTTTTAATTATTATTCTATCAATATATTTTTCAATTGTAATTGAAACCTTTTCTTTTTTAGAAGATTTATTTTATGATGTAGCAAGTTAAAAACTACATATCATTTAATCAAGTTATTTGTTATCTATTTAATAAGGTAATCATAAATAATTTGTGTGAAAAAAAAATTATCTTTATGATGACATGTAAGATTATTTCTAATTTTATGTCATTTATCAAATAAATATATTTAAAAAATTATTAGTTATTCAAAATTTTAAAATTTAAAAGAAAGACAAAGTCATATATATCTAATTATTTATGCTTGAAATTAATTTATAGTTAAAATACAATGGAAAAAATCCTATAAATTATGGTTAATTATAAGGTTTTTTTAAAAAGTCACAAATTATCTTTTTAATTTCAATTTTTTTACCAAATAATCTCATAACTTTAAGTATGATAATATTATTTATCATATGAAAAATATATAATTTTATATCAATTTAATCTTATAAAGTTAGTTAAATAAATTCAATTTAATTAAACTAATTAAAATAAATTAAGAAAATATGTATTTTAAAATTCATATTCATGTTTGATTAATGAATGTTTTTCAAAATTCAAGCAAAGGAAAAAAAAAAAAACACAAATGGACCGTAATTGAATATAATTTTTTAACTTTATTAGAAAGTAGACCTGTTCTTTAGTTGGATTATGGGTCGGTGTAGACACCCGTTTTTATCCGGGTATGTGATTCATCAAGCCCATTAGTGATTAATTGAATACAGACTTTAGGCCCAATCAATGTTGTTGTTGTTGTTGTTATTGTTATTGTTGTTATTGTTGTTGTTGTTGTTATTATTATTATTATTATTATTATTATTATTATTATTTATTCTTTCTTTATTTCGTAAAAAGAAGGTAGGTCAGCGAAATTTGCTGAAATTCCATATGTGAATCAGGCAAAGAAGGTTTGGATTTTTTTAATTAGAAACCAAAATCAGTGGAATCAGTGACCTTAATAAAATCCCAGCATTTAGGCATAGATCAACACTGTTAAATCTCTAAATTATTGTTAAATAAACCTTATAAATGAATCCCTAAATTACACAGAACACAGAAAAAGGAAAGTGAGGGTTTTGGGGTTTTGCTACTATTTGGGTGATTCTTTTTTTTTTTTTTTAAGGATTCGTAAAACCCAAAATTTTCAAGAAAGTCACCATGTTTTATAATTTGATTCTACCAAACTATTGGAGAATTTGCATCTTAAATTAAGTCTTACCAAATTATTGGAAGATTTAATACATTTTTTAAAAATAAATTTATAAAGAAATCTCACCAAATTATTAGTAGATCTGCATCAAAGTAAATCTTACTAAACTATTGAAAGATTTTACTGATTATTTTGTTGAATAAAAATATATTAATGAACCCAATGATAAAGCCTTTTCAAAGTATGACACTAGTCTTCATGAATACTCTTAAGGTGAGAAAATTATCTTAAATTGCTACCAAACTATTGGTGCAAATTTATGATTAGTTTCCAATAATTAAATGATTTAATAAAATTATAAGAATATTTTAAGGCTTGGATAATTTGAAATTAAGCTGATACCATTATTTAGATGGACGCTGTGAGGGTGCTATAACCTTCCTCATGCGTAACAGCACTTTCGAACCTAAAATCTGATTTTGTATACTAGAATCTATTATTTAAAGATCCCTAAATCAATCTTCAGATTTCTCTTTAAACTGGACAGATTCTGTCAGGTGACCAATCACACCTTAACAAAAAAGATTGGTAGTGACTCTTTTAATTTATGTCTAAAAATAGGCCTACGGATCTATATATTATGAGAGTCAGATTTATGATTTTATGCATAACTTTATAAGTATGGATTCAAAATATTATTATATTAAAAAATTATTTAATTTTAAATTTAAAATATATTTGATATTATAAAATTTTGACATTTTAATAACAAATATAAATTGAATAGATGATTTGAGTCAGACTTGAAACAAAATATAAAATTTAGAAATGTTTACAACTAGATGCTATCAAATTCATGGACACTTCTTAATTTTTTAAATTCATATTTTTTTAAAATTATGTTTAAAAAAATATCAAGTGCATACTAAATGAGATTTGATTTAAAGAATAAAAAAGAATGAAATCAAATTAGATTTCAATTTATCCTAACTTTTTTATAAATAAAAAGAGTGTTATAACTTTGAAAAGGAAGAAGTATAGTAGATTACAAATTTTTATACAAAATCATAATTGATGCACTAATTATATTACATACATAAAATATGATTTCAAAACTCAATTCGTTCTTGTTATTTGTAACAATATTTTGATATAAATAGTAGGTTCAAATCAATTTAATCAAGCAGACTATTAATAGAAGTGTTTTTGCATATTGTAGAAAAGTTGAATTAAGAGAAAACAAGTATTACCTAATTGAGTGAAGAGTCAAATATAAAAAAAAAAATTGATTATATATAGTCCTTACAAAATAAAAGAAAATATTTTTTCTGTAATTTTGCACTTTGTAATATATGAAAAAAGAAAGCCAATTGAAAGAAAAAAAAATACTACCTAATTAAGTAAATAGTCAAAAATAAAGAGAAAAAGTCTTTCGATAACACTTACGAAATATAAGAATATATGTGTTGATGTAACTTTACATCTTATAATATATATATATATATATATAAGTCAGTTAAAAATTGTGTGCTTACTATAACTATCTAAAAATAAATAAATAAATGTTTCTATAACTTCCATTTTTTAATATAAAAAGAAAATGACGTAATACAAAATTAGGGAACAATGACAAAAAAAATCAAATTGATATTAAACAATCATTTATAAATTATTAAAAGATTAAATTTGATCATTTTAAATAATAAAATATTATCATGAAATCTATTGAGATAAAATTATCTTTGATATTTTTAAATTTTAAGATATAAATAAAAAATTAATTTTAAAAAATAAAAATATATATTATTGTCTTGATTGAAAACAGTAGGTGAAGTTTTTTATATTCCACAGGCAAACTTTACAATTATTAATACTATAAATTTAATTGTAAATGCAACAAAAATATAAGTATTCCAAAATGTAAAACTAATTATAGATTAAGAAAAATTGTGCTTTTCCACTCGTTATTTGGCCATTTAGGACTAATCCCATGTCCAAACCCATATTGTCATAATGGTTTTGTTTCCGCTCAACGAATTTGGAAACGAAATAAAAATTAACGGAGTCGTCACCAATCTTTTTTGGCTAGGTGCGGTTGGCCACCTATTAAAACTTATCCTTTTAACAAAATCTTAAAATTAATTAAAATTTATTAAAAGGATAATTTTAGGGTCTGCGCAATAGTCTGGGTTCGAGAGTTGGTTACGTGTGGGGAATGATTAGCATCCCCATAGTGCCAATTTAAAACGGTACCAATTAATTACATGTTATCCATTCATGTTGATAAAAATAGTCTTATTTTCGGTGTTTAAAATAATTTCCTTGATTTTTTATTGAAATTTTGATTTTTTTTCTTTTTTCTTTTTTATTGTTTCATTTTTTATTCAAGAAAAATAAATCAGAACCTTTTTATTGAAATAGTTCTTAAAATGTTTCAGTACATTGGTAACATTGGAAAAACTCTTTCTCACCTAGAGATTTCTTAGGCATCACTTCTCGAAATACCGTAGAATCTTACCCTTGGAGGCTCAAATTTACTTTTCATAAAAAACTATGTTATGCATGCAATGCAATTGCTAACATGTTGATGCACACATTTTATTCATTCCTTAGAAATTTTATTAATATTTATATTGAATTATTATTTTTATTATTATTGTTTTATCGAAGAAAAGAGAAAATTTTATCATATTGAGAACTTTTATAAATATTCCAATACACTGGTAATATTTAAGAAAAAACTTCTCACATAGGGATTTCGTAAAACATCGCTACTTAAAATACTTTTAGAATCCCATCATCGGGTAATATTTCCTCTTTCCTCATTTTTATTATTATTCCTTTATCACTTTGTTTCTTAATAAATTAGTTAATTTTTACTTTACTATTTTTATAAAAAGAAAATTTTTATTGTATTGAAAACTTTTTATAAATACTCCAATACATTGGTAGTATTTAAAAAAAATCTTCTCACCTAGAGATTTTATAGGTATCACTACTCGGAGTACCTTTGAATCTCATCATCGGATAAAATTTTCTTTTTTTTCTTACTTTTTTTTTATTAATTTATAAGATTTATTCTAAAATGAACAAAATTATCAAAAAAAATTAATTATATATTTTACCATTTATTTTTATTTATTTCAACAAAAATTTATTCTAACAAATACAAATATTTTAATATGCATGAATATTAATAATAAAATTTAAAATAAAAAAAATAATATAAAAAATTTCAAAATTTTTTTTACCTAAATCGGACCGATCAATGGTCTGGTCAACATTGGTCTAAGTCAATTTGATGGTTTGAACGATCTGGTCCGAGTTCAGCGGTTCAAGGATGATCCAATTTAATCTGAGCTGATTCTGCTGGACCGATCAGAGGTTAAGGGAGAAATGGGTCATCGGGTAGGTGCGCAAACCCCGAGTCAGATCTTAGGCTGATGTGCGGATCATTGGGGTTTAAAACGACGTCATTTTTTACCTTTATTGAAATGACGTCGTTTTGATGCTTAGCCTTCTATATAAAAGTCAAATTTTTTTCAGCTCATTTCCTCTCTTTTCCCTAAAAAACCCTCTCTCCCTTTTTCAGACAGGTCAGGGTCAAGGTCGATGCTATTGGTCACCGGCCATGGTCGTCAGTGACAAAAAAACTAAAACAATTCACCCAATGCTTTTATCAATCTATAGAGTCCAAATTTGAACTGGTTTTTGTGAAAATAGGCTCCAAACAGCACAGATTTTGGCTTGGAAGGTTCGACGAAAATTGTTTTTTGGTATTTGTATTTTTTTTTGTTTGGCGCTATGGTCCTCGTTCCCAAAGGTTGAGTTTTTTTGTTGGAATTGTGCTTTTTATTTTTCATAGGAAGCTTTTTTTTTTTGGAATATGATAATGAGTGTTTTTTTATCTATTTTTTGCCTTTTTTTTGTAAGGTTTCTGGGTGTTGCTGAAACATTGCTCTATTTATAGAGCAAAAAAAGAATATCAAAATCTCAAAAAATTTGAGATTTTGGTGGCCTAGGGTTAGGGCGGCCATCGGCTGTCAAAATGGCTGCCGATGGCTGTCAGAGCCGCTGGCAGCTGCAGGCGACCGATAAAAAAGCTGCCAAAAAGAAAAAAAAAGAAAAGAAAAGAATATAAAAAATGATGTCTACAGCTACTCCTCTTTGCCTATTTTTGAGAATCAGGAATAAGGCATAGACAAACGGACATTCATTTTATTCAAAAAGAAGAAAATTTGAGCATAAAACCTTTTTTTTTAAAAAAAAAATTTAAAAGCTCATTTAATCAGAGGCTCAACAACTTTAAAATTCATCTTAGAAAAAGCTCATCTATGCGGAGGCTCAACAACTTTAAAATTCATCTTGGAAAAAGCACCTCTAAGTGGATGCTCAATAACTTTAAAATTCATCTTAGAAAAGGCTCAACAACTTTAAAATTCATTTTGGAAAAGGCTCCTCTAAGCAGAGGCTCAACAATTTTAAAAATTCATATTGAAAAAGCTCTTCTAAGCAGAGGCTCAACAACTTTAAAGATTCATCTTAGGAAAAGCTCCTCTAAGCAGAGGCACAATAACTTTAAAGATTCATCTTGGGAAAGGCTTCTCTAAGCAGAGGCTCAACAACTTTAAAGATTCATCTTGGAAAAGCTCCTCTAAGTAGAGGCTCAACAACTTTAAATATTCATCTTGAAAAAGGTTCCTTTAAGCAAAGGCTCAATAACTTTAAAGATTCATCTTGAAAAAAGCACCTCTAAACAGAGGCTCAACGACTTTAAGAATCTCATCTATTCTCGAAATCGAGTTCTCATCTCTAAATAAGTAAATTTCTCTCTCTTGAAATCTTTTGTTTGATTATTATCTTCATTCGAATATAAAAATCTTGTTTTTCATTAGGAAATGGAAAGTTTTTATCCTTATTATATTGCTCATAGATGCATATATTGAGTGCTCTAATTGCAATGCATGTAATACAATCAAAATTATTCATTGTAGTAAAAACGTTTTAAAATTCTCTCACTTTTTGCTTCTTTTATTACAATTCTCAACAATTATCATATGACCAATCTGTTCTTAATATCTTACCATTGTATTCTTTTTTAACTATATTTTTTTTCTTCAAAAGTTTGCAACATCAATGTCTTGTTGTGTTTTTCTCATCTTTTTTCATTTGCCATTGTCAATTTTTAAAAAGTAATGCTGAGATCTTTCATGTTTGTTTTTCTTTTCATCATTTTAAGTTCAAGATAAACAAAATGCAATCACACATTTCTTCTATTTGTACGGTGAACAAAAATATCAAATGAGAATAAATGAATGGATTAAGTTATGAATACTTTAGCCAATTCTTTCTACAAAGTGATTCGAGTTCTATCCAACTAAGCATAACACTTAGCAGCAGATCCCATAAGACTGTCTTGAAATACATGAATCAAGAGATTGTCATCACAGCCATAGGCAGCCATCTTTCTATAGCATATAGTGACATAGGTTATCGAGCATTTAGTACCATCATATTTTTAAAATTTTGAGACCCTGAACTTGGGTGAAACAATCACATCTTATACCAAGCAAAGCTCTAATGCATCATAGATCCATAGAAATCTATTTCTTCGATAGCTAGAAGCCTATCTTCTATGAGATCCATTTTCTTTTGAGCACGAAATATTTTGTTGCTTCAAATGAACTTGTTTTTAGTTTTGCTAGCATTTCACAAACATCATGGATTAGAATTGGTGAAACTATTGAAAGTAATCCAGAATAAGAGTATGCCTTTAAATGTGGTGTTTGTTATTATTGTACCCCTTAGGATACTTGTATACAGGCTTCTTCCACCTCTTTCTCTCTTATCAAAATTTTTAGCATTTCCATTATCTGGGCCAAATCTACTCTCATTTTCAATTTGGCTATGTTGTTTTAGTTCTATAAGTGGTAAGGAGATTACCTTGACGATTAGGCTCTTGAACCTTATTACCATTATTAAGAATTTGGACAATGTCTATTACAAATTTATTCAAGAAAAGAAAAAAAACTGTATATATGAATGAATGTTTGCATTAAATTCTATCACATAATAAGAAAAAGAAAAAAATCTCTAATTAAAAATTGTTCTGACAAATACATCCAAAAACATTCTTAGGAAAAATCCTAAAATCTATTGCCTAATCCTATTTTCCAGCTTTAAGATCTTGTATTGCTATGGACAAGTTCTTCAGCCACGATGACTAGGCAATACCTTTTTAACAATCTTAGGCTCTTTTTTATCCCCAAAGCTCAACGCACCATCTCTAATTAAACCTTGCATCTTATGTTTGAAAGCAATGCAATTTTTTATTGAATAGCCCATATTCCTAAAGTGATAATCACATCGAGCTTCAGCCTTAAACCATTTAGGATAAAGTGGTTTTAGTGGCTTTAAAAGAATTGGTATAATTAGATAATTTTTGAGGAGTAGCAAGAATAATTCAATGTAAATCACAGGGATTGGATCAGTAATGGTTTTTTTTTTTTTTTTTACTCAACGATTTTTTGAGTTGAGAAGTTTTTTTACTCATAGGTGCAAATCTTGGATTAGAATTAGGTGTACATGCCCAAAGGATCATTGGGCAGCTCGGCTGCTAGATGGGTTAATAAGCACCATGATTTTGAAAAACATAATTCATAATCAAGAAAGTATATGGGTATGAACTAATTTGTAGAGGTTGAATAGGAATAGGTCTTGTTTGGGATGCCAAAAGAGATTGTTTAGGAATAACCAGTTAGGGATTTAGGTATGAGCCAATCTATAGAACCAATACAAGGTTAGAAGGCCTTATCTCTTTTGCTTCTTTTCTGGCTTTGTCTTTTCTTAGGCCATTAGATACATTGACATGACTCAGACTGACATCAATATTATGAAAGGCTTTTTGATCTTGACAGGATGGTTGTTTAATACACACACGAATTGGAGTTGATGAGAATTCTCGAGAATGGGCCACTTCAAGATTTTTCACCCTTTCCACTAGCTTGGTAAGTTGCATTTTTATTTCTTATAGGTTATGCCCAAATTCCTCTTGGTTGGGTTTCAAAGCTTAGATCCATGCTTTTAACAAATCTCTCATCTATTTCGAATTGCTACTCCAGATGAGCAAAAGATTTCCATTATCACTACAACAAATTTTGCCATTAGTGGCGCATAGAATAATGCCACTAAATATTTGTTTTTTGTCACCATTATATTCCGTGACAAAAAATTAAACATCACAACATCCATCACATTTGCACCATTGCTAAAGGTCTAATGTGACAATACCAAAATATCATAACCTTTTGTGAATCTACTGTGATAATAAAATAAAATATCACATTATGCCTTTTTTTTGTGACGTTAGTTTTCATCAGTTATATATAAAAAAAATCATTAAAGGCTATAATTGTCACAAAATAAATGATAAAATCGGATATGTTAGTAATGAAAGGTAGATCGTCATAGTATTGGTGACACAATAATCATCACCAATAATTGTAAGATAATGTTTATTGTAACAATAAAATAAAACGTCAACTTATGCTTTAATTTTTGTGACATTAGTTTTCGTTAGCTATTTATGAAAAAGAGTCATTAAAGGTTATAATCATCATAAAATAAATGATAAAATCTAATATATTAGTGACAAAAGGTTAATAATCATTATAATGGTGACATAATTATTGTCACCAATGATTGTAAGATAATGTCAAATGTGACAATAAAATCAAATGTTACCTTATTTTTTTTGTGACGTTAGCTTTCATTAGCTATTTATGAAAAAAAAACATCATTGAAGGCTATAATCATCATAAAATAAATGATAAATTCTTATATATTAGTGACGAAAGGGAAATTGTCACAATATTGGTGACACAATTATCATCACAAATGATTGTAAGATAATGTCAAAAGTGATAATAAAAATAAACGTCACATTATGCTTTATTTTTTGTGACGTTATTTTTCATTGACTATTAATGAAAAAACATCATTAAAGGCTATAATCATCACAAAATAAATGATAAAATCTAATATATTATGATGAAAAGTAAATCGGTACAGTATTGGTGACATAATTAATGTCATTAAATCCTATATATAAAATAAAATCGTCGCATAGTTGATCAAACTTGATGTTGTGGTTCCAGTGATAGACGTTGCATGGCTAGCACATTAGTTGACTGAACTTGTTGTCCAATGGTCCTTTTGCTACCCTCTTTTCCAAATGCCATCTTAAAGTATAGACAAAGAAAATGTAAACAATCATCCTTATTTAGTATAATAAAAAATAAATACAATGCAAATAATTAATATTCTAATTACCTTAAATTAGTTGTAACAATAATAGCTGTCATAACGTCTAGATCCAGGGATCTATCGCTAGACATTGACTTTAAGGAGTCGCCACCAATCTTTTTTATCTAGGTGCGATTAGCCACCTAAGGAATCTGTCTTTTCAGGGAACACCTAAGTTTAAGGGTCCCTAAAAGAATAGGTTCAGGTCTACTAACCAGAACAGAGTTCGGGAGTTCGGTTACGTGTGAGGAAGATTATAGCACCCTCACAACGCCCATCAAAAGATGGTACCAGCTGAAATTCGTGTTATCCAAAAGCCTTAAAATTTTAAAGTAATTAATTATTGGAAAATTTTCTCAATTGACTCTAATACTTTTAGCAGAAAATTGAGAAAATTCCCTCACCTCAAGAGTATAAAAGAAAAACTACTGTTTCACTTGCAGAGGCTCCGTCGTCGGATTATTTAAAGAAAAATCAAAATCAAAAATCAAAATAGAAAGGAAGAAAAGAATGATTATTTTTTTTTGTGTAGGAAAAATTGATACCTTCAACTTTTCCCCACAAACATTTTGTTTTGAAAATTTATTTTAAGGAAAATTGATACTTTCAACTTTTCCTCAAAAATATTTTTTTTCGAAACTTTATTCTTAAGGAAAATTGATACTTTCAACTTTTCCTCAAAATCTCTTTTTTGAAAATGTATTTTTAAGGAAAATTGATACTTTCAACTTTTCCTTAAAAATATTTTTTTTGGAAAATTTGATTTTTATTTAAAGAAAATAGAATAATAAAAAATATAAATAAATAATAAAAAATAAAGAAAAGTAAAACAAAAATAAAAATAAAACTAAGATAAAAAGAATATTAAATAAACCTAATATAATAAATAAAAAAAATAAACAAATAAAAAAAATTCAAAGAAAAAAAAAAACCTGGAGCGGCTCGGATCACGGCTCGGCTCGGCTCGACTCAAGGCAGGGAAACGGCTCGGGGAGAACGGCTTGGAAGCTCGGCTCGGCTCGGCTCGACTTGGAGGAGTGTAGGAACGCGCGGGTCAGAATCGGGTCGACGTTCGGGTCAGGTCGGGTTTCGACAAAACGTTCGGATCCTCTGATTAACTTAAAGCCAAAATGACGTCGTTTTGGGAGGGTATAAAAGGAAATCCCCTTCATTTTTTGACAGAACGCTCCTTCCTTCTCTCTCTCTTCTTCCCTTTTCCTCTCTTTTCTCTCTAAAAGCTGAAGAACACCGGTGCCGGATTTTGGAAAATATCACCGGATCTGGAAATTTCACCGGAAGTTGGTCGAAATGTCACCGGTTTCTGGGAATCTTCACCGAAAATCGGGCAGGTTGCCGAAAAATTCAACGTTCGTCGGAATTGTAGCCGGAAAATTCAAATTTCGTCGAAATTTTTGTCGGAATCTGGAAATTTCCCAGAAATTTCCAAAAAAATTTTTCGCCAAAAATTTCTAAAAATTTTTTCTCACACCCAAAACACTCCTAAACTTTTCCTAGCTTCCTATACGCCCCCTTTTCTTTCAAATCAGTAGCTTTGCTTACTATTTTCTCTTTTTTCCAGTGTACCCATATGTTCTAGAGGGGGTTCCTTTTATAGGGATTGATCAGGAGTTTCTGATCAATCCCAATTCCTCCTTGGACGGGGATTCAATCTTTGAATCCAATTGGAATCTTTTGATTGAATCCCCACTCCTAGTAGGATTCTTCAGCTTCAATCTCAACCTTCCAAAATAAAAATCAAATAAATATAAAAAATAATAGATAATTAGAACAGATAAATCGAAAAGAAAAACAGATATATTATAGGATAAATAAATAAAAATAAATAAATAAATAAATAACAGATATATAATTAGATAAATAAAAATACAAAAATAATAATAAAAATGATAATAATAATAATAAATATATAACTATATAAATAATATACATATAAATCTATTCTAAATAATAAATAAATAAATACAAATATACATATATTAATAATAATAAATATAAAAAATACATAAAATACAAAAAAAAAGAAAAAAAGAAGAAAAAAATACAGGATTGAATTGGGCCTTACCCATTTGGGCCAGGCCCAATTGATCTGGGCCTGGACTCAATTGGGTGTCTACAGCTGCCCCTCTTTGCACATTTTCTGTGAAACAGAAATTGCGCAAAGACTTAGACACTCAATCAAGACTCAACTCAACATTGTCGTTTTTTTTTGTTTTTTTTTGTGTTTTTTTTTATTTTTTTTGTTTTTTTGACCAAAGCTGCTCTAAACAGAGGCTCCACGACTTTGAAAAATAAATTGCTCCTCTAAACAGAGGCACCACAACTTTGAAAAATAAATTGCTCCTCTAAACAGAGACACCACGACTTTGAAAGTAAATTGCTCCTCTAAACAGAGGCAACGAAACTTTGAAAAGTAAATTGCTCCTCTAAACAGAGGCACCACAACTTTGGAAAGTAAATTGCTCCTCTAAACAGAGGCAACGGAACTTTGAAAAGTAAATTGCTCCTCTAAACAGAGGCAACGAACTTGGAAAGGTAAATACTCCTAGACAATCATGTCCGAAGGAGTTGAAAGTTGTGTTTGAGGGAATTTCAGGAGATCATGCCCAAAGGTCTTATAAATCAACCCTGATACCAAAAGACATCCTATTTCAAGGATTAAGAACTTACCTGACAAGTTTCTTCTCTATCTTACAAAATATCTTCATATTTGTCTTCTCCATATGGGATGTTGGAACACCCCTGCTTCTTGAATTTATACACTATACTTTCCTGAAAGTAGTGTATGCTATGCAATGTGCATGATTTTCAATGCATGCTATGCAAATGTTGGCCAATTAATTCTTGTTCAATGTACGGTACTCAAGTTTCTCAAGCTCTTTTTTTCTTTCTTGGGTGTCAAGCCCTTTGATTCCTCAAGGATCCAATTGCACTGCTCTTCTAAGATCGAACCAGTGTAGCTCTCAATTGTCCTTGCCACTCACATTCTTTCCTTGTTCAGTTTCTTAATACTTTCGAATAAGCTTCATCAATCGATCATCCCTTGACCATCATTCAATGAATTTCTCAGCACTAGCAAATTTTAAAATAAATTTCATCCACCATCACTGGGTCCTTGTCTCAGCATCAACCATTCCAAAACAAACTCTGTCCACTAATTGTTCCCACCATTCGACCAATTCATCCTTGTACTCATCACTTGGTTGTATCGCTTTTCAAGATTTGCCCCATCATATTCTCTATTTGGTCACATCATACATCCTTCTAAATCATCTCTTTTAGGTTTCTACCATTTCTTCATCATCTTAGATTTCTTTTCAAATGAATGTAAGATTCTTTTAAACACATATTCATTCATTCATTATCATTTCAATTCTTGACAAATATAATGCAATCAAGCATTTTCTCAATTCATTCTAGGGGTGAAACAATAAGAGAACAGAAGGTGAATTATGGTAAAGATAATCAATGGAGATCTATTTTGATAGAAAATAAATGGGAAAGGAAATAAATTGGATGTCATTGAGGTGAATGGTATGTCCAAATGATGAATATTCAGATAATTTTCAACATTAGTCTAGGATTCTTTTTCAAAAACTCGTTCCATTTACTGTTGAAGTCATCTTGAGCTTGGCGAACTTTACCCCAGTCTTTGAGAGATCTTCAGATGTTTTTGATCTTTCATTCATGTGAACCATTTGACCTGGATCTTTTTTTTGTACCAAAATCACCCTTTCAGGTTTTCAATTTGAATCTCTTTTTTTATTTTTTCATTTTCTCATTTTTTCCCCTTTTTTTTTCTTTTTTTTTTCTCTTTTCTCATTTTTCATCCATTGTTGATATCTTTCATGTAGTATGATTCCATTGCTTCATCATGAGCATGTCTTTGCTCAACCTATGATCATTCAAGTTGGGTATTCACACTTGATCCAAATAGACTTTTCAAAGTTGTAACGTAGGCCAAAATGAAGGGTCATAAAAAAAAAGATATAATAGGCTCAAAACATGTATTAAAAAGGTTCAAAACCAAAGGATCATTCGATACAACTTGGCATTTTACCCCACATCGTTTCACTACTTTTTCTTTCCTCACACAAAAGATTCTCGTTACTTTGCCCCAAGTCATGTGTGGCATTTATTTTTCTTTTGCTTTTCTTTCTCTTTCCATTTTTGAGACCTTTTGTGGTGTTTTTTTTCTTTCTTTTTTTTTCAAAATTTACCCTCCAGTGTAGAGGGTGATCCTTGGTTGGGGTTCTTAAAAAAAATGATAAGCTCAAAGGGATAACAATAAATGGTTTTTCAAATGGTAAAAGAAAGATGACCATTTTTCATCTCAATTATGAATACCTTTCTTGAACATCATCTATTGAACAAAGCTCATGAACTTGTATAAAAGATTGCACACCTTCAAGATATATCTCTTTCATCTCTGGTAATGGCTTACCCTCTTTATTTTCGCTCAAATCATCTCCTCTGTGAATGAGTTCTCAAAATTAAATTCCAGAATTATTGTTACCATTGTCTAAATATTCATCATCTAAAATTTGAAAATGGGAATGTAAAGTCATGAAAGGTAACAAAGCATAGAGTAATGGTCAAGTGAAAGAGAAAAATGTAATGAAATGCATTGACTTGCCTTTATTAAAAT
Organism: Durio zibethinus; assembly: GCF_047325235.1. Lineage (NCBI taxonomy): Eukaryota > Viridiplantae > Streptophyta > Magnoliopsida > Malvales > Malvaceae > Durio > Durio zibethinus. The sequence continues at coordinate 26,094,422 of NC_143169.1, forward strand.
GATAACAAGTGAAGTCATATTGCAAAAAAAAATCTAACATTGTTTGAAAAGAAATCTTAAAATGACAGAAGAAACCTTCAACCAGCCTTATCTCCATTTTTAAAATTGTCCCCCTATGCGATCAGGTGAAGAATCTCTATTGACATCTTGCCCCTCAATTCATTGTGAATCTCCGAATCCTTTCTGTTCTTGACTTTCGCTCAGTACACTAACATTAGGAGCTGTTGCTTTTCCTTGATCAAAACTTACCATTCCATCATTGATCAAACGTTGCACCTTATACTTTAAAGCAGTGCAATTTTCAGTAGAATGGCCAGTAATTCCATAATGGTAGTCACAACGGGCTGTAGGATCATACCACTTTGGATAGGGTGGTTTAAGTGGTTCCACATGGCTGGGGGCAATCAAGTGGCTATTATAGAGTTCTCGATATAACTCTGTATAAGTCATAGGGATTGGATCAAATACAGGTTTTTCTCAAGTAGTCCGTTGTTCTCGTGAGCCACTTGCTGGGTTAGTAGGACAAATTTGGGTTCTTACAGGAGTTTGAATGTTAAGGCGGTAAGTGGATGAATAAGATGGTTGTGGGGCTAGCTGGTATGGGTAGGATGAGGCATTATTCACAGCAGGATAGTATGGAGAGTAACCTTGAGATGGATAGGGTTGATAACCCCCGAATTGTTGTCTATCAAAGCTCACAGCTTGAGCTTCAGTTTCTTTCTTTTCTGATGCCTTCTTGGTTTCTCCTCCTTTCAACTTGCCATTTTTTATGGCACTTTCAATAATTTCTCCAGAGATCACCATGTTGACAAAATTCTTAGTTGCATTCCCTATCATCTTTTCATAATATGGAGGCTTCAAAGTACTAACAAATAGTACTGTGGTCTTTTTTTCTGTCAGTGGAGGTTGTACTTGTGAAGCTATATCTCTCCATCTCTGGGCGTATTCTTTAAAAGACTCGTTTGACTTTTTCTTCAGATTCTGCAAAGACAAACGATCAGGGGCCAAATCAATAATATGTCGATACTGACCGATGAAGTCATGAGCCATATCACTCCAAGAACGAATGTGGGTCCTATCCAATTGAACATACCACCTAGCAACAGAACCAGTAAGGCTATCCTGGAAGACATGCATCAAGAGTTTTTCATCATGTGCATGAGCTGCCATCTTTCTGTAATACATGGTGATGTGGGTTTTGGGACACTTTGTACTGTCGTATTTTTCAAACTTTGGTACTTTGAACTTATGGGGGATAACCACATCAGGAACTAGGCAGAGCCCAGCAGCATCAACTGACCCATAACAGCTAAATCTTTCCACAGCCCGTAGCCTCTGCTCTAGCATGCTAATTTTAGAGCTTTCCTCAGCTTCCACCCTTATCCTTTTATTCTCTTTCTCTTCTAGATCAGGAATTGGTTCTGCTGCCTTTTCGGTGAAGACAGGATTTATATAGCTATTATACTGCCCTGGGTTGAAAGCTGATGGCATTCCAGGATATGTTGGATATGCAAAATATTGTGGTGGGACCTCTTGGGCAGACTGGGCTTGAGGTGGGCCAAAACCTAGAGGGTACAAAGGGTCAGCCACTTCTTGCTGGTTTGTACTTCCTTCAACTCCTTTTCCTTTATTCATATTATTGAGGGCCTCCAGAATCTTGCTTAGTTCACTTTCAATCTTCTCCTGAGCTTTTTCTAGCTTTTCAAATCTATGGGAATTTTCTTGTTCCATTTGCCTTGCTCTGAATCTTGTGTGGAATCGATGGGCAGGGTTTTCGCTAGATGGAGCTATCTTCGGACCTTGAGTACCATACTTATGATTAGAAATGTTATGCTGTGCCTTATGTATGATGCTTTGATACACAAATAAAATGTACATTTTTTGAATGAAATCTAGTATGAAATGAATGCAAATGATTGTGTTGAAACATGATCATGAAAAGAATACAGATGCATACAATCAGACAAACAACATAGTTAGTTTCATGGATGAGATGAAAATGATGCTGATGCATAATGTTACATATGGTAATGAAAATGATACACAAAGTTAAACAATCAAAATGATTAGATAAACACCTTTTTTATGTCCTAATTTCAAGGTATATCTATCATTGGGTAGAAAGGGTTCTATCCTAGGTTTAGGCACTCTTAAGGTTCATTATATGCGGTTTTAGGGTCAAAGTCTAAAGGTCCTCAAATTGCTCCTTACATCCCTGTCCATTACAGACTAGTAAGGCACCTTAATCCTCACCCATTACAGGCTACAAGCGGAAAAGGTTCAATTTGAGTGGGAGTATTTCGCTAGCCACTACGGAGGCATTAGACCTCACGAAAGCAATAGGTACTTTACTCCCTCCTAGAGGGACGAAGCTTGGGTGTAGAGCTCATGTTATGCACATACATATGAATGACATAATCAACAAAGTGAATAAACATGAATGAATAATAACACATATATACAAAAAGGTTCAATTTTATTGGGCTTTTGGATAACACAAATTATTTGCTGGCCTGACTCTCAAAGTCCCCAGTGGAGTCGCCAAGCTGTCATAACGTCTAGATCCGGGGATCTATTGCTAGACATTGACTTTGGGAGTCGCCACCAATCTTTTTTATCTAGGTGCGATTGACCACCTAAGGAATCTGTCCTTTCAGGAAACACCTAAGTTTAAGGGTCCCTAAAAGAATAGGTTCAGGTCTACTAACCAGAACAGAGTTCGGGAGTTCGGTTACGTGTGAGGAAGGTTATAGCACCCTCACAATGCCCATCAAAAGATGGTACCAGCTGAAATTCATGTTATCCAAAAGCCTTAAAATTTTACCAAGTAATTAATTATTGAAAAATTTTCTCAATTGACTCTAATACTTTTAGCAAAAAATTGAGAAAATTCCCTCACCTCAAGAGTATGCAAGAAAAACTACTGTTTCACTTGCAGAGGCTACGTCGTCGGATTATTTAAAGAAAAATCAAAATCAAAAATCAAAATAGAAATGAAGGAAATAATGATTATTTTTTTTTGTGTAGGGAAAATTGATACCTTCAACTTTTCCCCACAAACATTTTGTTTTGAAAATTTATTTTAAGGAAAATTGATACTTTCAACTTTTCCCTAAAAATATTTTTTCAAAAATTTTGGTTTTCAAGGAAAATTGATACTTTCAACTTTTCCTCAAAAATATTTTTTTTCGAAACTTTATTCTTAAGGAAAATTGATACTTTCAACTTTTTCCTAAAAATATTTTTTTTGGAAAATTTGATTTTTATTTGAAGAAAATAGAATAATAAAAAATATAAATAAATAATAAAAAATAAAGAAAAGTAAAACAAAAATAAAAATAAAACTAAGATAAAAAGAATATTAAATAAACCTAATATAATAAATAAAAAAAATAAACAAATAAATAAACAAATAAAGAAAATTCAAAGAAAAAAACAAAAAAAACTTGGAGCGGCTCGGATCACGGCTCGGCTCGGCTCGGCTCAAGGCAGGGAAACGGCTCGGGGAGAATGGCTTGGAAGCTCGGCTCGGCTCGGCTCGGCTCGGCTTGGAGGAGTGCAGGAACGCGCGGGTCAGAATTGGGTCGACGTTCGGGTCGGGTCAGGTTTCGACAAAACGCGCGGATCCTCCGATTAACTTAAAGCAAAAATGACGTCGTTTTGGGAGGGTATAAAAGGCAATCCCCTTCGTTTTTTGGCAGAACGCTCCTTCCCTCTCTCTCTCTTCTTCCCTTTTCCTCTCCTTTCTCTCTAAAAGCTGAAGAACACCGGTGCCGAATTCTGGAAAATGTCGCCGGAATCTGGAAATTTCGCCGGAAGTTGATCGGAATGTCATCGGTTTCTGGGAATCTTCGTCGGAAACTGGGCAGGTTGCCGAAAAATTCAACGTTCGCCGGAATTTTAGCCGAAAAATTCAAATTTCGCCGAAATTTTCGTCGGAATCTGGAAATTTTCCAGAAATTTCCAGAAAAATTTTTCGCCAAAAATTTTTAAAAATTTTTTCTCACACCCAGAACACTCCTAAACTTTTCCTAGCTTCCTATACGCCCCCTTTTCTTTCAAATCAGTAGCTTTGCTTACTGTTTTCTCTTTTTTCCAGTGTACCCATATGTTCCAGAGGGGGTTCCTTTTATAGGGATTGATCAGGAGTTTCTGATCAATCCCAATTCCTCCTTGGACGGGGATTCAATCTTTGAATCCAATTGGACTCTTTTGATTGAATCCCCACTCCTAGTAGGATTCTTCAGCTTCAATCTCAACCTTCCAAAATAAAAATCAAATAAATATAAAAAATAATAGATAATTAAAACAGATAAATTGAAAAGAAAAACAGATATATTATAGGATAAATAAATAAATAAATAAATAACAGATATATAATTAGATAAATAAAAATACAAAAATAAATAATAATAAAAATAATAATAAAAATGATAATAATAATAATAAATATATAACTATATAAATAATATACATATAAATCTATTCTAAATAAAAAATAAATAAATACAGATATACATATATTAATAATAATAAATATAAAAATACATAAAATACAAAAAAAAAAGAAAAAAAAATACATGATTGAATTGGGCCTTACCCATTTGGGCCAGGCCCAATTGATCTAGGCCTGGACTCAATTGGGTGTCTACAATAGTCATAAGCCAAAGATTTAAACAAAGTTGGCAAACATGATTTAAAAAGTAGTTATCTAGATAAAATAACAAGCAATATATCAAACAACTATTAATATTAAAAAAAAAAACTAAATCAATGTAGTATTTATCATAACATAGGAAATAACATTAATAGTTGTTTTGCATATAGTCCCCTTACCCTTTTTTTGCGTGTAAAACAATAGCAAAAGGTAGTAGTAGTAGTTTCGTTTCAATTAAATAGGATAATACTAGCTAGTTTCTTTCTATCAAGCTTATTTCTATTTCTCATTTCGTTTCTATCAGGTCACTGAATTTTCCCATTACTCGCCAATATAGCAGAACAAGAAGCTAAAGGTAGCAAGAACATAAATCTACTTGGAATTAAAGAATGCACATGACCTTGATATCTAAGCACAAATATTTTATGCCACTGTAATTTATTTTAAAACCTAGAGGGATACTAGAAAGATCTCATGGATAGTATATCTATACACATAAAATTCAAGAAAAAAGGCATATGTTAAAAAGAAAATAAATGCTACAATCCTATATTAAGGCTCTTGATATAAGGATATTAAGTTGACCAAACAAGGAAATTTTGCTCTCCATCATGTATTGATTAGAACATCCATTTGAAACTCAAAACACTCAAGTCATCAGTCTAGAAGAATTAAGTAAATAAATCAGATTGCCTATCTTTAGGTTTTTGATGAGTGATCAAAGGAAAGGCAGAAATTTAAAAACAGTGTATTAACGTAGAAGAGTCTCAGATAAAAGCTCTAAACTAGGCATGTATTACAAAATTAAATTAATCACTAGCTGTTATATGGTCATATTATGTAGATGCCATTATTCACCCTATAATGACTGTGATAAAGAGATGAATATTGATACTAGTCTAGAAACTACTGGAGCAAAACAATAGAACTAATAGAAGGCTTGAGTTATAACATTAAGAAGCAAGAAAAACAAAAAGGGACTAATGTCTTTAATAGGAACTAAATAAGTCCTAAACTTTAAATATGCTAGTTTAATTGCTAAACTTTAATAGCTAGTTTAAATATATTGAAAATGCAAACGGTAGAGTGATGTAATCCACAATTATCTTTCAAGTGTCTACTAAGGATGTTTGGTTTACCTAGGAGAAGAAAGGTAACCCTGCATGTATTCTTGTTGTGAAAGAAATTAACTTGTATTGTATAAAAACGAACAAGCAAAAAAAGAATGGGTGACTTTTAAGTTGCTTAAGTAGGTGAAAGAAGCCAATAACTATGGATTTATTTTCAAATAAAAAATTCGAAACAAAATATCATAAAATTGGAAATGAGGCTTTTCATTCAGATTCTATTTGGAAAGAGAGTGATGAAAGGAAAATGATCAGACGGGCCTTTTGATTAACAATGATCAATGACGAAATTTAAACAACAGTAAATAGTTATCAGTTCCACAATTTCTCCCAAAATGCACATACACAATGGAATAGTTTTTAAAATTTTTAAGCAATAGAGAAAATCCTCCACCTGAAAAATGGATACATATCATATCCATAAAAAAGACAACATCAATTGTCCACCTAACATAGGTTAACAGTCATAAGCAATTCGAAGTTTTAGCTTTTAGCTATCATTACTAGTGCAACTACAAATCCTTGTTAAATAGCTGGGCATCCTGATGTCATCTTCAGTGGGCAAGCTAAGCAGCTTAAATGCAAATAAAAATGAGAGATCTTGAAATCAAAAGAAAATAATTCTAAATGAAGATAAAGATATAGAATACCTGTTGTAGTTTTTGTTGGAGAAGGCTGTACTACAACATGCATTATGATAACCCCACCTGTAACATCACCAAAAGGTTCTTTACACTAACCAACAGTCTTGCTATTCTCCAAAATTTTACCAGAGCTTATCAGTTTGACTTCATTCACTTCCTTTGGAATAATTGTCTTACCTAAGTGAGGGCAAAAACAACAATTAAGAAAATTAAAACAAAATGCTTCAAACTATTAGCCTTTTTGCTTGCTTCTATGATACAAAAAATTTGAAGATTGCTGATAGAACTAAGGCAACAAGACAACAAAAGTTGATGCATTTTTTGAGGATATTTGACAATATTCAAAATATAATTTATTCTTTTTGCAACCCATTTAATCTATGGAACATTCCCACAACAATCTAAGTATTCAAAACAAATAACATGTAATTATAGCTTATATAGCTAAATTTAGCCTTCCATACAAATATACATTCATGACTTTATCCTCCTCGAACAACTCGACACAAACAACTTTTCTTCCTAATTGAACAGAAATTCACCCATAAATCTTTAAAACTTCATAAGCAATTAGAAAAGAAATGAAACAGGTACAAATAGGATTGGCTGATGATAAACCTTTAGGCCAATCAGAGACAATTCTTTTCTTAAGCATATCCACCGTGGATGTAGCCACGTACCAAAACGGCCCAATATCCAACCCATCATAAAGCCGAACTTTATCCTCCTCCTACATTTTCACTCACTTCTTCTCTTCCTTACCTTAAGGTTTGAGACATCAAATCAATTCCCATCGCCTAAAGTTCCACAAATTAAAACCAAACTGAAAAACTCAACTAAAATTAAAAATTTTAAATACGAAACAAAAAAAAGATTAAAATTCAAACCAAAAATTTTAGGCAGTAGCTGATTAATTTAAAGCCCCTTCTTGAATTTTTTTTTTAATTTTATTTTATGGGTTTTTTTGAAAGATTGGTGTTTGGCGAAATGAAAAAAAACAAAATTGGTGTTTTGATTCTAGTCGACCAATGATCCAGTTTAGGAATTGCTTCTACTTGATTTGGAACACTAGACAGTGGCTTCAGACGATTAACGAATTTGGCAAAAAACCAAAAGTGAGTTGGAAGAGATCAGATGGTTTTGGCATAGGTTTTGGAGGGAGTATAAAAACCTAATAAAAAATATATCATTATAAACAATGTAGTTTAGGAAACTTCAATTAAAATTATTTTCTTTATGGATATTAATAACTATTAAAAATTTTTTTTACTTAAAAGTTACTAGTATGGTCAAGTGTAAATTTTTTTTCTATTTAATTCATTTTTTACTTAAAAAAAATTTTTAACAAAAATTTTGACTTAGAAAATTTTAAAATTTTAAAATTTTAAACAAAATGTGTATTTTAAAATTTTTAATATATGCAATATTTAATCAATTTTCTTTAATTAGAAAATTTTCATATATGAATATACATACTTAGCTTAACTCAAATAATAATAGTAATTTTTCTCTTTTCTTTTTCAATAGTTTCTAACAATAAATTATATTAAAATAAATAATATTTAAAGGTCATATATGAAAAATGTAATTTTTTAACTAAAAATATCTAATTTGTTAAAAATTATTAAAATTTTAATTTTAATTATAAAAAATCAAAATCTTAAAATTTTATATTAAGAATTTGAATATTGATAAAATTTAAAGAATAAACTGGTAAGACAATGCAAATACACCAAATCAGTTACTAATAGTAGTACTCCATTAATTATTAAATAATAAATAGGATTGTAAGTTTTTAAATTGTTAGATCATAGTTGAATTTTACTTTAGCCTCTTGGGAAAATTTTACTTGCAATCAGTATCATCCCGACACTTTTAAGAACTTGGTCATGAGATGATAAAGTACTGAAATGGCATTGGGCCCTTTTAGGCTTTTAAGGAGCAAACAATTATAGGTTTGTATCAATTAGTATCATTTTTCTTTGGGTGTAGTTTAAGGAAACTTCAATTAAATTTTTTTTTGTATGGATATTAACAATTATTTAAAATTCATTTTTTGCTTAACAGTTACTAATATGATCAAATGTATCTAAATTTTTTCCATTTAAGATTATTTTTTACTTACAAAAATTTCTTTTAACAAAAATTTTTAAATAAAAATTTTAAAATTCTTAAAATTTATTTTAAAATTCTAAACAAATTATGAATTTTAAAATTTTTATTATATGAATATTTAATTCATTTTCTTTAATTAGAAAATTTTCATATATGATACATACTTAAATAAATTGTGCTCAATAAAATTAAAAATTATTTTTTTAAATATATATAAACTAAGTAAAATCATCACTTATAAATTATACATCAATTTGAACTTATTAGTGACAGATAAAAAACATCATAACATTATTTAAAAGTTTGTGACATTTATATTATCGTCATATAACACCATATATTGACGTCACAAAATTGCAATGTCATTAATAGTTAATTAAAGTGTTCAATTTGTGACAAAAATTAATAACATCATCTAAAATCTATAAAAAAAATTTGCCACAAATAAAATTTTAAATTGGTGACAAAATTATAACATCACCTAAAATAAAAAACGCCACAAAAAATTTTTCCACCAAATAAATTTGGTGGTAAAAGTTTATGAGATTTATGTTATCGTCATATAACAACATTATTGACATAACGAAATTGCAATGTCACTAGTAGTTAACTCAAGTGTTCAATTTGTGACAAAAATTAACAACGTCACCTAAAATCTTTTCGAAAAATTAGTCACAGATAAAAATTTAAATTGGTGACAAAATTATAACGTCACCTAAAATAAAATAAAAAAACATCACAAAAAAATTTCTTAGCAAATAAATTTGGAGGTAATATTTGGTGACATTTGTGTTATCGTCACATAACACCATATATTAACATGACAAAATGGTAAAATCATTAATAGTTAACTAAAGTGTTTAATTTGTAACAAAAATTAATAACTTCACCTAAAATCTATCAGAAAAATTCTTCATAGATAAAATTTTAAATTGGTGACAAAATTATAACGTCACTAAAATTAAAAACATCACAAAAAAATTTCCCACAAAGTTTGTGACATTTATGTTATTGTCATATAACACCATACATTGATGTGACAAAATTGCAATGTCATTAATAGTTAATTAAAATGTTCAATTTGAGACAAAAATTAATAATGTCACCTACAATCTATCCAAAAAATTTTAAATTGTTGACAAAATTATAATGTCAACTAAAATAAAAAAAAAAGTTACAAAATATTTCTCACTAAAAAAATTTGACGGAAAAATTTTGGTGACGTTATCATGTGATGATTTTATATATCATCATATAAAATATCAAAACAATATAAAAGTGTGATGCAATATATTATTCATCACCTTTTACATACTTTACATGATGAAATATAATGTGTCACTTAGAAAAATTGTTACAAATTGCTAATTTTCTTGTATTGTATGCAATGACATGATGAATGAATGGTGATGATGATCTATGAATGATTGAGATGCATGAAATGAATGAAAATAGACAAACAAAGAAATAAATAAATGCAAACTTATTAATGTTAACATAATTCATGCAAAAGACAGTAACAAATGAGAACAAAGTTAGCAATCAATATAAAGAAAGTAAAAAACAAAACAAGTTAATGCATAACTTAAAAAATATATAACCTAATTTGGAGTATTTCTACAAAAAAAAAAAGAAGGACATGGATCTACCTATGGGTATTACAACTAATTATATGAGGTTTAGGATTGATTCTATAGGTTCCCAAATTGTTCTTTACATCATTATCCATCATAGACTGGTAGGACAACCTAATCCTCACCCATTATAGGCTACAAGCAGAAATTGTTCAATTCGAGTGAGTGTTTTATTAGCCCATGTAAAGATATGAAATCTCACGAAAGCATAGGAACTTTACTTTCTCCTAAGGGATAGAACTCGGGTGTAAAATTCATGTTATACATATGCAAGTGAATGGTAAATAGGATAAATAAGTAAATAAATAAAATATAGACAAGAAGAAAATAATAAAATAAAATAATTTTAAATTTATTAAGTTAGGCTTAGATAACAAGAAATCATCTACTAGCCTGACTTTCATATTCTCTAGTGGAGTCGTCAAACTATCATAACATATAAATCCATAGACCTATTGCTAGACATAGACTTTAGGAGTTGCACCAATCTTTTTTGTTTAGGTGTGCATGGGCACCTGATTGAATCTGTCCTATTTGAAGAGGAGTCCCAAGATAGACTTAGGTATCTTTAAATAGTAAATTCTAAAATCCATAAAACTAGATTTTAGGTTCGGGAGTGCAATTTCGCATAAGGAAGGTTATAACACCCTCACAGTGCCCATCCAAAGGATGGTGCCAGTTTGATTTCAAATAATGCAAACCTTGAAATATTTTTATAATTTTACCTAGTAGTTTAATTATTAAAAATTGATCCTAAAATTACTCCAATAGTTTGGTAGTACTTTAAGATAATGTTTTCACCTCAAAAGTATTCATTGAGACTAATGTCCCACTTTGAAAAGGCTTCGTCATTGGATTTATTAATATATTTTATTTAAAAAATAATAAGTAAAATCCTCCCAATAGTTTGGTAAGATTTTACTTTGATGCAGATCTCCCAATAGTTTAATGAGATTTTATTTGAAAATCATTTATAAACTTTTACTTTGAGAAAATTCATTAAATCTTCCAATAGTTTGGTAAGATTTAATTCAAGATTTTGATCCTTCAACAGTTTGTTAGGAATAAAAATGTATTATTTTATTTTGTTTAAAAAATTTTTTAAGCCCTCCAATAGTTTAGTAAGACTTAATTCAAGATTTAAATCATCTAATTATTTGGTAGGATTGAAAATTTATTATTAAAAAAATTATATTATGAAATTCTCTAATAGTTTGGTAAAATTCATAAATTAAAATTTATAAACCCATGAAATTAAAAATTCATAATTTAAAACTCACAATCTTTAAATTTTATTTTAAACATACAAAAAAAAGTAAAATAAATGAATAAATATATAAATTAACAAAATGTGAAAATTACCTTAATGGATGGAGAAACGCCTTAGTGGGAGTATTCCTTCATTTGTAGTGACAGATAATCACCAATTCGAACCAAAGAGCTCTGCCATCAATTTTAATCAAAGAGCTTGGGTATAGATTGCTACTCATCTATTTCCTGGTGGGTTTCCCTTTTTTTTTCCCTCCTCTTTTTTTTTTGTATGGTTGATTTGTGTTTATGTAGGGCCTTATGTTAGTAATTTTAGGGATTTGCATTGAACAAAAAGGATTGCAAATTTGATTATGCTCTAAATTGATTTTTTTTCATGATTCTTTTTAATTAATTAATTTCTAGAATTGTCATGATTTTCTTGATTTTTAAAATCCCTCAAAATTTTTCAAATTAAATCTGACTTTGATTCCCTAATTTACTTTCTTTTCAACCTTCTTTTAATATTTGAAAAGATCACGTTTTAGTTTTAATTATCGATATCATCCTTATTAGTACTCAAATTACTCCATAAATTTCATTGACATGATTTATGATAAAAATTTAAAACTAGATAAATAAAAGGTTAAAACATAAAAAAAGTTAAATAAATAAATAAGACAAACAAGATATAAAAAGAAATGTAGGAAATTGGACAATTGGGCTTGGTTTGATGCCCAAACTAAATAAGGTGTCTACAAATATATATTTTTATACTTTTTTTTATATTTTTTAAATTAGATAATTTTGTAAAAAATGATATTAATGGAAGTGTCTACATGGCATCCACATTTATTTTCTTTCAACCTTTCATTTTTTATAAATTTTTATTTTTAAAAAGTTAATAAGAAAAATTTTACAAGAATAGTTCATCATTGCTATTTTCGTGTGACAACTCAGCTTTTTTTTCCTTTTTTTCGTTTTGATTTTTTTTAGTTTTTTTCTCCCTTTATTTTTTTTATTATATCAATTGTTTAACTGAAAGAAAAGCCAACGAATGTGCCCATGCATGTCGCATCTTATTTCCTTTTTTACCTTTCGTCTTTTTTTAAATTAGATAAATATTAAGATAAATACAAATCAGTAAATAAAAATTTTAAGATAAAAGTCAATCGAGGTATTCACAATAAATTTTCTTAATTAGATAATTTTTTAAGAAAATAATGTCAATGAAGGTGTTCACATAGCATCCTCACTTTTTTTTATAATTTTATAATTTAATTAGATAAATTTTATAATAAAATGAGACAGTTGATAAAAATAGCAAAACAATCAGTATCAAATAAGTTTCCATACATCTCAATTTGATATGGGTGTTTTTGTAAAAAATCAATATCAAATCGAATCATGTTGGTTTTTTAGGTAAGTAAGCGGAGGTAAGATGTGGATTTAATGTGCTTTGTCCTAAATCATCTTATGGTACAAGTAAAGATATATATATTTTTTTATTAATTTGATTTTATATTTATATACATGTATTATATTAATAAAATTATTATTTGATACTTTAATTTAATAAATTAATATTTTAAACTTAATAGGGGTATCCATGTGGTAACCTTATTAAGCTCTTTTTTTTTTGTTTTTGTTTTTCTCTTTTATTTTGGTATTTTTTCTTTTCATTCTTTTATTAGATTAAATTTAGCAAGAAAAAAAGGCCAATTGAAATATCCACATGACACATCCATTTAGTTTTTTTATCGTTTACTTTTTTTAATTAGATAAAGTTTTTTAAAAAATATATAAAAATTATTTTTAATGTAATTTTATTTAAATTTATATCAAAATAATAATAAAAAATCTATGAATTATTTTAATTAATAAAATAGTTAAACTTATATTTCGAGCTCATTTCAAGTATTCAAGAAAAAGGTAGAGAAAATTATTTAAGACCCTTCTCTTAATTTGAATCTTAATTAGAACATGCTAGTAGTTTATTTATAGAGATCATTGGAAATTAATTACTTACTCAACTACTAGGGTTTGAAATAAGTGTGAAAAAATGGATAGGACTTAATTTTTCAATCCTGACATTTTGAATTCAGAGTTGTTGGATTTCTTTGGGGCTAGATTGAGCCCAATGGCTTGTTAATTAAGTTCCTAATCAGGCCTAAAATCTTTTTAACCACAATTTATGGTTCTTAAAACTTATGAAAGTATGCCTATACATTTGTATTATAAAAATTATCACATTCACTTGTAGTAAGGGAGTTTTTAAATTTTATTATCAAGATTGTAGCAGTAGTGAGAGCAGTTGATATAATATTAAATTTTTAATTTTAACAATCAAAGTTCAAATTATGATAATATGAATTCTTTATATCATCTTACATTATACATGCACATGTAATAATACATATAAAGCAAGTAATATAAAAGCTAAAAACTATCTTATAAAATGTGGAAATTATAGTGGGCAATTGGGAGTTATATAATAGGAAGCCTTAAAAAAATAGAATTATTACCAAATTACAATAGCATTGTCTCACTATAATAATTTTGTAAGAAACCTTTATGAAGTAAGAAAGGGTCTGAATTTATACTTGAAAAATGAATTAATTAATAGTAGGATAGAAAAATAATTTAAAATGTTACAATTAGTAATTTCATAACCAAATAAATGATTTTTTTTATAAATTAATGTAAAACTGTGTTTTCTAAACCAATGCAACGCATAAATGACATCATAAATTAATCCTTCATATATGCCTCGCAAACATTTTAATAAAACTACCAAAAAAAATTTTAACCATTTCCAAAAATAAAATCCAGATATATATATATATATATAATATTGCTAAACATGCTATTTCAACTTTTGATAATTGAAGTTACCTTCATGAATGAAATATCACTTGAAATCCTACAACTAATTAACTCACTTTGATATATTAATTCTCATTAGTGTGTAATTTTCTTTTACTTGCTGAAACTAGCATCATTACATACTTCAATTTTTTTGTCAAACATTTTTAATTTTATCAAAACCATTTTCTTCTATACTTATATATATGCGTGTAAACACGTGTGTGTGTAAAAATAAAAAGAATTAAGCATTTAAATTAGATTCATATATACATATATGTATATACACTATCTGCTTTTCTCCCAAATACGTTTACTTTCAAGTTTCCTCGAACCTTTTGTCATATTTTTAGGTAATAAAAATACTAGTGTATAATTTATAATAGTGTGATCAACACGTTCATGGTATTTGATACACAAAATATAACTTGCAAACATGCAAAATTACACACAGATTTGCATAAAAACAGGGGTTTTATTTTATTTTAATTTTATCATGTTTGGAGAAAACATGAAAGAAAAAGACCCAAAGCTATATATTTATTTTTCATCGGTCATAAGCACCCCCATACTTAGGCTGAAAGTTGATCCATCCGCACTTAAACGGAACCGCTGAAACCTTTATTGTAAGCATATTCAACAAGGGAATCCAACTCATCATTGGTGCAGTCGATCAAATTGTCCTTATTTTTATCAGCAACATCCATGGCCTCTTCAACTTGCTTGTTTGGCGTGAGTACACCTAGATGTTCGAAAGCATCCTTAAGCTGGTCCCTGGTGAGGCTGCCCTGCTTAGAGTAAGATCGAAACACTTGTTCCAATTTGTTTTTCTGATCCTTGTTATCCTTTGTGGCTTGCATTGTGGATTTTGAGGCTATGACAGGGTGATATTAGAGAGAAGGCTTGCCTAGCTTAGTTTGGTTTTCTTTTCCATTGCAATTTGTTTATATAGACCCAAACCTCTGAATACGATTCTGTTGAAGTGTAGGGGAATAAAACATTTGTTAGTGGTGGGTTTTAAAATTTGATTTCCATCCTCTTTATCAATAAAATTAATAAATCAATCAATAAATTTTTATAATGAATACTTCAAAAAAAATATTCCAAGAAGATTGGTACGAATAAAAATATTAATGTTAATTTCTTCTTTTCTTCTGGCTTCAAATTAACCACAGATTGGAAAATGCTAAATAGCAGCCTCCACTATCTTGTGTCGTAGTGATGATACTAGCCTCCACTATCTTGTGTCGTAGTGATGATACAAGCCTCCACTATCTTTTGTCCATTTTCCGTTGTTTCATTTGTTTTAGCCCTCAATTTGCAGTTTTTAGTTTTTTTTTTTTTTTTTTTTTTTTTGTGGTTGCCTGATTAAATGATGCATTTTGTCCATTTGGTTTTAATGAATTTTCAGAATTTGCTAGATCTCGTGAAAGGAGTTCTAGGAAGTACTTTGATGAGCATGCTTGTAAATTGTGATAATTATTGTGTGTGAATGTCAAGTTATTAAAAAATAAATAAGTTTAGTATTAGGACTTTCTTTCTTTTATTTTTTGCTATAAATGATTCTGGAGCAAGCAATTCAACTGCTGTTAAACTAATTTTTTGCATTGCACCACTTCCAGGAATCGTGCCTTAGTGGGTTAAAACTGTATACATGTTTCTCTCTCATATGTTCTTATATGTTATTAATCTGGGTAGGATAGAACTAAGTTTGGGCTGTTTCAATTCCTTTGCACCTTTTTTCCCTTGTACTGTAATTCTTTTGCAAGGGGAAAGATGTAGTATATATTTTTTATATTTTTTCTTTTTTTTTTAAATTAGATAATTTTGTAAAAAAATTATATTGATGGAAGTGCTTACATGACATCCAGATTTAATTTTTTTCATCCTTCATTTTTTATAAATCTTTATTTTTAAAAAATTCATAATAAAAATTTTACAAGAATAGCTCGCCATTAGTAATATTGCGTGATAATTTACTTTGTTTCCTTTTTTTGTTTTGATTTTCGTTTTGATTTTTTTTATTTTAGTTTTTTCCCTTTATTTTTTATTAAATCAATTATTTAAATAAAAAAAACCCAACGTATGTGCCCATGTGGCATCTTATTTTATTTTTTTTCTTTCATCTTTTCTTTAATTAGTTAAATATTACAATAAAAAAAACAGTATATAAATTTTTTAAGATAAAAATCAATCGACGTATAGACAACAAAATAATTTGTATATGATATGTTTCGATTCATATAGATTCAATTGGTGTGCTTTTTTTTAATTTAGGATTGGAAGCCTTAAAACATATAAATTATTACCAAATTACAATAGCATCATCACACAAAAATAATTTTGTAAGAAACTTTTATGAAGTAAGAAACGGAAAACTTATAATTGAAAAAAGAATTAATTAATAGTAGGATAGAAAAATAATTTAAAAGATTACAATTAGTAATTTTATAATCAAATAAATAATTTTTTTAAATTAATGTAAAACTATGTTTTCTAAACCAAAGCAATGCATAAATGATACCACAAATTAATCCTTCATATATGCCTCGCAAATATTTTAATAAAATTAAAAAAAAAAATTTACCTATTTCCATAAATAATATCTTGATGTATATAATTTTGCTAAAATGGTATTTAAACTTTTGATAATTAAAGTTACCTTCATAAATGAAATCTCACTTGAAATCCTGTAACAATTAATTTATTTTGATATTTTAATTTTCGTCAGAATGTAACTTTTTTTTGCCTGCTGAAATTCGCATCAATATGTACTTGAATTTTTTTGTCAAACAGCTTCAATTTTATTAAAATCATTTTTGTCTATACTTATATATATATATATATATATAAGCACGTGTAAAATCATATATATAAGTGTATGTAAAAATAAAAAAAATTAAGCATTTAAATTATATATATATATATATATATATATCTGCTTTCCACCCGATTATGTTGACTTTCAAGTTCCCTCAAGCCTCTTATCATCTTTTTAAGTAATAAAAAATTAGTGTATAATTTATAATAGTACGATCAACTTGTTAATGGTATTTGATATACACAATTTAACTTGCAAGCATGTAAAATTACAAACAGATTTCAATAAAAACAGGGGGTTTTATTTTATTTTAATTTTATCATGTTTTAGAGATAACATGAAGGAAAAAGACCCAAAGCTATATATTTATTTTTCATCAGTCATAAGCATCCCCCATACTTAGGCTGAAAGTTGATCCATCAGCACTCAAACGGAACCGCTGAAGCCTTTATCGTAAGCATATTCAATAAGGGAATCCAACTCATCATTGGTGCAGTCGATCAAATTGTCCTTATTTTTATCAGCAACTTCCAGGGCCTCTTCAACTTGCTTGTTTGACGTGAGTGCACCTAGATGTTCAAAAGCATCCTTGAGCTGGTCCCTGGTGAGGCTGCCCTGCTTAGAGTAAGAACGGAACACTTGTTCCAATTTGTTTTTCTGATCCTTGTTATCCTTTGTGGCTTGCATTGTGGATTTTGAGGTTTATGACAGGGTGATATTAGAGAGAGGGCTCGCCTTGCTTGGTTTGGTTTTCTTTTCCATTGCAATTTGTTTATATAGACCCAAAACTCGAATAGTATTCTATTGAAGTGTAGGGGAATAAAATCTTTTTTTGTGGTGGGTTTTTAAATTTGATTTCGATTGAAAGCAAACAATATAATTGTATGATATTTTCTTCATTTGAATTTTTTTTAAATATCCATTCTATCAATAAAATTAGTAAATCAATCAATAAATTTTTATAATGAATACAAATAAACAAATATTCCAAGAGGATTGGTACGAATAAGAATATTAATGTTGGCTTGAACTTAACCACAGATTGGAAAAAAGCTAAATAGCAGCCTCCACTATCTTGTGTCCATTTTCTATTGTTTATTTGTTTTAGCCCTCAATTTGCAGTTTTTAGTTGCTTTTTTTTTTTTTGGTTGCCTGATTAAATGATGCATTTAGATAAATTTATTATCCAAGCTTTATGATGAGTACCTATAGACTTTTTGTAGTAATATGATGATGATAATAGTTTTAAAAAAACTAAAAACCTTTTGCTTTTATCTGTTCACAAAAAAACTGAAAGTAATCATGTTAATAGAAAAATGCTCAGACACTGAAGTTGAAAAAAAGAAAAGTGTTTGAGAAGATGAATATGGGATAAAATTGTAGCAACTGGCAAGTGCTACATTAACTTTTCTGGGATAAGAGTTTTAGTTTACGAAATGTAGTTTTGGCCGAATATATGTCTTACATGAAAAGTCTGGTGGCTGAAAACGTAAATTTGATCTATGATGTCACTATTCCAGCATCCAGGGTGGAGAGTTCTTCTTGATAATCAATATTAAGTTTGGGCAGTGAACATATCAGAGGCCAGTTTTTGGGATAGGGATAAAACTGGTTTTTGTGTGTATTGTTTCATTTGCACGACATTTAAGCTGTCTGTTCATCTAGTATTATAAAACTTGTTCATTTGACTGGAGGTGGAGTGGGATTTGCAGGTCTGTGGGGAGGATAATGGAAGTTCATGAACGTTGTGGTGAGGACAAGAATGCTTTATGGAGCACAAACTTTGTGCAAACGACAATTTCTTTCTGCTGTTGCTTTTATTTTATGCTTAAAATCATAAACTTTTTTTTCATGCTTTTACTACAAAATTTACATCAATTTAACAAACCTGAGAATCCGATAATATAATAATGGCCACTGCAGGGGAACTTTGCTTTTCTATTACAAGTTCTTTCAGAAAGTACTTAATGCTTTGTGTTTTCCTTACAACTGACCACAATCTTTTACTTCCCAAAATCATGTCTCTGATTAAGTAAAACCTGCTCAAAAACTATTGTTACACTTGCAACACAAAGACTTCATATATATAAAAGAAAAACTCCACAAAATTCATATTTCACATTTGAATTTAATGTTTTCCCTTATGTGAAGGCTTCATACAATGAGGATTTAATACTAGAAATTAAGTTGGTGACGCAATGAAGACAACACAAAAGGCTTTTGTCATATCTTATGCGTGTCTTCAGGGTGTTTCTGGACTGGAGTACTGAATTGTTGAATCGAAACGTTACATAGGCTAAAATAAAATAGCTAGCTTTTGCATTTTGTTGCACCTAGATGTGAATCATTTTTTCCATGAGATGAGATTTTCTTTACATCTTTTGTATATTGTTTTGATGCAAACAGATGAATTTGCTTTGTCTTGTGAAAAAATTTATATACCCTTTTGATCCTAATTTTGAATTAATTTTTCCCTTTCTCTTCTAGCTGCCAATGGTCATATAATACCAAAAACCTGCATCCTAAGTCTCAGATTGTCCTCAACCTTACCTGGCTTGCATCAGTGAATCTGATCACACTGCATGATTTCATGTATGCATATATGGATATCTTGGACCATTTATATATAATTCCAAATGATTTTACATTTCATATACTTCACCCCTACATTTAATTACTACTTAGGACAGCATAGAAATGTTGATTAAACAGTTCTTTTAATTGTATGATTCAAATGATGAAAACTTTGAAGTAATTACATTTAACGATGGTTATTCAAATGGGGGTGTTCATGTGACACCTTTATTGAGATTCTATTCATTTTGTTTTTTTTTTTTTCACTTTTTTCCAATTTTTTATTTTTTGTTTTATTTTTTTATTAAATAAATTTAGTGAAAAAAAAATTCATTGAGATATTCATGTGTCACCTCTATTTAGTTTTCTTATCTTTTACTTTTTTTAATTAGATAAGTTTTATAAAAGTAATATAAAAATTATTTTTAATTTAGTTTTATTAAAATTTATATGAAAATAATAGAAAAATGAAAACTATCAATTATTTTAATTAATAAAATAGTTAAACCTACGCATAAGCTCATTTCTAGTATTAAAGAAATTAATAAAGAAAATTATTTAAATCCCATCTCTTAATTTAAACCTTAATTAGAACAATGTAATAGTTGATTTGTAGAAATCATTAGTTTGTTATCTGTTCGATGTAAGGATTATTTTTAATTATTTAAATGTGTGTAAACACATAAATTATTATTATTTAGTCACTTATATATTTAAAATATATGTAAATTATCAAATTATCATAAAATTAAAATTTTTTATTAAAAAATTAAAAAATAATTTAAAAATATGAAAAATAATATTTAAGAAAAATAAACTATCCAAAAGATATTATAAATAATAATATTGTGTACACCAAAAAATACTAAAACAAAAACTAAAAGTTTCATCACTTAAATTAATTTTTTTTTATTTGTATCATCTCCATCTTGTGCAATCATTTTTAAACACCTACAAACTTATATAATTTTAAGATAAATTTTATTTATTGAAGAGAAACAATAATTTTAAATATTTAAATAATGTACTAAAAGCTTACTTTATTCCGCAGCCTACAATAATAACATCCTCATGATGACACTCATGATGACACGCAAACAACTCTTCATGATAACACTTAAGATAATTATTAATTTTATGTTATTTATCAAATAAATATATTTAAAAGATTATTAGTTATCCAAATGTTCCTAAATTTAAATGAAAGACAAAATAATATATATCCACTTATTTATGCCTGAAATTGAGAAAACACATTTAATTTAATTTAACAAATTAAAATAAATTTAATTCAATTAAACTAATTAACATAAATACATTTAATTTGATGGTTAACTAAACAAATTTAATTCAGTTAAATTAATTAAAATAAATTAAGAAAATGCATATTTTTTAAATTCATATTGCATGTTTGATTAATGAATTTTTTTAAAATTTAAGCAAAAGAAATGGATTAATTCCTTTTTATTCCTCTCATGATGTGTATACGATACATATATGATAAAATTAATAAAATAAATATATATCATTGACATCTAAAATATCTAAACTATTATGTGATTAGTCAAGGTAATTATGGATACCTACTTGCTTCAATCAATTCACAGCTTGTCTCATATATGTGCTCTTGTTTCTATTTTTTCTCATCAAAACACTAAGAAAAATGTAATGAACTATAAATGGGCACACGCTAATTTCTGGCCGGTCAATAACAACATTAATATTAGATACATGATAAAATTATTCTAGAGATCACCATAAAAATCAAAACCCTTAAGAGATGATAACTTGTGAAATTATTGCATAATGTATTTACATATCTATTTTTATGATTAAAAAGATAAGAAAGATCTATGTAATAATTTTATTTTTTAAAAAATCTAAGTTTAAAATAGGTCAAAATAAATTAAAGAACTTTGAATTTTTTAACTGAATCCAATTTAAAATTAATTAACAATAAAAGAAAATTCTTTATTATATTTATGTGTTTAGAATATCCTATTTAATTGATGTAAAATTTATATTATTGTTGCTTTAATATTTCTTGCTGCGCATCTTAAATAAAAAATATTAAATAAATAATAAGTTGAAAGACAAAAAAATTACCTGATTGAATGAAGAGTCCGCATAAAGATAAAAGGCTTGCGGACAACCTACTCCAGCCACCAAGCTGAGCCATGGTGTTTTGGTTCAGGGATAGCTCAATCGTCCAAGAACCTTTCTTAAACAACCCACCATCAATATAACATTAAAGCCTTAGCCAGACAAATGGAACAGGAAAATGCAAATCGTCTAGAAAAAATAGAAAAGGCTCAAGAAAAACTTAAAAGGGAGTTAAGTAAAATTTTAGAAGCCTTAAACAAGTTGAACAAAGGGGAGGCTATAGAAGAAAATGCCAATCCACAAGACCATCCATCACAAGATGTTGTTGATCCTCTTTATCATCTTGGTTATGGCCCATATTAGGTCCAGTCTAGCCAAGGCATTCCTCTTCAGCAATTTTCATGCTCAGTAAGATATATCTATCCAATAGTGCCTTTCGTATCAACTTAGAGACATTTTAGAGTTATGTCAATCTTGTCTTTACGAAAAAAGGAGAAGAATCAATACAACTTCCCAACTTAGATGATCCAAAAGAGAAAGAAAAGCTAAGGCCAAATGTGGTTGAGACTTTAGATGGCTCAAAAGCTAAACAAAAAAAAAACTTGTTGGAGGAAAGATTACGAGTAATTGAGGGGATGGATTTTTATGGTTTAATGGATACAATTGACCTTTTCTTAGTTTCGATTATAGTGATCACATTGAAATTCAAGGTCTCAAAATTTAAGAAGTATAATGGTACAAAGTGTTCAGTTACTTATGTTACCATGTACTATCAGAAAATAGCTACTTACACAAGCAATAAGAACCTATTGATGCATGTGTTCCAAAATAGTTTATTACTTCTGCAGCTAGATGGTAAGTCCAATTGGATAGAACTCACATTACTTAATAGAAGAAATTAATAAAGGCATTCATAATCCAGTACCAGCACATGATAGACTTGGCTCTAATCCGCCTTTCTTTATAGAGCATAGAGAAAAAGGTCACAAAATCTCTTAAAGAATATACCTAGAGGTGGAGAAATACATCTACTCAAGTTCAACCACCTTTTACTAAGAAGAAAACCATGGTCTTATTTGTCAGCACCTTAAAAGCTATATATTACAAAAATATGATAAAAAATGTCACCAAGAACTTTGCTAACATGGTAATCTCGGGTGAAATTATTGACAATGCCATAAAAAATGGTAAGCTAAGAGGAGAATCAGCCAGTATGAAGAAAAGTGAAATGCCAAGAAAGAAAGAGAATGAAGTTCAAGTTGTGAGCTATGATAATCAACACCTCAGAGGTTTTACCTAATACCTACTATTGATGTGTCCAATCCATTATCCATCTATGAATAATGTAGTGCCTTACCCCTATTAACTTGTCCTGCTAGCTATTTATCCATATACTTTCTCGTCAACTTATAACTACAACCCCACCATTACACCTATTATAAAGTTTGCCATAAAATCTCATAATCAGAATAGTAATTAGAGGGGATAATGAAAAAATAGAAAGAAGGCTTTTTTTGATCCCATTCCTATGGCATACACAAACTTGTTACCATAACTAGTGGAAAATCATTTATTGATCCCTACTCATATTGAACTAATGAAACCTCCCTACCTAGAATGGTATAATACTAATGCTCAATATGACTATCATTATGGGATCATAGGTCATTCAATAAAAAAATTTTGTTGCCTTGAAGCATAAAGTACGAGATCTCATCAATGAGGGGTTGATATAGTTTGATGATAAAAAAGTCCGAGGGATAATGAAATCTCTTTGCCCAATGATACAAGGGTATGATTTTAAAAAGATATTCTGAGACTTTTAGAAGTAATGAACTATAGGGCAGTCTTTTATGTTTATCTTGTATTTATCTCACATTTTAATAAAATGATAAGTGTATTTCATTACATATTCTTCTTTTTCTTTTTTCTTTTTTCTTTTTTATCCTTACTAGTATGAATATCCATTCATATTTCACTCATTCTTACATTTTAAGTAATGAATGTTCAGACAATTGTGATAATAATTTAGGGTTCAATCTTGAAAATTTCATTCATACTGATGAGATTGATGATTTGGATTCTTAATCTATTGGGGTGAATTAAAGTTGACATACTAAAGGCAAGAGTAAAGCCATTTTAAGAGAATATGGTCCCTTATATCCAAAAGCTTACTTTCATTTAGTATAAGCTCTTCAAAGAAAGTATTCACATTTGTGACAATAAATGGCCATCTTTCTTTTACCTTTCATAAGAAAATGAAATCATCCATTTTGCTACCCCTTTTGAGCTTATTATGATTTCTTTGAAAGAAACCCACCAAAGATCACCCTCTATGTAGGGGGCAAAGTTTGAGAAAAGATCTATTCACAAAAAAAAAAAAGTGAGTCAAAAATGATTGTTGGGGTAAAAAAAAGAAAAAAATCTCATGTGCATGAATCCTTCTTGAAAAAAAAAGTTGAAAGAAAAAAGTGAGATGAAAGGAAAAATGAAAAAAAGAGAAAATATGAAGGCATTTGATAAAGAATGGGGCAAAATTGCAATGTGCTTTAAGTAATGAGAGATGATCCTTTGATTTATACCCTTTCAAACACATATTTTTAAGCCTATGTTTTTTTTTTATATATAGCCCTTCACCAAGCCTATGTTACATGCTTTAAAAGTCCATTTTAATTAAATATGATTGCTAAAAATGAAAAATTATATATTAAAATAAGGCATGCTTATGGACAATGAGATTTTGTATTTTGGGGATTCATATGAAATTCGATGGAATGCCAATAAGGAATGAAGCAAAAAAATGAAAAAAAAAAATAAAAAATAAGAAATGAAAAAAATGATAAATGAAAATGAGGAAAAAGGAAAACTTAAATTGAAAACCCAAAAGCACGGTTTAAGTAAAAAAGAAAAAAAAAAAGATATATATTGACTGAAGGAAAAATTAAACAGCCTAAGATTATTCAAGAGTCTAATGGGTTAGGGAGCAAGATTTGGATTTTATGCCCAAAAAGATCAATGGTGTCAATAAAATGAGTTTTTAAGAAAGAATTCTATATTAGTGTCAAAAATTATCTGAATATTCATTATTTTGGATGTTTATATCCCATTCAAACACTTATTCGAACAACATGCTTTGACATTAACTATCTATCTATAACCCTTTACTAAAGTTGTTCTTGCATTGAGTATCAATTTTCTTTAAACTATTTTGTTTCTCATCATTATTGCTTTATCATAATAAGAAAATATGCAACGAATTGCATTTTTCATGAAATTGGAATGATGATAAATAAATGGGAAAATACATAAATGATCCCTACATTACATCAAAAAGAAAATTGATAGTGACAAGGGTAGAATGAAGATATTGTAATGAAATAAATTTGTGAAAATGTTGATTCACAGAACTTTCAAAAGAAGAAATAGGTATTTTGAGAAAATTCAAGATATTTTGATTCATAGAGTGGTTGATAAAAGTTATGAAGGTAACCAATCTTAAATATTCCTGAGAATTTTTTTTTACCACAATTATGGGTGCAATCATTACATCACATGCATTGCATTCATGACATTCATTGCAAATAAGAAGTTTAAATTAGTGAAAAGTTAAGAGAATTTTGAACCAGTAAGTCTTCGATTGAGGAAAATTTTCTAAAGATAATCTTTGATTGAGAAAAAGATAAGACTTAGTTTAGAAGTTTCGAGAAATATTCTTATCTTAAGAAGTGAATAAGATTTGTAAATGCCTCAAGCATAATCTCAAAAGCCCTCTAAATATGATTTATAAGACCTCCAAGTATAATCTTTAAAACTTATGGTTGTTATTTTCAAGAATGTTTCATTTTCATTTTCAACATAGGCTTAGACCTAGTCATTTTCAACTCTTGTTTAGTTCAATCACCTTTATATTTTCAACCTTGATTTAGTCCAATCACTATCATTTTCAACCCTAGTTTAGTCCAACCACATTCATTTTTCAATCTTGGATCAGTTTCGTCACTTCCATTTTCAACCTTGGTTCAATTTGATCACTGTCATTTTTTACCTTGGTTCAGTCCGATCATTTTCATTTTTGACATTGGCTCAATCCGATTATTTTCATTTTTTGACCTTGGCTCAGTCTGGTTACTTTCATTTTTTACCTTGGTTCAATCTAGTTACTTTTATTTTTAATCTTAATTCAGTCCGATCACTTCCATTTTTTACCTCGTCCGGTCATTGTCATTTTTTGCCTTGGTTTAGTTCAATCATTTTCATTTTTTATCTTGGCTCAGTTCGATCATTTTCATTTTCGACATTGGCTCAATCCAATCACTTTCATTTTTTACTTCGATTTAGTTAAGTCATCTCCATCTTGAACTTTGGCTCAATCCAATCGTCTTCACATTTTACTTTAGTTCAATACAAATTATATCATTTTTTTTTACTTTGGCTAAGAATAAAGTGATTTTATTTTTTTGACTTTGACTAAGACCAAGTCATTGTTTTTCAACTTCAGCTAAAACCATGTCATCTCATTTTCTAATTATAGCTAACTCCAAGTCATCATTTTTCAACTTTGGACTTAGTTCAAGTCATTGTTGTTTGAGTTTTGACTCTGTCCAAGTCATTTCATCTTGGATTGAACCCAAACATAATGGATATCTATGTCTTTACACAATTCATGTTACACAAAACATGTGCAAATAAGAGCAACTGTAGACACTTAATTTAGTCCAGGGTCTAAATCAACTGGGCTTAATTTAATTTCAATGCCAAAGGCACAAATCAATTAGGCTCAAATTTGATCCAAGCTAATTGTCAAATTTTTATTTTTACTTTCTTTCTTTATTTTTTTATTTATTCTTTTTATTTTATTTTATTACTTATTTTATCTTACTTAGCTGTTATTTATCTTTAGTTGTTTTTATTTAATTTCCTTATATTTATCTAATTTTTTTAAATTTATCTTGTTATTTAAAAAAAAAAAGATAATTGAAAAAAATAATAAATGGCCATAAACTAAATAGGAGTGGCTGGTGATAATGTAGTTTTACATGATTAAATTTGAAGTTAAACTTTATAAAGATAAATTTTTTTTCCATCATAATCCTAATTTTTAGAGTTTGAATCAATCTGAAATTCTCTTTATTTTGCCTTATAAATACACCTTTAAACCATAAAACAAAAGGCACAACAATCAAAGAGCAATTGAAAAGAAAATTAAAGGAAAAAGTGATAGCAAGAGTTTAGCCGCTATTGGGCATTTTGATTTTGATGAAAATTTTGTTTTACAAGTAGTTTTAAGTTTAATTCAAGAAGATATTGAGTCAAACAAATTCAAAATACTGTAGTTTGTAATAAAGGAATTTTCTACAAAATTTTTAGAAATTTCTAGAAATCGATTTAATTTTCTAGCCAAGTTCATATTTTTCATTGAAATTCTAGTATAATTACCAAATTCCAGTGACCAATCCTAGAATCCAGCAACCCACGCCTAAGCCGAGCCGAGCCACTTCCCAAGCCTTTCCAACCAGTTTCATGCCTGCAGCTAAGCTTTGTTCCAGCCACCAAGCCAACCCATGGTGTTTTGGTATTATTTTTCTTTTTTTCCTTTTTATTTATTTGTTTTTATGAGTTTTGTTTATTTAATTATTATTATTTATTTATTTGTGATATATTTCATTTGATTTTTTTAGGAAAATTGTTAGAGAAGTTAGTTTTAAATTATAATAAATATAAAATAATATTTTAATAATATTTTGAGAATAAATAATAATATCTAATGATAAAATTTTAGAAATTACAAATAATTAATTTCTAAAAAATTTTTAGGTGAGAAATTTTTTTCTAAATTTGACCCAAATTGAGAAAAATTTTGGATAAAGTTTCAATAGCAATAATTAACATTTATTTTCAAATTAAATAAAAAAATCTAACTAAATTTAATAAAATTCTTAAAAATGAATTAACAATTATTCCAATGATAAGATTCCTAGAACTTTTAAATTTTTTAAAAATTTTCTAGGTGAAAAATATTTCTAAATTTAATTCAAATGGTGAAATAATTTCGATGAAATTTCAATAAAAGTAATTGTATTCATTTCTAAATTAAAAATTAAAAAATATGACTTTAAAAGTTTTTTGTGTGAAAATATATTATGATTTTTCAAAGATGAAATCTTAATAAAAATCACAAATGGTTGAATTTTCATAAGATTTTTAGGTAAAAAGTTTTTTTCTAAATTCAACCCAAATGGTGGAAGGATTTAAATGAGACTTTAAAAAATAATTGTCATGTTATTTTTCTTTTTTTAAGGATAAATGATGAATAAATGAAGACTAGATTTTAGGAAAGATATTTCTAAATTTGGCCAAAACGATGGAAAAGTTAGAAATGAAACTTGTAAGATATTTCTAAATTAGGTCTAAATGAAGGGAATTTTAGAAATAAAACTTGTAAAATAAAAAAATAAATTACAAAGATGAAATTCTTAGTAATTGTAAATGGATGATTATCTAAAAGATTTTTAGGTGAGGAAATATTTTTAATTTTGGCTCAAATGGTGAAAGAATTACATATATATTCAACAAACAAAAATTTAACAAAAAAGATAAATGATTAAGTTTTTTCGATGACAAAGCCTCTTTAAGAAAATAAATGATTGTTAGGATAATTTAAACCTAAATGATACCATCTTAAGATGAGCGTTGTGGGGGTACTATAACCTTCCCTATATGAAACCGAACTCCTAAACTATATTTTAAAATGCAGATTAGATTTAAAGACCTTTAGTCAAGTTTAAGACTTACTTAAAAGGATAGATTCATTAGGTGGCCAAGCACACTTTAACAAAATATTGGTGGCAACTTCTTAAATCTATGTCTAGCTATAGATTTAAGAAAATATACATTATGATAGTTTGACGACTCCAATGGGGATAGATCCGTATAGATCTGTAGACTTATAGCTAGACACAAACTTAAAGAATCGCCACCAATCTTTTATTAAGGTTTAATTGACCACTTAATGAATTTATCCTTTTAAGAAAGTCCTAAACTTGATTAAAAGTCTCTTAAAAAGTAGGTTTTGATCTATGTTTCAAAACAAAGTTCGGGAGTTCGATTACGTATAGGAAATGTTATAGCACCCCCACAACGCCTATCCTAAAATGGTACCATTCAGTTTTAAATTATCCTAACAATCATCTTGGTTCTAATAGTCATTTATTTTAATATTTAAATATTGAAAATAACTTCTAAGATTTCTCTATCAATTTGGTATAATTCTTAAAAATACTCTCACCTCAAGAGTATTTAAAAATCCTATTTGTTTTCTTGAATAGGCTCCATCATCAAAAAAACTTAATCATTTATCTTTTTTGTTAAATTTTTGTTTGTTGAAAATATATCTAATTCTTCCATCATTTGGATCAAAATTAGAAATATTTTCTCACCTAGAAATCTCTTAAATAATCATCCATTTGCGATTACTAAGAATTTTATCTTCGAAATTTATTTTTTACTTTACAAGTTTTATTTCTAAATTTTCCATCATTTGGGCTAAATTTAGAAATATCTTACAAGTTTCATTTCTAACTTTTCCACCATTTATGCTAAATTTGGAAATATCTTTTCTAAAGTTTAGTCTCCATTTATTCATCATTTATCCTTTAAAAATGAAAAATAACATGACAATTATTTTTTGAAGTCTCATCTAATCCTTTCACCATTTTGGTTGAATTTAAAAAACACTTTTTACCTAGAAATCTTATGGAAATTCAACCATTTGTGATTTTTCTTAAGATTTCATCTTTGGATAATCATCATATATTTTCACACCAAAATTTTTTACAGTCATATTTTTAATTTTTAATTTAGAAAGGAATACAATTACTTTTATTAAAATTTTATCTAAATTATTCTACCATTTGGGTTAAATTTAAAAAAATTTTGCACCGAGAGATTTCTTAAAAATTTAAAATATCTAAGAATCTCATCATTGTAATAATTGTTAATTCATTTCCAAGAATTTTATTAAATTTTTTTATATTTTTTATTTAAATTTGAAAATAAATGTTAATTATTGTTATTGAAACTTTATCCAAAATTTTCCTCCATCTGGGTCAAATTTAGAAAAAGAATTCTTACCTTAAAATTTTCTAGAAATTAATTATTTGTAATTTTTAAAATTTCATCATTTGATAATTATTGTTTATTCTTAAAATCTTATTAAAATTTTATTTTATATTTATTATAATTTAAAACTAACTTCCCCAAAAATTTTCCTAAAAAAATCAAATGAAATATATCACAAATAAATAATAAAAAATAAATAAACTAAACTCTTAAAAAACAAATTAAAAAAATGGAGAAAAAAATGATACCAAAATACCATGACTCAACTTGGTGGTTAGAGCAGAGCTCGACTGCAGGCACGAAACTGCCTAAAAATACTTAGGAAGTGACTTGACTGGACTTAGGTATGGGTTGTTGAATTTTGGGATTAGCCATCAGAATATGAGTAATTATGTCAAAATTTTGTCAAAAAAATACTAATTTGGCTAGAAAATTCAATCAATTTTTGGAATTTTCTAGAAATTTTGCAAAAAATTTATTTCTTGCGAACTTCAGCCATTTGAATATGTTTGACCCATTATCTTCCTTGAATTAAACTCAAAACTACTCCTAAAAAAAATTTCCACCCAAATCAAAACACCCAACGGCTGTCAAACTCTTGCTCTCACTTTTTCCTTTATTTTTTTTCCAATTGCTCTCTTATTGTTATGCCTTTTGTTTTGTCATTTAAAGGTCTATTTATAGGGTACAATAAGTAGAATTTCATATTTATTTCAACTACAAAAATTAGGATTATCATGAAAAAATAAAATTTATTTTTGAGAAGTTTAACTTTAAATTTAATAATGATAAAACTACATTATCACCAGTCATTCCTTTTTAATTTATGACCATTCATTCTTTTTTTCAATTATCTTTTTTTAAAATAATAAGATAATTTTAAAAAATTAGATAAATATAATGAGATTAAATAAATACAATTAAAGATAAACAACAAATAAGCAAGATAAAATAAGTAATAAAATAAAATAAAAAGGATAAATAAAAAAATATATAGATAAAGAAAGTAAAAACACAATTTTGACAATTAGGCTTAGATCAAATCTAAGCCCAATTGATTTGTGTCTTTGGCCCTAAAATTAAATCGGACCCAATTGATTTAAAACCCGGACTAAATTAGGTGACTAAAAATATCAGTAAAAATATAAGAATATATATGTTTTTGTAACTTTGTACATTATAATATATGAAAAAAAAGTCAAAGTTAAACTAAGAGAACTTACCTAAACCAAAATGAAAAGAAAAAAATAAATCCAAACCCTAAATGGAAGAGGAATCAAATGAGTAATGTTAATTTTATTAAGTGTGTGAATAGATAGAATAGTGTTTTAGAAATAAGTTGAATGAAAAGCGAGTAAAGAATCAAGCTCTAGGCCTTCTATTATTGATATAAAGAATGATAATATATCTAAAGGTTTGGATAACTAAAAAATTTTTGTTTGAATATATCTTAAAAAGATTTGGATAACCAATAATTTTTTAAATACATTTATTTAATCCATAAATACATTTAAATAAACTCTTACAAAAATAATAATTTTATCTATTTAATTTTTTTTAATTTAAATTGATTTTTCATATACATTTTGATAAACTACTCTAAAGTTTTCAACTGCAGATAAACTGAAAAAGATAAATTATTTTAAAATTGTCAACTACAAATAAATAGCTAAATTTTAGATAATTCAATAATTTTTTAAATATATATTTTTTATAATAATTTTAAAAAGAAATTTAAAACTTTTCTTATGTGTAGAAAAATGAAACTATCCACATAAACATCTATGTCAATAAATTTTATTTGATAACCATGTATGTTGTAATATTATATATATTTGGTAATTAATTACTTTCTTAGTCAACTATTGGGCTATGAAATAGGTGTTAAAAAATGGATTAGCCTTCATTTTTCCATCCCTGGCATTTTGAATTCAGCCTTATTCAATTTCTTTAGGGCTACGCTGAGTCCAATGGCTCATTAATTGAATTTCGAATCAGCCCTAATATCCATTTAACCAAAATTTATGATTCTTAAAACTTCTGTAAGTATGCCCACACATTTATTTACAAAAATTATCACATTCACTTGTAGTAGTGGAGTTTTTAAACGTTATTATCAAGATGGTAACAATAAAGTGTGATGTTGATAGAATATTAAATTTTTAATTTTAATGATTAAATTTAAAGTTTAAATTATGACAATTTTAAATATGAATTCTTTACATCATCTTATGTTATACATGCACATATAATAATAAATATAAGGCAAGTAATAAAAAGCTAAAAACTATCTTATAAAATGTGGAAATTATAGAGGGGAATTTAGGGCTGGATAATAGGAAGCATTTATAATAGTTAAAAAAAATGACTTATTACCAAATTACAATAACATCATCTCATTATAATAATTTTGCAAGAAACATTTATGGAGAAAGAAAGAGTCAAAATTTATTATTGAAAAATGAATTAATTAATAGTAGGATAAAAAATAATTTAAAAGATTACAATTAGTAATTTCATAATCAAATGTCATAACGTCTAGATCCGGGGATCTATCGCTAGACATTGACTTAAGAGAGTCGCCACCAATCTTTTTATCTAGGTGTGATTGGCCACCTAAGGAATCTGTCCTTTCAGGGAACACCTAAGTTTAAGGGCCCCTAAAAGAATATGTTCAGGTCTACTAACCAGAACAGAGTTCGAGAGTTCGGTTACGTGTGAGGAAGGTTATAGCACCCTCACAATGCCCATCAAAAGATGGTACCAACATAATTTTGTGTTATCCAATAAGCCTTAAAATTTTATCAAGTAATTAATTATTGAAAATTATTCTCAATTGACTCTAATACTTTTAGCAAAAAATTGAGAAAATTCCCTCACCTCAGGAGTATGCAAGAAAACTACTGTTTCACTTACAGAGGTTCCATCGTCGGATTATTTAAAAAAATAAAAATCAAAATCAAAATAAAAAGGAAGGAAAGAATGATTGTTTTTGTGCAGAAAAAATTGATACTTTCAACTTTTCCTCTAAAATTTATTTTTTTGAAAATTTATATTTAAGGAAAATCGATATTTTCAACTTTTCCCCAAAAATATTTTTTGGAAACTTTGATTTTCAAGGAAAATTGATACTTTCAACTTATCCCCAAAAATATTTTTCTTTTTTTGGTTTTTATTTAAAGAAAATAGAATAATAAAAAAAATTAAAAAAAGTAAAACAAAAATAAAAATAAAATAAAGATAAAAAGAATATTAAATAAAGCTAATCTAATAAATAAAAATAAAAAAAACAAATAAATAAATAAATTCAAAAAAAAAAATTGAGCGGCTCGAATTACGGCTTAGCTCGACTCGGTTCAAGAAAGAGAAATGGCTCGGAGAAGTGGCTTGTGACCTCGGCTCGGCTCAGCTATCGGCTCGGAAGGGGGGGACAAGCGCGGGTCAGGGAGCGAGTCGACGCTCGGGTCGGGTCGGATCTCGATAAAACGCGCCGATCCTCTGGGTCACTTCAGGCAAAAACGGCGTCGTTTTGGAAGGGTATATAAGACTGTTTCCTTCGTTTTTTTGCAGAAAGCTTCTCTCTCTCTCTCTCTCTTCTTCCTTTTTCCTCTCGTTTCTCTCTAAACGATCAAAAAACTCCGGTTGAACATTCACCAGATTCTGGAATTTTTTGTCGAAATCTGAGTTTCTAGTCGAAAGTTCATCGAAAAGTTGGTCGGTTTCTGGGATTCTTCGTCGAAAACTGGGCAGCTCACCAAAAACTTCAAAGTCGGCTGGAATCGTCGTCGAAAAATGCAACTTTCATCGAAAAATTCAACCAGAATCTAGAATTTTTCAGAAATTCTCAGAAAAAAAATCTCCAAAAATCTCTAAAAAATTTTTGCTAATTCCCAGAACACTTCTAAACCTTTTCTTAGCCTTCAAAAATTTTCTACACGCCCCTTTTCTCTTAAATCAGTAGCTTTTGCTCACTGTTTTTTTCTGTGTGTCTTGCTTCTGTATTCTGTATCTATTTATAGGGATTGATCAGAAGAGTTTCTGATCAATCCCTACTCTTTTTTGGACGAAAATTCAATCTTTGAATCCAATCTGGACTCTGATTGAATCCCCATTCTCAGTAGGATTCTTCAACAGAATTCAATCCCAGCCTTCCAAAATAAAAATCAGATAAAAAAATTATTAGATAATTAGAAAAATAATAATAAGATAAATCAAAAATAATATTATAAGATAAAAAAATAAAAATAACAGATAAATATGAGATAAATAAAAATACATATAAAATAAAATGAAAAAGAGAAAGAAAATAAATAAATAAATAAATAAATAAATATATATATTAATAAATAGTAATAAAAATAAATAATAAATACATAGGATATAAAGGAAAATATATACATAAAATATAAAATAAAAATAACAAAAATATAAAACAAAATTGGGCTTACCAATTTAGACCAGACCCAATTGATCCGGGCCTGGATCAAATTAGGTGTCTACAGCTGCCCATCTTTGCACATTTTCCGTGAAACAAAAATTACGCAAAGACGTAGACACCCAATCAAGACTCAACTCAACATTTTCATTTTTTGTTTTTTTTTTGTTTTTTGTTTTTTTTATTTTTTGACCAAAGCTCCTCTAAGCAGAGGCTCAACGACTTTGAGAAACATAAATGGCTCCTCTAATCAGAGGCTTAACGACTTTAAAAAAAAATAAATTGCTCCTCTAAACAGAGGCACCACGACTTTAAAAAATAAATTGCTCCTCTAAACAGAGGCACCACGACTTTGGGAAAGTAAATTGCTCTTCTAAACAGAGGCACCACGACTTTGAAAAGTAAATTGCTCCTTGACAATCATGTCCAAAGGAGTTGAAAGTTGTGTTTGAAGGAATTTCAGGAGATTATGCCCAAAGGTCTTATAAATCAACCCTGATACCAAAAGACATCCTATTTCAAGGATTAGGAACTTACCTGACAAGTTTCTTCTCAAACTTGTAAAATATCTTCATATCTGTCTTCTCTATGTGGGATGTTGGAACACCCCTACTTCTTGAATTTATACACTATACTTTTCTGAAAGCTATGCAATGCATATGAATTTCAATGCATGCTATGCAAATGTTGGCCAATTAATTCCTATTCAATGTATGGTACTCAAATTTCTCAAGCTCTTTTCTTAGGCATCAAGCCCTTTGATTCTTCAGAGATCCAATTACACTGCTCTTCTAAGATCAAGTCAATGTAGCTCTTAATTGTCTCTTCCACTCACATTCTTCCTGTAAGAAATCTTTTCCCAGATTCAATGTTCAAATAAGGAATTGAACCTTTCGATTCTGCCTTTATCACTCTTGACTTATTCAATGTAATGTAAAAATCTTTTCATGTTGTTATTCATTCATCAATCATTATTTCAAACTCAAAAAGTAAGAATGCATTTGCACATTTCTTCCATGGTGGGGTATTAGAAAGAAAGGAATATCAATGGTTGAGAAACAGTCATCATAAAAAGACATAAAGAATGAAATAGAATGTCTCTTATTAGAAAAATGTTGGCTAATTTCAGTCAAAAGAGAATTACAAGGATAGGTATGGGGACAAAGCCCAAAATGAACAATCAGATAATCATGATAACACATCTCAAAGTCTTTTCTGAAAACCCAACCCTCTGACGTATTTAACAACTTGAAACTCTTTCGAATTTGCTAACCTCCATGTCAGCGAACTTTTAAATTCGATGCTGTATTCTTCTTATCTAAGCTGTCTTTTCAAGTTTTCAACTTAAACAAACCCCCTATGACTCAAACCGTCCTTTTAGGGTTTTCACCTTGAGTCCTCTTTTTTCATTCACTTTTTTTCATTTTTTTTTCATTTTTTTTCATTTTTTTCATTTTTTTCATTTTTTCATTTTTTCAAGCATAGTATTTCTTCACAGCATCAGAATTTATAGGATGGGGTAAATCATTTCCATCCATCTCAGTCAGTATCAGCGCTCCACCCGAAAAAGATCGTTTCACCACATACGACCCTTCTCAATTCGGAGTCCATTTTCCTCTACTATCGTGCTGGATTGAGAGAATTCTTTTCAAGATCAACTCTCCTTCTCAAAAGCAACGGGGTCGAATCTTCTTATTAAGAGCCCTCATCATTCTTCTTTGATACAGTTGACCATGGCATAGTGCAGTCAATCTCTTTTCTTCTATGAAATTTAACTGCTCATAACGTTCTCGAATCCATTCAGCTTCTTTCAATTCAACTTCTTTCAGAACTTTCAAAGAGGGGATCTCTACTTCTACTGGTAGTACAGCTTTCATCTCATAAACCAAAAAAAATGAGATTGCTCTAGTAGAGGTACGAACTGATGTTCGATATACATGTAATGCAAATGGTAACTTCTCATGCCAATCCTTGTAAGTCTCGATCATCTTTTCCAAAATTCTCTTTATGTTCTTATTGGCTGCCTCAACTGCCTCATTTATTTTCGGATGGTATGGTACCGAGTTATGATGCTTGATCTTGTATTGAACACATATTTCTTGCATCATCTTACTATTTAGATTCTTGACATTATCTGAAATAATTCTCTCCGAAAGTCCATATCTACAGAAAATTTTTTTTTATGAACTTGCAAACCACAGAACATGTTACACTTGCATATGATGTTGCCTCTATCCATTTTGTGAAGTAATCTATCATCACAAAAATGAATCTATGCCCGTTAGAAGCCTTTGGGGTGATTGGGCTAATGACATCCATGTCCTACATTGAGAATGGCCATAGGGGTGCCATAACATGTAAAGCAGATGGCGAAGCATAAATCTTATCAACATATATCTTGCATTTATGGCATTTACAAGCATAATCAATGCAATCATTCTCCATCGTCAACCAATAATATCCTGCTCTCATGATCTGTCTTGCCATCATATGTCCACTAGTATGTGCCCTACATATTCCACCATGCACCTCTTCAATGATTTTTTTCGCTTCGATCTCATTTACACACCTTAATAATACTTGATCCTTCTTCTTTTGTATAGGACATCCCCATTCATGAAAAAACTCATAGCCAATCTTCGAATGACCCTTTTATCATTTTTTATTGCTTGAACTGGTATTATCGATCCTTAATATACTGTAAGATGTCATAATACCAAGGCTTTCCATCTTCTTCTCCCTCTACATTAGAACAATAAGTTGGTATATCCTTAACATCTAACTTGATGGGTTGAATGTCGGTATTATCATTGATTCAAATCATTACAATCAGAGTAGCCAATACATCAGTAATCGAATTCTCTTCTTGAGGTAAGTGGTCAAACTAGATATCTTCAAATTGTTTCGTCAACTCTAGAATATACTTATGATATGGAACAAGTTTTGAATCTCTCATCTCCTATTCTCTTTTCAACTGATATATAACTAGAGCCGAGTCTCCAAACATTTTTAGTACCTTCACTCTTCTATCTATAGCAGCTTGTAAACCAATGACACATGCCTCATATTCAGCGATGTTATTTGTGTAATTGAAATTTAACCTCGCTGTTACAGGAAAGTATTGTTTTTCTGGAGAAATCAGAATCGCCCCAATTCCATGCCCCAAGGCATTAGCAGCTCCATCAAAGTACATTTTTCAATATTTTTCTATATGCTCCCCTTCTTTCGGTTGGAAAATAGTCATTAAATCTTCATTAGAGAATTTCAGCTTCATCGACTCATACTCTTCAGTAGCACGATCTACAAGAAATTCTGTTATAGCGCCTCTTTTTATTACTTTTTGGCTCACGTATATAATATCATATTTCGAGAGCATTACTTGCCATCTAGCGATTCTCTCAGACAAAGAAGGCTTCTCGAAGATATACTTAATGGGATTCAGTTTCGCTATGAGCCACGTAGTATGATAGAGCATATACTGTCTGAGTCTTTTGACAGTCCACGCTACTGCACAACACATTTTCTCTAATGAAGAATACTTGGATTCATATTCCGTGAACTTTTTACTCAGATAGTAAATAGCTCTCTCCTTTCGACTAGCCTCGTCTTGCTGCCCCAACACACATCCCATTGAACTTTCACATACAGTTAAGTATAAGATTAAAGGTTTCCCTGAAATAGGTGGCACCAATATTGAGAGGTTCGATAAATATTGCTTAATTTTATCAAATGCCTCTTGATATTTTTCATTCCATTTTTCAGGATTATCTTTACGAAAAAACTTAAATATGGGATCACATTTATAAGTAAGCTGAGAGATGAACTGAGAAATGTAGTTCAATCTCCTCAAAAAACCTTGAACTTCTTTTGGTGTGCTAGGAGGTGACAGATTTTGAATAGCTCGTATCTTATCAAGATCGACTTCAATTCTTCTTTCACTGACCACAAAGCCTAGCAACTTCTCTGATTTTACCCCAAAAGTGCACTTAGCTGGGTTTAATTTGAGCTGAAATTTTTTCAATCTCTCAAATAATTTTTTGAGGCTAGTGACATGATCTTCATCCTCACAAGACTTTGCAATCATATCATCTACATACACCTCAATCTCTTTGTGCATCATGTCATGGAAGAGTGTTACCATGGCCCTTTGATATGTTGCCCCAGCATTTTTTAACCCAAAAGGCATGACTTTGTAGTAGAAGGTTCTCCACATGGTCACAAAAGTAGTTTTTTCCATATCATTTACAGTCATTTTTATCTGATTATACCCCGAGAAACCATCCATAAAAGAGAAAATTGAATGCTTAATCGTGTTATTTACCAGTGTGTCAATATGAGGTAAAGAAAAGTTATCCTTTGGGCTAGCTTTATTCAAGTCCCGATAGTCTACACACATTCATACTTTTCCATCTTTCTTATGAACTGGGACAATATTGGCTACCCATTCTGGATACTTAGCCACTTGCAGAAAACCTGCATCAAATTGTTTCTTCACCTCTTCTTTAATCTTTAGTAGCATTTCGGGCTTCATCCGTCTCAATTTCTGTTGAACTGGCTTACATTCTGGCTTTAGGGGCAATCTGTGCTCCACTATCTCTGTGCTTAGCCCTGGCATATCCTGGTAAGACCAAGCAAATATATCTACAAATTCTCGAAGAAGGTCTGCCAATCGTTGCCTATCTCTTAATGAAAGTGAAGTGCCCATTCTGACCTCTTTCTTATTCTCTTCATCTCTCAGATTCACTAAGTCCACTACCTCCTGATGAGGCTCAATTGGCTTATTTTCTTGTTCAATCATCCTCATTAGGTCTAGAGGCATAACATATTCTTCAAAATTTTCTTCATTGTCAAGTTCATCAGTGTTAATTAAATTCTCGAAGCTAACCTCTTGATTGTTATCATGATTATCTTCATGTTCATTTAAAGACCTGCAATTGAATGAAATGGGATATGTTAGCAAAATGTGCTTGGAAAGATGGAAATAATGAAGACACAAGAAGAAATGAATGAAAATGCATCCTTCTTAATATTTATTAAAAATAATAAATGATGAATGGCCCAAACAAAAAAATCACCCCAATGCCTTGGGCAATAGCTATTGAGATGTTACAATTACATTGCATCAAAATCAAAAGTCAAAGGCATCTCGATGGCACTCCAATTATTGAGCTCAAAATCTGGTGGACAAAGGCGAACCCACTCCTCTTGATTAACCCCCACTTCATCTTCAACAGCATTAATGGCTAACTGGGCAAAATCATCTTCCACACTTTTTCTTGTATCTGGGTACATGAATCCTCCAGGTCTGAAAGTTTCATATAAGTGTGGGATAAACATCAGTCTTGCTGTCTTTCTTGATGGTCTTCTTCTGACTTTTCACTCTGTTATCTCATAGCCTAGGCCTACCCTGTCTCTTATTGTCGCAGGTTCTTTAATTTCTTACAAGTTTTTGCCTAGCCCAAGTCCTGGATACCAACCCTTATTAATGACTTGGCTCACCACTATCTTTGAAAAAGGTTGATTTTGAAATCCTACAGAATTAACCAATTCAAAAGATCGATAGGAGCATTCCAATACTTCTTCGGTAGCCTCTACATATGGAGTGCTCAATGGTTGTGTCACTAGCATATCTTCTTCCCCAACTACCACTACTAATTGACCTTTCACATTGAACTTGATCTTCTGGTGTAAAGTAAAGGGCACGCTCCTGCCATGTGAATCCATGGTCTTCCTAACAGACAGCTATAGGATGAAGAAATATCCATCACTTGAAATTTTACATTGAAAGTGCATGGTTTAATTTGTAAGGGCATATCAATATCTCTCAGGACTTTTCTTCTGGTCCCATCAAAGGCTCTCATAATCATCTAACTGTCCTTCATATGAGAGTAATCAATGGGTAGCCTTGCCAAAGTTGACATAGGCATGACATTGATAGCAGAGCCATTATCGATAAGAACTTTGGCTATAATATGGCTCTTGCACTTGACTGTGATATGCAGAGCCTTGGCATTTCCTTTTCCCTTCAAAGAAATCTCATCATCACTAAATGAAATGTGATTTGACATGACTAGATTTCCAGCCATGTGGTTCACATATTCAACAAATACGTTATGTGCCACATATGCCTGATTCAACACTTTTAGCAGGGCATTTCGATGTGGCTCTGAGTTCAGCAGCAATGATAATAATGAGATTTTAGCTGGCATTTTATTCAACTATTCCACAACTGAATACTCGCTATGTTTTACCAGTTTTAGGAATTCACAAACCTCTCTTTCTGATACTAGCTTTAGATGTCTTCCTCAGGTTCTATCTCAGGATTATTCCGTCTTTCTCCTTCTTTAGCTTTCTCCCTTCTAGCCTTCTCTAGCATTTTTAGAGTGTAACATCTCTCACTTCGAGTAATGCCTCTTACACCAGTAATATTGAAAGCATCAGCTTTGGAAACCTCTTCTTTCTGTCCCTGAACTATAGTGTCACAGCCATATCTCTAGGGTACAGCTTTATCATCTTTGTATGGAAAAAGAGTCGAGACTTTAAAAGTTATCGACTTAAGGAAGAGTTTGTCTATGACTGACTTTGGTTTGTTCTCATACTGAATTATCATTGGTTTTGGAAACAGCCTTACAGGCCTATTAGTCATGTGTACCTCAACATTTTTCAAGTCTTCTTTTTCTTCATAGACTTTCATCTGATGTGAATCCAAGAGTTTTTGCACCTTCCGGTGAAACTGCTCACAGGTCTCAATGGAATGGCCCATTGCCGTATTATGATACTTACAACTAGTACCAACTATATATGTTCCATGATAGCTGTGTGGACTTACCAATTGTATCATGTCTACTTTTTGTAAAATATCAAATAGTTGGCTGAGAGGTGTTTTAATATCTACCACTTCTTTCTTCACATGGCATTCATGTTCTTCACCTATAGCATTCATATTATGATTCGATAAAAGATTGCCACTAACATTCGACACAGTCATCCCTCCAGTATCAAAGCAAATCATCCTATCATTGATCAACCGTTGCATCTTGTATTTCAGGGTAGTGAAATTTTTGGTAGAATGACCAACAATCCCATAATAGTAGTCACAGTGGGCGGTGGGATCATACCACTTGAGGTAAGGTGGCTTAAGGGGTTTCAATTTATTTGGAGCAATCAAATGACTGTTGTAGAGCTCCTTATATAATTTCGTATAAGTCATTGGAATTGAGTCAAAAACAGGTTTCTCACGAGTGGTTTGTTGCTCCCGCGAGCCACCAATGGGGTTAGTTGGGTGATTTTGAGGTCTTGGGGTAGGTTGAATGTTAGGACTGTACATGGTATTTTGGGGTCTATGAGGGGTTTGATATGTTTGGGGGTATGGTGATTGTGTAAATGGTTGGTATGGGTAAAAAGAAGTATTATTTACAACGGGGTGATATGACAGATATTCTGATGGTAGGTAGGGTGAATAACCTCTAAGTTGCTGTTTATCAAAGCTCACAGCCTGAGCTTTAGTTTCTTTTTACTTCGGGACTCTTTTGTTAGATGCTTCATTTCCTTCTAGCTTGCCATTCTTGATGGCACTCTCAATGATTTTTCCTGAGATTACCATATCAACAAAATTTTTCGTTGCATTCCTATCATCTTTTCATAATATAAAGGTTTTAAAGTGCTAACAAACAGCACTTTAGTTTCTTTTTCGGTCAGAAGAGGTTGTACCTGAGAAGTAACATCCCTCCACCATTGGACATACTCTTTAAAAGACTCGTTTACCTTTTTTTTCAAATTCTGTAAAGACAAACGATCAAGGGCCAAATCGATAATATTCGATATTGATCGATGAAATCATGTGTCATATCGTTCCAAGAGTGAATGCGAGTTCTATCCAACTGAACATACCATCTGGTCGCAAAGCCAGTAAGACTGTCCTGAAAAACATGCATCAAGAGTTTTTCATCATGAGCATGAACTGCCATCTTCATGCAATACATGGTGATGTGGGTTTTGGGGCACTTTGTACCGTCATATTTTTTAAATTTTGGTACTTTGAACTTATAGGGGATAACCACATCAGGAACTAGGCAGAGCCCAATAGCATCAACTAACCCATAACAGCTAAATCCTTCCACAGCCCGTAGCCTTTGCTCTAACATGCTAATCTTGGAGCTTTCCTAAACTTCCACTCTTATCTTTTCTTTCTCCTTCTTTTTTAAATCATCTAGATCAAGAATTGGTTCTGCTATCTTTTCAGTGAAGACAGGATTTACATAGCTATTATACTGCCCTGGGATGGAAGCTAATGGTATTCCAGGATATGTTGGATATGCGAAGTGTTATGACGAAACCTCTTGAGCAGACTGGACTTGAGGTGGATCAAAATCTGAAGGGTACAAAGGGTCAACCACTTCTTGTAATGGGGGAACTTGCTGGCTTGTATTTTTTCAACTCCTTTTCCTTTATTCATGTTATTAAGAGCCTCCAGAATTTTGCTTAGCTCACTTTCAATCTTCTCCTGTGCTTTTTCTATCTTTTCAAATCTATGGGAATTTTTTTGCTCCATTTGTCTTGCTCTGGATCTTGTGTTGTATCGATGGGTAGGATTCTCGCTAGATGGAGCTATCTTGGAACCTTGAGTACCATATCTTAGAATTAGTAAATTTGTATGATTATCATATGGTTACTTTGTTAAG
Organism: Durio zibethinus; assembly: GCF_047325235.1. NCBI lineage: Eukaryota > Viridiplantae > Streptophyta > Magnoliopsida > Malvales > Malvaceae > Durio > Durio zibethinus. Next base: position 26,137,444 of record NC_143169.1, read on the forward strand.
TGTAATGAATGAAAATGCAATGAATGAAAAATGCAAGTATGCAAAGAACATTTACCTTAGAAACGGTATTCAACTAAAAAATTTCATTTATTCTAAAAAACTTTGATCTACATTGAGTTTATCATCCTAGAATTATAGCCATAAAATTGTTTGATCTGTTCATACTGGGCCTTGGCTTCTTCTATGAAGTTCAAGAGACGCTGTCCATGTTCTCATACTGGGGCCACCACTTGTCTTAATGCCTCTGCCTTTTCCACTATCTCTCTTGCCTTACATACCCCTTTATGGATTTGGGTTGTTAAGTGCTCAATGTATTTCTGCCTTCCTAAATTCTCTTTTTTACCACACCAGACTTGGTATGATAATTCTCTATGTTCTCTAACCAATGCAGCAATGTGGTCCTCTTGTTCATCCAACTTTTGACTTAGCCTGCTTAAATAACTATTTAGCATGTTAATTTCTGCCTGTGCTTCGGTACTTTCTTCTTCCAATTCGGCATACTCTTGCTTCAATCTTGTATTTTCCTCAGTCAGCTCGACAATAGTTATCTCTTTGGCTCTTTCTCTCACACATAACCTTTTATGCTCCTGGTGTAACTTTGCTAGATCTTCAATAGCTGTATCACGTTCTCTAGCAATCTTATGAACTTTAACTTCATAACTTTTGGCTCTACCTTTCCACTGGCTTTTTCTTCTTGAAGCTTATGAATCTCTTGCTTTAACTTGCTCTTTTCAGACTCAAATTTTTTTGTTACCAGCTCTAACTCTGATGGTGTCTCTTCAAGTTTTTCTTCTGTTGGTGGTTGAGAGATTTCATAAGTGAATACCATTTCTTGTCTTCTCTTTGTTCTCCAAACCAAGTACTTTGGGGTGACTTTTTCAGTGAACAGTCTAGGAGTCACTCTTCAGAGATTTTTCCATGCTTTAATCATCTCATTCATCCTTTGAAATGCTTTAGGCTCACTGTAAAAGAAATCTAACTGATGAAGCCCGTAAGTCATAGAAATAAACTGTTCTCTCCCAAATTGCCTTCTCACTAGGAGTGGTGCATAATTCGTCACTCCCCATAAACCCAGAAGTGGAACCACTATACTATCCCCACATTGATACAACATAGGCTCATGATTCATCCATGGGGCCAACCATCTCACCCTGGCATTTTCCAACTTTTGTAAGAAAGTTATCCATTCTTGTTTAGACTTCCGTTTTGACCACCCACTTTCGTAGAATTCATTGATTAAAAAACGATTACGGATATAAAGCTTCGAGAAAGCACCATTTCCTTGTTCAAAATGGCTTTTCATCCACAAGTACAATAACTATATGCATCATATGAAGCACCTTCTATTCCGATGATAATAACTCAAAGATCTTATAGTCTCTGATAATATTACCGTTGAAGGATTACAGCCATTGATCACACTTTCAAAAAAATCAACCATCGCTATCTCAATATACCCCAAAATCTTTGGAAAGATTACCAGTCCGTATATAGCCAAAGCAAATATGTCTAACCCTCGTTCTTCATTGGTATGTTACATCAGAAACTCATGAAAGAACTTTCAAGGTAGGCAAACCTATTCTTGTTTCTTTTTTGTATGAGAATCCATAATTTCTTTGTCTATCCCCATGAGTTGAGCCAGACTTTTACGAAATCTTGACTTATGTTTTTTGACATATATCTTGTCAGGAGTCTTGAGGTGTAGACCCAACAAAATTGAGTATTCTTTAATCGTAGGAGTCATATTAGCTTCATTAAAGATGAAACACTTGTATGCAGGATCCCAGAATTATGTTGCAGCTCTAATTAGTTGATCATTAACAACCACTGCTAGAAAGTGTGCTATATGCCCATGTTTCTGACAAAACTGCTCTTGTCTTGACGGACTCATCTTCTTTCAGATATCAACCAAATCTTTTAAATTGTTCTGTTTGAAGAGGATAGATGTTTCTTGAGATAGAGTAGAATCATGCCCAATTGGCAAGCAATCTCCCATCTTCAGTTGAGTCTTTTCTGACTGAGCCCTTACTTCATTGGGTATCCTACAGGGTGCTAATACTGATGAAGAACAAACTAAGCGTTCATTGACGTCCATGAAAAAAATTTGTTGAAGATCATTTTTCAAGCAAATGTTCTTTATGCAACTTTATGATATGCGTATAAACTAATGCAAAAGAATAAGAAAAAGGTTAGTATACCCAGAAAAAGAATAAAAAACTAAGTAAATTTAAACATCACACAAAGTAAAAGGGATGAATCCTATGCTTTTGGTCAATTCTAAAAAGGAAGAGTGATAGCTCTATCTATAGGTTAGGCGCTCTTAAAGTTCATTATATGCGGTTTTAGGGTCAAAGTCTAAAGGTCCTCAAATTGTTCCTTACATCCTTGTCCATCACAGACTAGTAAGGTACCCTAATCCTCACCCATTACATGTTACAAACGAAAAAGGTTCAATTTGAGTGGGAGTATTTCGCTAGCCACTGCGGAGGCATTAGACCTCACGAAAGTAATAGGTACTTTATTCCCTCCTAGAGGGACGGAGCTCGGGTGTAGAGCTCATGTTATGCACATACATATGAATGACATAATTAACAAGGTAAATAAACATGAATGAATAATAACATATATATACAAATAGGTTCAATTTTATTAGGCTTTTGATAACACAAATTATTTGCTGGCCTGACTCTCAAATTCTCCAGTGGAGTCGTCAAGCTGTCATAACGTCTAGATCCAGAGATCTATCGTTAGACATTGACTTAAAGGAGCCGCCACCAATCTTTTTATCTAGGTGCGATTGGCCACCTAAGGAATCTGTCCTTTCAGGGAACACCTAAGTTTAAGGGCCCCTAAAAGAATAGGTTCAGGTCTACTAACCAAAACAGAGTTCGAGAGTTCGGTTACATGTAAGGAAAGTTATAACACCCTCACAACGCCTATCAAAAGATGGTACCAGCATAATTTTGTGTTATCCAATAAGCCTTAAAATTTTATCAAGTAATTAATTATTAAAAATTATTCTCAATTGACTCTAATACTTTTAGCAAAAAATTGAAAAAACTCCCTCACCTCAGGAGTATGCAATAAAACTATTGTTTCACTTGCAGAGGTTCTATTGTCGGATTATTTAAAAAAATCAAAATCAAAATCAAAATAAAAAAGAAGGAAAGAATGATTGTTTTTGTGCAGAAAAAATTGATACTTTCAACTTTTCCCTAAAAATTTTTTTTGAAACTTTAATTTCGAGGAAAATTGATACTTTCAACTTTTCCTCAAAAATTTATTTTTTTGAAAATTTATTTTTAAGGAAAATCGATACTTTCAACTTTTCCCCAAAAATATTTTTTGGAAACTTTGATTTTCAAGGAAAATTAATACTTTCAACTTTTCCTCAAAAAACCTTTTTTTGAAAATTTATTTTTAAGAAAAATTGATACTTTCAACTTTTTCCCAAAAATATTCTTTGAAAACTTTGATTTTCAAGGAAAATTGATACTTTCAACTTTTCCCAAAAAATCTTTTTTGAAAATTTATTTTTAAGGAAAATTGATACTTTCAACTTTTCCCCAAAAATATTTTTCTTTTTTTGGTTTTTATTTAAAGAAAATAGAATAATAAAACAAAATAAAATAAAGAAAAGTAAAACAAAAATAAAAATAAAATAAAGATAAAAAGAATATTAAATAAACCTAATATAATAAATAAAAATAAAATAAACAAATAAACAAATAAATAAATAAATTCAAAAAAAAAAACCTGGAACAGCTCGAAGTACGGCTCGGCTCAACTCAGCTCAAGGAAGAGAAATGGCTCGGAGAAGCGGCTTGGGACCTTGGTTCGGCTCAGCTATCGGCTCGAAAGCAGGGGACACGCGCGGGTGAGAGAGCGGGTCAACGCTCGGGTTGGGTCGAATCTCGGTAAAACGCGCGGATTCTTTGGGTCACTTAAGGTAAAAACGACATCGTTTTGGAAGGGTATATAAGGTTGTTTCTTTCGTTTTTAGACAGAAAGCTTCTTCTTTTTCTCTCTCTTCTTTTTTTTTTCCTCTCGCTTCTCTCTAAACGATCGAAAAACTCCGGTTGAACATTCACCGGATTCTGGAATTTTTCATCGAAATCTGGGTTTTTCGCTGGAAGTTTATCGGAAAGTTAGTCGGTTTCTGGGATCTTTCGTCGAAAACTGGGCAGCTCGTCAGAAACTTCAAAGTTGGCCGGAATTGTCGTCGGAAAATGCAACTTTCGTGGAGAAAATTCAACCGAAATATGAAAATTTTCAGAAATTCCCAGAAAAAAAATCTCCAAAAAATTTTTGCTAATTCCCAGAATACTTCTAAACCTTTTCTTAGCTTTCAAAAATTTTCTACACGCCCCTTTTCTCTCAAATCAGTAGCTTTTCCTCACTGTTTTTTTTTTTTGTGTGTCTTGCTTCTGTATTCTGTATCTATTTATAAGGATTGATCAGAAGAGTTTCTGATCAATCCCTATTCCTTTTTGGACCGGGATTTAATCTTTGAATCCAATCTGGACTCTGATTGAATCCCCATTCTCAGTAGGATTCTTCAACAGAATTCAATCACAGCCTTCCAAAATAAAAATCAAATAAAAAAATATTAGATAATTAGAAAAATAATAATAATAAGATAAATCAACAATAATATTATAAGATAAATAAAAAAATAAAAATAACAGATAAATATGAGATAAATAAAAATACATATAAAATAAAATGAAAAAGAGAAAGAAAGAAAATAAATAAATAAATAAATATATATATATTAATAAATAGTAATAATAAATAAATAATAAATACATAGGATATAAAGGAAAATATATACATAAAATATAAAATAAATATAACAAAAATATAAAATAAAATTGGGCTTACCAATTTGGATCAGACCAATTGATCCGGATCTGGATCAAATTGAGTGTCTACATCAAATAAATGATTTTTTTAAATTAATATAAAACTATGTTTTCTAAACCAAAGCGATGCACAAATGACACCACAAATTAATCTTTCATAATCATATATGCCTCACAAATATTTTAATAAAATTACAAAAAATTTTAACCATTACCAGAAATAAAATTCAAATATATATAATTTTGTTAAACAAGGTATTTCAATTTTTGACATTTCAAATTATCTTCATAAATTAAATCCCACTTGAAATCCTGCAACTAATTAATACACTTTGATATTTTAATTCTCATCAGAATGTAACTTTTCTTTGCCTACTAAGACCGATATCAATTTCTTTGTCATACAACTTCAATTTTATCAAAACTATTTCCTTTTATACTCATTTATATGTATACATATACACATATATGCATGCAAAGAGCTACGTGTAAATGTGTGTACAAATAAATAAATTAAACATTTAAATTAAGGTCATATATATATATATATATATATATATATGTTGTCAGTTTTCCTTTCGAATAGATTTACTTTTAAGTTTCCTCAAACTTTTTGTCCATGTTTTTAAGTAATAAAAATATAACTCTATAATTTATAATAATACGGCCAACATGTTTACGGCACTTGATACTAGGGCGGCACTAGAGAAGGCAGGCAGGGGCCACAGCCCCCTCAAAATTTTTTATCTCTGTTGTTATACAATACTCGGTTTCATATATTTACTATTTTGATCCCTTCTTTCCTTTCAAAATTATTGTTTGGTCCCTCCTTTTTCAATTTTCTACTTTCACCTCTGTTTTATACACACAATATAACTTGCAAGTATGCAAAATTACACACAAAATTACATGCAAAACAGGGGATTTTATTTTATGTTTATTTTATCATGTTTTTGAGACAATATGAAAGAAAAGACCCAAAGCTATATATTTAAATTTCATCAGTCATAAGCATCCCCATAAATAAGGTGAAAGTTGATCCATCGACACTCAAATGGAACCGCTGAAGCCTTTGTTGTAAGCATATTCAACAAGGGAATCCAACTCATCATTGGTGCAGTCGATCAAATTGTCTTTATTTTTATCAGCAACGTCCATGGCCTCTTCAACTTGCTTGTTTGGCGTGAGTGCACCTAGATGTTCAAAAGCATCCTTGAGCTGGTCCTTGGTGAGGCTACCCTGCTTAGAGTAAGATCGAAACACCTGTTCCAACTTGTTTTTGTAGCTTTTTACATTGTAATATATGAAAAAAGAAGTTAGTTAAACTAAGAGAGCTTATCTAAACCAAATTAAAATGAAGAAAATAAATCCAAACCCTAAATGAAAAGAGGTATCAAAAGAATAATGCTAATTTTATTAAGTCTACGAGGAAATGGAATAGTATTTGGGAAAAAAGTTGAATGGGATGCTAGTAAAGAATCAAACTCTAGGCCTTCTATTATTGATATATAAAATGATAATATATCTTGGATAATTAAAAACTTTTCATTTGAATATATCTTAAAAAGATTTGGATAACCAATAATTTTTTAAATACATTTATTTAATCCATAAATACATTCAAATAAAATCCTACAAAAATAATAATTTTATCTATTTATTTTTTAATTTAAATTGATTTTTCATTTAAATTTTGATAAATTACTTTATAGATTTCAACTGCAAATAAACTAAAAAAGATAAATTATCTTAAAATTTTCAACTACAGATAAATCGTAAAATTTTAGATAATTCAATAATTTTTGAAATACATTTTTTTATAAGTAATTTAAAATTAGTAAATATCTTATGTGTCATTATAAAAAAAAATTTAGAAATTTTTTTATGTGTCGAAAAATGAAACTATCCACATAAATGTCTACCTTAGTAAATTCTATCTGATAACTATGTATATTATAATATAATATAATATGATCATGTTTGGTACTTAAAATTATGATATGATAGGATAAGATAATATTATGAATAGTATTAAATTAAATAATGTTACCTTATTTTATGTTTGATGTATGCAAAGATTAAGATAAGATAATTTATTTATTTGTCAAAATTATATTTTTTTAAAATTTATACAATTTTAAATTATTAATATAATTTTTAAGAGCATAATTAGATTTGTAAGTTTAATCCTATAAATTAAAAATAATACTCTCCATTTGAAAAAGATTGAATAATTCTATACCAAAAGAATATTAATCATCCTTGTAATTCTTATCACTCTCTTTAGATATAAATTAGACATGATATAAAATGATTATCATCATATCCTATCAGTAATCATACGCATCAAATATGACCTATATATAATAGTAATTAATTACTTTCCTAATCAACTATTGGGCCGTGAAACAAGTGCTAAAAAATTGATAAGCCTTAATTTTTCAATCCATGGCATTTTGTATTCAACGCTGTTGGATTTCTTTGGGGCTGGGCTGAGTCCAATAGCCAATAATTGAGTTCATAATTGGGCCTAAAATCCATTTAACCAAAATTTATGATTCTTAAAACTTATGTAAGTATGCCCCTATATTTATATTACAAAAATTATCATATTCACTTCTTGTAGTAGAGTTTCTAAATTTTATCATCAAGATGGTAATAGTAGTGTGAGATATTGATAGAATATTAAAATTTTTATTTTAATAATTAAAGCTTAAATTATGACAATTTTAAATATGAATTCTTTACATCATCTTACATTATACATGCATATATAATAATACATATAAAGCAAGTAGTAAAAAGCTAAAAACAATCTTATAAAATGTGGAAATTATAGAGGGAAATTGGGGGCTAGATACTAGGAAAGCTCTATAATAGTTAAAAAAAAAAAAAGACTTATTACCAAATTACAATAACACCATCTCATTATAATAATTTTGCAAGAAACATTTATGAGGTACGAAAGGGTCAAAATTTATTATTGAAAAATGAATTAATTAATAGTAGGATAGAAAAATAATTTAAAAGATTACAATTAGTAATTTCATGATCAAATAAATGATTTTTTAAAATTAATGTAAAAATCTGTTTTCTAAACCAAAACAATGCACAAATGACACTAGAAATTAATCTTTCATAATCATATATGCCTCAAATATTTTAATAAAATTACAAAAAATTTTAACTATTTTTGAAAATAAAATTCAGATATATATAATTTTGCTAAATAAGGTATTTCAACTTTTGATATTTGAAGTTACCTTTATAAATAAAATCTCACTTGAAATCCTATAACTAATTAACAGACTTTAATATTCTAATTCTCATCAAAGTGTAACTTTTCTTTACCTACTAAGACTGACATTGTTCTTACTTCAATATTATCAAAACCATTTTCTTTTACACAAATATAAATATATATATATATATATATATATAAGTGCAAATGCATATGCCGTGTGTAAATTTTTTTAAAAAAATTAAGTATTTAAATTAGATTCATATATATATATATATATATATATTGTCTGCTTTCTTCTCAAATAGGTTTACTTTTAAGTTTCCTCAAACTTTTTGTCTATGTTTTTAAGTAATAAAAATACTACACTATAATTTATAATAATACAAACAACATGTTTATGGTACTTGATAAAAGGGCGGCGCTACAGGGGGCAGGCAAAGGCCAAAGCCCCCTCAAAATTTTTTACCTCCAATGTTATATAATGATCAGCCTCTTCTAATTACCATTTTGATCCATTCTTTCCTTTTAAAATTATTGTTTGGTCCATCCATTATCAAATTTCTACCTTCGCCTCTGCTTTATACACACAATATAACTTGCAAGTATGCAAAATTACACACAGAATTACAAAAAAACAGGGGATTTTATTTTATTTTTATTTTATCATGTTTTTGAGACAACATGAAAGAAAAAGACCCAAAGCATCAGTCATAAGCATCCCCATACTTAAGCTAAAAGTTGATCTATGGGCTCTCAAACGGAACCGCTGAAGCCTTTATTGTAAGCATATTCAATAAGGGAATCCAACTCATCATTGGTGCAGTCGATCAAATTGTCCTTGTTTTTATCAGCAACGTCCATGGCCTCTTCAACTTGCTTGTTCGGCGTGGGTGCACCTAGATGTTCAAAAGCATCCTTAAGCTGGTCCCTGGTGAGGCTGCCCTGCTTAGAGTAAGATCGAAACACTTGTTCCAATTTGTTTTTCTGATCCTTGTTATCCTTCGTGGCTTGCATTGTGGATTTTGAGGTTTATGACAGGGTGATATTAGAGAGAAGGCTTGCCTAGCTTGGTTTGGTTTTCTTTTCCAATGCAATTTGTTTATATAGACCCAAAACTCTGAGTACGATTCTGTTGAAGTATAGGGGAATAAAACATTTTTTGGTGGTGGGTTTTAAATTTTGATTTCCATCCCTTTTATCAATAAAATTAACAAATCAATCAATCAATTTTTATAATGAATACTTCAAAAAAAATATTCCAAGAGGATTGGTACGAATAAAAATATTAATGTTAATTTCTTCTTTTCTTCTGGCTTCAAATTAACCACAGATTGGAAAATGCTAAATGGCGGCCTCCACTATCTTGTGTCGTAGTGATGATACAAGCCTCCACTATCTTATGTCCATTTTCTATTGTTTCATTTGTTTTAGCCCTCAATTTGCTATTTTTAGTTTTTTTTTTTTTTTTTTTTTTGTGGTTGCCTGATTAAATGATGCATTTTGGTCCATTTAGTTTAATGAATTTTCAGAATTTGGTAGATCTCGTGAAAGGAGTTCTAGGAAGTACTTTGATGAGCATGCTTGTAAATTGTGATAATTATTGTGTATGAATGTTAAGTTATCCAAAAATAAATAAGTTTAGTATTAGGACTTTCTTTCTTTTATTGTTTGCTATAAATGATTGTGGAGCAAAGCAAGCTACTGTTAAACTAACTATTTTCATTGTACCACTTCCAGGAATCGTGGCTTTAGTGGGTTAAAACTATGTAAATGTTTCTCTCTCATATGTTCTTAATCTGGGTAGGATAGAACTAAGTTTGGGCTATTTCAATTCCTTTGCACCTTTGTTCCCTTGAACCGTAATATTTTCTCAACCATCCTTTTCCAAGGGGAAAGCTGTAATACATATTATATATATATATATATATATATATATTTAAATTAGATGATTTTGTAAAAAAATTATATTGATGAAAGTGTCTACATGACATCCACTTTTTCAATCCTTCATTTTTTATAAATCTTTGTTTTTAAAAGTTCATAACAAAAATTTTACAAGAATATCTCATCATTGCTAATTTGCATGATAAATCAACATTTTTTTCTTTTTTTTTTGTTTTGATTTTCATATTGATTTTTTTTAGTTTTTTTTTTTGCTTTTTATTTTTCATTAGATCAATTGTTTAAGAAAAAAAAAAAAACCCAACAGATATGCCCACGTGACATCCTATTTCATTTTTTGCTGTTGATCTGTTTTTTTAATTAGATAAATATTACTATTAAAAAAATCAGTACATAAATTTTGTAAAATAAAAGTCAATTGAGATATAAACAATAAAATAACTTGTATTTTTTATGTTTTGATTCATATGGATCTAATTGGTGTGCTTCTTTTTTTTTTTAATTTAGGATCGGAAGCTTTAAAAAATATGAATTATTACCAAATTACAATAGCATCGTCTCATTAAAATAATTTTGTAAGAAACCTTTATGAAGTAAGAAACGAAAAACTTATAATTGAAAAATGAATTAATTAATAGTGGGATAGAAAAATAATTTAAAAGATTACAATTAGTAATTTCATAATCAAATAAATGATTTTTTAAAATTAATATAAAATTGTGTTTTCTAAACCAAAGTAATGCACAAATGACAATACAAATTAATCCTTAATGGATGTCTCGCAAAAAATTTAATAAAATTACAAAAAAATTTAATTATTTCCAAAATAAAATCTTGATATATATATAATTTTGCTAAATAAAGTATTTAAACTTTTGATAATTGAAGTTACCTTCATAAATGAAATCTCATTTGAAATCCTGTAACTAATTAACTCATTTTAATATTTTAATTCTAATTAAAGTGTAACTTTCTTTTGCCCGTTGAGACTAGCATCAGTATTACTTTAATTATTTTGTCAAACAGCTTCAATTTTATCAAAATCATTTTTGTCTATACTTATATATATGCATGTGCAAAAACATGAGCATAAATGCGTATAAAAATAAAAAGAATCAAGCATTTAAGCTACATCCATAAATATATATATATATATATGTATATATTCCTCCAAATAGGTTTAAGTTTTCTCGAACCTTTTGTGTATAGTTTATAATAGTACGATTAGCATGTTCTTGATATTTGATACACACAATATAACTTGCAAGCATGTAAAATTACACGCAGATTGGAATAAAAACAGGGGGTTTTTATTTTATTTTAATTTTATCATGTTTTTGAGACAACATGAAAGAAAAAGACCCAAAGCTATATATTTATTTTTCATCAGTCATAAGCACCCCCCATACTTAGGCTAAAAGTTGATCCATCAGCACTTAAACGGAACCGCTGAAGCCTTTATTGTAAGCATATTCAACAAGGGAATCCAACTCATCATTGGTGCAGTCGATCAAATTGTCCTTATTTTTATCGGCAACGTCCATGGCCTCTTCAACTTGCTTGTTTGGCGTGAGTACACCTAGATGTTCAAAAGCATCCTTGAGCTGGTCCCTGGTGAGGCTGCCCTGCTTAGAGTAAGATCGAAACACTTGTTCCAATTTGTTTTCCTGATCCTTGTTATCCTTTGTGGCTTGCATTGTGGATTTTGAGGTTTATGACAGGGTGATATTAGAGAGAAGGCTTGTCTAGCTTGGTTTGGTTTTCTTTTCCGATGCAATTTGTTTATATAGACCCAAAACTCTGAATACGATTCTGTTGAAGTGTAGGGGAATAAAACATTTTTTGGTGGTGGCTTTTAAATTTTGATTTCCATCCTTTTTATCAATAAAATTAACAAATCAATCAATAATTTTTTATAATAAATACTTCAAAAAAATATATATTCCAATAGGATTGGTACCAATAAAAATATTAATGTTAATTTCTTCTTTTTTCTGGCTTCAAAGTAACCACAGATTGGAAAATGCTAAATAGCAGCCTCCACTATCTTGAGTCGTCGTGATGATACAAGCCTCCACTATCTTGTGTCCTTTTTCTATTGTTTCATTTGTTTTAGCCCTCAATTTGCTGTTTTTAGTTTTTTTTTTTTTTGTGGTTGCCTGATTAAATGATGCATTTTGGTCCATTTGGTTTTAATGAATTTTCAGAATTTGGTAGATCTCGTGAAACGAGTTCTAGGAAGTGCTTTGATGAGCATGCTTGTAAATTGTGATAATTATTTTGTATGAATGTTAAGTTATCCAAAAATAAATAAGTTTAGTATTAGGACTTTCTTTCTTTTATTGTTTGCTATAAATAATTCTGGAGCAAAGCAAACTACTGTTAAACTACTTATTTGCATTGTACTACTTCCAGGAATCTTAGCTTTGGTGGGTTAAAACTGTATACATGTTTCTTTCTCATATGTTCTTAATCTGGGTAGGATAGAACTAAGTTTGGGCTATTTCAATTCCTTTGCACCTTTTTTCCCTTGTACTGTAATATTTTCTCAACCACCCTTTTGCAAGGGGAAAGCTGTAGTCAAGATCAAGTGCTGAAGTAAGTAGCTCTAAGTTATCGTTTGAATTGCTCGGAGAGTTTTGAACAGTGCTGCAATAAAGTCTTAATTGTCTAAAATCTAAAGATTAGTATTTACCTCATTTTGTCTTTTTACTTGGTAATTTCTAGGAGATTATAGCAGGGGAACAACCTACTAGATTTTCTGTGTCATGTTGTTAAAAATGAAAAACTCAAAACCTTTGCCTAAACAAAGTTATCTAGATTGATACAGTTGTTCGTTAATAGTTATATCCCTATTACAAAGAATTTGTTACCGTACTGTATAACTTTTTGTTGTGTCCGCTTAACTTCTTTTGTTAATGTTCCAGAAAAGTGAGATGTCTTAAGATATCTAAAGTGAGATGTTCAAGGTTTAATTTTGCCATGGCTTACTTATAGAACAGGCTCATCATTTTAATTATGCAAAATACTGAATCAGGATGTGGATGCTGCCTGATGCCAAAGGCATTCCAAGGACATTTAGAATTGGGGATGAACAATTTGTGGACTGTGATCTGAAAATTGTGAGTGCTTTTTGCTCCACGTTTTACTTATCTATACGCTTGAGCTTTGAAGAGCCCGCTTGTTGGCATGAAAGAAACAAGGATTAGCCATACGTTTTAGTACAATAGCAATTTTTACTCTAATGGCTTGTATCGCCTTAACTTTTCTCTTCAGTTTAGTGCTAAACTTTGCTGTCTGGATTTTATTAACTGCTAACTGATTGTTTGTAATATTCATTCTTTTCTCAAACTTAGAAGGTTTTAAAGAATGAAGCCAATAGCTCTAGAGGCATTTCAGGGTCCCAGCATCTATTCAGTAAGCCAAGCTGATTTTTGTTACATCTGGATTTGAGGATTTGTACTCTAATGTGGCCTTAAATGCGTAACTTATTGCTGTATATGGAATGCAAGACTGTGGATAAAGACATTTCAGATTTGGATATGAAATTAGCGGCCGCTAGGGCACAACGCGAGACAATTATGAAAGTCCCTTTGATATCCGAGGGCTTGAAGAATGTTGAATCAACTTTAAAAAGAAAATATTTTATGGTTATAGGAATCAATAGTGCTTTTAGTAGTTGTAAACGGAGAGGTTCAGTGCGTGCAACTTGGATCCCTCAAGGTAAATTAAATGTTTTCATGGAATTATTTAGTTTAATGGTCCTTTTTTTCCTCTGATCTTCCTCTTGATGTATATAAATGGAATCTTATTATAAATGTCCCAGCTGAGAAGCGAAAAAAGTTGGAGGAAGAGAAAGGTGTCATCATATGCTTTGTTATAGGTCACAGGTAATTTCCACCCTTTCTGCCCATACTGTCTGTTCCTTCTAAAATACTTTGGCTATTTGCTATACTTTCTCCAGAAGCTGCATGTAAAAGCTTCTTGCTTAACATTGCCAATTAACTTGAGTCTGGTTGTTTTATCTTCACAAAAATTGCAAGTTCCAATGATTCTTTAGTGAAGAAGTCTAATATGTTGGTAAACTATTTGAGCGTAAAGTAGGAAGTAGAAAACTGCATTATTTGGTTCGCCTTTTCTCCAGTTCAACATCAGGTGGAATTCTTGATAAAGCCATTGAAGCCGAGGAAAAGGTGCATGGAGATTTTCTGAGATTGGTAATACTTCTGTTTTGTCCCATTCTTTCTGTTGTTATTACTATTAATGCTTACATTTATCCGGTAGTTTTAATGTATTTGTAAGTGTGAATAGACCACAGACAAATATGTAACGGGCCTTGTTCATAATAAAGGCAGCAATACATTGAGGGCTACCTGGAGTTGTCAGCCAGGACAAACTTATTTTGCCACTGCTGTCTCCTTGTGGGATGCGGAATTTTATGTTAAAGTTGATGATGACGTTCATGTAAATCTAGGTAAACAAAACTTTGTTCTTTCATCTTGCATGTAGAAATTTTTGTACATAACATAATTCCTTTGTGAATATGCCTTGATTTCTATTTTAGAATGAGATAAATTTATTATCCAAGCTTTATGATGAGTACATATAAACTTTTTGTAGGAATATGATGATGATGATGATAGTTTTAAAAGAACTAAAAACCTTTTGCTTGTCTCTGTTCACGAGAAAACTGAAACTAATCATGTTAACATAAAAATGCTCAGAAAGTGAAGTTGAAAGAAGGAAATGTGGTTCCGAAGATGAATATGGGATAAATATCTGGCAACTGTCAAGTGTACATTAACTACCTGGAACAGAATATTGACTAATGTTATCGAGTTGCTAAATTCCTGTAAACACTGTTGGTTGGTGCCATAAGGAAAATGCATTTACAATGTTTTAGTGATTCAGTGTCAGTGGATTTAGTTGATAAACATTTTAGTTATCAGATTTCAATTTGAAGGCAAGAGCTTTCATGCTGTCTTAAGACATTTTTTTGAATCAAAGTTATTAGATCTATGATAAATTGCTTAGCTACTACCTTGAATAAAATTAATTCACTCCTTCTTGAGTTTATATGCTTTAAATACACTGCAGCAACACCTGGTGTGACTTTTGCTGGACATAGAAAGAAACCTTGAGTTTATATCGGCTGCATGAAGTCTGGTCCTGTTCTTGCTCGAAAGTAAGCAGAGTGCTGTGCTTTCTGAATTAGCTTATATTAAGATATTGGCAATATTTGGTTGTTCTTATATATATGCTCTTTATTTAATAGGGGAGTGAAATACCATGAACCTGAGTACTGGAAATTTGGGGAGGTTGGAAACAAATATTTTCCACGTGTTACAGGGGAGCCGTACGCTATGTCGAAGGATTTGGCCACTTGCATATCAATAAATCAGTGAGTTCATACTTTTCTCTTTGGTATGATTTCAACCCTGTTATATTTGATAAATTGATGCGTGCACTTCAACTAAGAGGAAGCTGGTTATCCCGTTACTGAACTAGCAATTAGAACAAAGAGGCTTTAGCTCCAGTTGCATGTGGCAAGCGGTAGAATCATGGGTTTCCACATGTTCAATTCCAAAGTTCTAATATCAATTACTTCAAGAAGTGTCAAAACTTTGTTATTGCCTCTAGTTGTAATAATTATGCTCTTTCTTAGGAATGTACTGCGTAAATATGCTAATGAAGATGTTTCATTGGGATCTTGGTTTGTCGGTTTAGATGTGGAGTATGTGGATGATAGGAGACTCTGCTGTGGTACACCAACAGGTAACTCTTATAATATTATGTATCATAAATGTATTTCTGTTTCTCTGCAAGGGGCAGGGTATGGGGGCACTTTTCTGGGATAAAGAGTTTTAGCTTACAAAATGTAGTTTTGGACGAATATATGTCATAGATGAAAAGTCCGATGACTGAACATGTAAATTTGATCTATGATGTCACCATTCCAGCATCCAGGGTGGAGAGTTCTTGTTAATATTGTTTTCTGAAGCCCCAATCAATATTAAGTTTGGGCAGTGAACCTATCAGAGGCCAGCTTTTGGTATTGGGACAAAACTGGTTTTGTGCGTATTGTTTCCTTTGCACGACATTTAAACTGTGTTGTCTTGTTCATCTAGTATTATAGAACTGACTCAACTTTTTTCTTGCAGAGGTGAATGGAAAGCTCAAGCCGGTGATATCTGTGTTGCTTCATTTGACTGGAGGTGCAGTGGGATTTGCAGATCTGTGGAAGTTCATGAACGTTGTGGTGAGGACAATAATGATTTATGGACCACGAACTTTGTGCAAACGGCCGGCAAGAAGTTCTTTCTAACTGAGGAAAGATACACGTGAGAACCAGGCAAAGAGATGCTTTTTGTTTCCCTTCCTTTTTTTTGCCTTTCCCACACTTGCATTGCATTCATAGGTGTAAAGAATGTGTAATAGTAGAGCATACAATAGAAATAGAAGAGAGGCCCCTCGCTGCTGGGGTACTCCTCTACTTCAGAGGATACCAACCCCAACAGCTGTAAGAAAGAATGAAGACAGAACTGCATCATCAACCTCATTCTTTGAAGGGTGGAGAGCTGGATTACAAGTTCTCTGCCATGGTGATGAGATCCATAATTATAGAGTACGTATTAATCTTTGTAGGCATCATTTTGCTGCTTCCTAAATAAAATCAATATATTACACATTTGTATCTTCAAGACTTCTCTCTCGTCGTTCATATGAACGAAGTTGATTCAGATACATTCATTATTCATCCTAGATTCATGTGGATCGATGAAGAAGTCACAGTGACATCACAGCCTTGAATCATGTGAGTTTATGCTGGCAGCCATCCTATACTGAATCAAAAGCCCACTGATGGATCTCTAAGCATAAAGAAGTGACTCCTTTGAGCTAATGGATTTATTTTTCTTACAAAATTGAAGCAAAGAAATGTGATTAATACAGCCAATATTTTTCCTGCTTGTACGTCGTATGCTGTTGTTTGTACTGAATCACTGATGATATTGATACCCAACAAAGCTAAACCCTCCATTCACTCCGCTACAAGCGTCTTTTGGGCCTTTCAGTAATGAAGCTGAAGGTTGGAACAATATAACAATTTTAAAAACAGATATCAATTTATTATATCCTTCACCTTTTCATTTTCATGAGGATTTTCAATAAGCCACAATGCCAAATACATGGTTTTCTGGCTTTCCGAATTTTGCCGTGGAATATGCTCTTGTGGCCACGTCTGTTCTCCTGTTGCTCTTATTTTATGCTTAAAATCAGAAACATTTTCGCTCCCTTTTTTTTTTTAACTACAAAATTTACCCCAATTTAAGAAACCTGAGAATCCGAAAATAGAAAAATGCCCACTGCAGGGGAACTTTGCTTTTTCTATTACAAGTTCTTTCAGAAAGTACTTGTCGCTTTGTGTTTCCCTTACAACTGACCAGAGTCTTTTAGGTAACAAAATATTGCCTCTGATTAAGAGTCCGTTTGATTCAATCACATTTTTGATGCGTACGATTGAATTTACTACAACATTAATTGAATTCAAATGTCTAATTAGATCTATTCAATATAAATTTTTTATTAAAATTTTTTTTTAATCACAGTTACAATAATTTTTTTTTAATAACAATTACACTAATTTTTATTATTGTTTTGAATTTCACCCGTACCCAAATGGAGCCTAAGTAAACATGTTCGAAAATTATTGCTACACTTGCAACACAAAGACTTCATATATATAAAAGAAAAACTCTACAAAATTCATGTTTCGCATTTGGATTTAATGTTTTTCCTTTTTATGTGAAGGGGTCATAGCAGGAGGATTTAATACTAGAAATTAAGTTTTGGTGCCACAATGAAGACAACACAAAAGGCTTTTGTCATGTTTCATGTGTATTTTCAAGGTGTCTTTGGACTGAACTACTGAATTGTCTAAACGTTACATACTAAAATCGAATGGCTAACTTTTGCATCAGTTTTTGTTGCACTTAGATGTGAATATTTTTTTCCATGAGATTACATTTTCTTTACATCTTTAGAATATTGTTTTTATGCAAACAGAAGAATTTGCTTTGTCTTGTGAAAAAAAATTGAGACATTCTCCAAAGTTAGCCTAAACGTAATTAAATTTATATCCTTTTGATCCTAATTTTGAATTAATTTTTCCCTTTTCTTCTAGCTGCCAAGGCTCATATAATACCAAAAACCTGCCTCCTAAGTCTCAGAATGTCTTCAGCCATAACTGGCTTGCATTAGTGAATCTGATCACACTGCACGATTTCATGTATGCATATATAGATATCTTGAACCATTTATATATAATTCCAAACCATTTTACGTCTCATATAATTTATATATAATATATACCTTTACATTTAATTACTACTTAGAACAGCAATAAGAATGTTGACTTTTAATTGTATAATTCAAGTGAAGAAAATTTTAAAATAATTACATTTAACGATGATGATCGATGATTGGTCACCCCCATCCCGATGGCATGGAAAGAAAGTGCTTGCATTCATGCTAGATATCCAATTGTTTTGTATCTTTTCAGAAAGATATATATGGAGGGTGTATAAAGAATCTTGTCAACCACCCATATCAATTTGTCAAAGAAGCTGTGGAACTTTATGTAGAAGTAACTGATAGAAATAGAAAATTCAATTTCATTAATTATATCTATCTTACCAACCACACAAAACTTTCTCTGGATTCAACAAATGGTTCAATTGCCTTTTGGACAACAAGAAATATGGAAAATACACACACACACACACACAACAAAAAAAAAAGGAAAGAAATCAATAGTTTTGACATGGTGTTTTTTGTCCGTTTACAACCAGGTTTGGTGGAATTTCCCTCCATGAAAAGTTGACCTTGAGGTTGATGGCAACTCAACAAAATGTAATGCACCATGAAATGTACAGAAATCTCTTATATTCTTAATTGGGTTCTTCAGGCCACCATGCATGCAACTCAAAAATGGTTCATAAGAGCTTCGAAGTTGAGCCTTCACTCAATACATGATATAAAACTTATCCCTAATCTTATATGATATGAAGCCCCTGCACTGCACATTCAAAACCTAATCTAATCTAATCTAATCTAATCAAAGAGAGAAAGCAGTAGAATTATCATTTATATGTTTGACAAAAAGGGGCCAATAATTAATTTCAAGTATAACAGCTAAAATCTGGGCATGCTTTGAGAAATATACATACAGGCATACCTTGAAATTTTTATACTTCGATTGAAAGCAAAGTTATAACCATGAGCAGTTGTACGTGATATTGGCACGGCTCAATTAAATAACAGAACTCTATCTTTAGAATGATGCTATCTGATTGAACCGCACCAATATCTCGATCACACTCCAATTTTACTATGCTTTCCAAAGGCTCTCACCGTCTTCCTGGAGCTGATGCTGTATTGGAGAAGAAGTACAACAAAGTAATACTAGTAAGAGTTTAAACAGGTAAAATACATACATATGGAAGAAAGTATTAAATCCTTGGTAAACTAGAGATGAGCAGCAACAATATATTTACTTTCAACTGATAGAAAACGATGAACAAATAAGAAAGCTTTCTACAGACTCAAAATTTGTAAAAAGACAAAAAAACAGCCTCCAGGGTATGGAAGAGCTAGAAGAAATATTAATCGAGAGGCGAAGGAGATGGGATATGTCCTCGCAGAGTGAAGAGGCTCTTCAGCGAGATTCTCATATCTCAATGAATAAGCGAGTGGGGGTGGGGAGGGGTTAGAATTTGAGAGAAGAGAGAGATGGGTGTGGCCTTGAAAGCTCTAGCATTGAATTTGCCACCAACTCAGTGACAAAAACGGGGTGGGTATATTAAATTTAAAGTTTAGAGACAATGGGAAAGCTCACTGAAACAAAGCCTTGAGCTTTCACTTTGAATTTATGAGGTCGAAGGGGCTTGTTGGTATGGTTCCGGCGACATTTGAATTTCAAAAAAAGCGTTTTTGATTAAAGTCTTCGGTTGGCGAACTTAATTTTTAGGTCATTTTTATCTTAGCTGATATTCTACAAAACAATATCTCTGAGAGCCAGATTTTGCATTTAAAAGCCAATTGCAAGAAATTGTTTCTGCATCAAACTAATTTGTTTATAGTCAACATATAGCCCAAGGGAATGATGTGCCATGACACAATATTTGCAATTACTTGGGCAAACAAGAATAAAATGATCCTAAACGTTGGTATTTAGGAGGCTGTGGTCCAACGCTTGATCTTGATTGAGCATATACATTTAATGACCAAGAAACATGGACCAAGTTTTGACTAGATAGTACATTAATGGAGCAACTAAAATTTATTTTAGGGTTTTAGTTAGCTCAAGCTGCTCAGAAGTGTAACAGCAAATGCTTTCAACGGCCTAACCAAAGTATTTAATTTCGCCTATAATTAAATTAACATGTGGTTAACGTTACTCAGGCTTCAAGTCAGAGTCAAGTAGCCACCAATTACCAAGAAAGAATGGTCTGGAAATTAGTATTCATTGCCTTGTGACAAATAGGAAAAAATTGCTTGATTACCCAGGTTTGTGGAGCATATTTTATGGTTGTGTCGAGTTGTTTTCCCTTACAATAAAGGCACCCTGAGTGGGATTCGTAATATATCAAAACAGACACTGGCTCTTCCATTATCATGATCAGGCATAAAATAATAATAATTTCTAGTATCCCAATCTAACCTGCAAATGCCATTTTTTTGGTAATCATTTAATAAAGGAAGCAGACTTAAAAAGTTGAAGTGTATATATTTACATATATTCATAGATCGACTCATTCATATGAACATGGAAATTTTAGTGGCATTTCTCTTAAGGCATATAAAAAACATAGTCATTGATATGTTCATTTAAAGTATCCGAATTGAAATTTGTAAGATGATATATATATATACACACACACACACACACACAGAGGAAGAAAATCTTTGGCTGGCTATGTAAGTATAAACAAAAAGAAGAAAAGAGGAATCAAGGGCAAGGGCAAAAATAACTCAAGATTGAACCATGGGCCCTTAAAAGTTAATTATTGATATCAAGGAATGGACTCACCGAATCAGCGTAGTCATTAGGTTTGGATGTGCAGTGCACTCATCACCTTGTTACTGATAGAACCCATGTCCTTCAATGGTGAATATGCTTGAAGCATGTTGCCCAAATAAAAGCAGTGCCAGTTAAGAAAGAACAAAGATTGAAAACAAAGCCCTTCGGCAGAAATCCCAAGAGTCAAAGGAAGGGTCTTATCTACTGTACAAGTAATTGATCCACATCCACCCAAAGCCCAGCTTTATTCGAGTTACATCTATCTTTTTCATTCTTGAAGCAATTATAGAAGAGAAATGCTAGAGTGTATATATGACCAAATATGATCAGTTTGCGGGCCTTCATTGTAACAATACTATAACTAAGATGTAATGATTTGATGTATATATATGAAATGTCTGCGGGATCACAAAGCAGAAAAATATTGCAACAACTACCATTTTCCAATTGTATATGATGCATTGGCTTGGGTACCACCACTTACTGAATCCCATAATAGACAACAATAATTTTGCTAAATCATGTCTTGTTTGATGGTATATTTACCTACCAGACCACTAAAGTTTAGAATTATGCGAATCAAATTAGTGGGATTATTAGCTAATTAATTTTCAGGATCAGGAGTAGCAGTACTGTTGTACTTCTTTTTTCCCCATGCTGATGATAAATTAACTGAGAATTTCCATTTTTAAAACCATTGACAAATAGGAAATTAGTAAAGAAAAAAAAAAGCAAAAATGCAGTCAGAAATTTTCTAAGCTGTAGAAAGCAGAAGCAGCTGCAAGTAAAAGATAATAAGCCGAACACGCTTGTCATGGATTCCCAGGTCGACCTACCAGAAGGAAACCTGTATGTACCAAATCTGTCAGTACTCTCTCCCCATGAGCATTGATGTCTGCATCTCTCCCCCATCTTTTACAGCAAAAAAAGTACCCCACTTTAATGACTGTTTTCACGTGAAAACTCTGCAAATGTGCCATCCCTGCAACATAGTCCTATCGATCTTCTTCATCATCCTTGACCCCCTCCCCCCTAGGCCATATTCTCTTTGTTTTTTTTTTTTCTTTTCGTTTGTAGCAGGATCATTGGCACTCATAGCAATATCTACTTAAGGCAAAGGTAGGCTTGTATAAATTTCTCAGAGTTCTCTCCTTCTCTTTTTTTATTATAACCCTTATAATTCTTTTATTAGATATAGTTGAACTCAAGTTGCAGTACAAGTTATAACAACATTATCTATATGCTACTATAAATTAAAAAGTAGCTCTCAAATTGTATACAAAGAAGCAGAGAAACGAGTGAAGTCATCATTTTGGCGATGATGATCCATTGAATCAGAATACTGCTTTGCATTACCGATACTTGAAGATCACGGCACAAATTTATGGAGGAAGTTAATAGACAACCAGGAAAGCCAGGGAGAGAGCTTGAAAAAAAAATCAGAGATGGAATAGTCAATACTGGCCGTACTTCTGCCAACATAGTAGCATAATAACGCACCTCCTTAATATGTAAAACCTCGACCTTTGTTCCTTGGCCATGGATAAGCACCTTTTCTTCAAGTTTGACGTTTCCTCCTCCTCGCAACGCTCTTCTTCATCATCTCCTGTTGATGATGGTGCAGAGTGGCACTGACCCATGTTTGCAACTCGTGACCGCAATTAAAGACTTACAGGAGCAGAGGGCAGAGGGTGTCGATGAGTGAGATTACTTGCAGTAGACCGACCAGATGCCCTTAAATGGAGTTACCTAATGGACCAGTAACTCTGTTTTGTGGTCCTCGACTTCTCGGTATCTACAGGCTGTCTCCTTCCCTATACTTAATGCATGCTCTCTCTCCAAAATCTACTATCTTCCTTCTCTCGATGGAAACTGAAACTCTCTCTTGCACTTAATTGCATATACAATTCAAAGAGAGATATCAAAAGTAAATTAAGTAGAAACCCAAAAAAGTTGCGAATTCTGATTTTGATATAAGTATAATATTTGACACCCTATTATTGGCTCGGCTTGGTGCATGTGTGTAGTTGATAACTAAAGAAAATTACCTTCTAAATTTTAAATGTTCTTACATTGATAATTGGAGATGAGAAAGAAGAGTAAAACTTTCAATATTCTTTAGACCCTTGTGTATGCTTTTCAAGATTTAAATGGAAACCATATTTCATACGTATTTCTCAACTTTTTAACATCTAATTAAAAGGGTAACCTACCTCTCAAGCAAATTAGAAAGAACCAAAAAATGTAAGAGAGTATTAGCTAGCTATTTCAACTTAAAGTTTGTTCACATTCAAGATATTTTGACATAAACAAAGTCCAAACCAAAGACTTTTACTAATTATGGCTAAGACATTTTACCTACTATAACCACAAGTTCAACTCAAAGAAATACAAATGAAAAAGAATTATTTTTTGGTTTAGAAGAGAGAAAAAGTTATCAATATTGATATTTAAATTTCAAATCTAATCGATGTTATCTTTTAAATAATAATTATATAAATTAACTAAGTTAAATTCAAATTTAAAAGAGAGAATTAATTTTGAAAAATAAAAACAAATAACATCTATATATAGATATATATATATATATAGTAGACCATTTTCTTCACTATAATTTGTATCTATCATCACATCATTTAAATATATCATCCCTTCAATAAAGAAAATTTTGCATCTAAACCCCTCAAATTGCTTCACACATTACTTTTTTTAAATAAAAAAATACTTTTTTTTAAATATAAAAGAATAATCATAAAAACCATTTTCATCAATTACTTTTACCTTTATTTTACAAAATAAAAACATAAGTGCATAACAAATTCAAGTTTGCTGGTTAAATATTGTTAGCTATATTTTTTATTTTATTTTTCGACTTTTTTTTTTTTTTTTTACTTTGATACATATTTTCGCCTTTTATTTGTTTTCTCCAATTTAGAAAAAACGATTGAATTTTTGGTGATGTTTCGATGTATGAAATTCGCAGTGGATGATCAGGGATCAAATTTTGCAATGGCGAAAAGTTCCTTCAAGCTTGAACATCCTTTGGGTGAGTTTCATCGATCCCTCATTTTTATCTGTTCTTTTGTCTCTTTTTTGCCTTTTAAGAATTATTTTTGAGGCTTAGGCAGAATCTGCAATCTTGATGTGTATGGTTTCTTGGAGAAAAAAATATGCTTCCGGTTAAAGCTGTTCCAATTTTTGAAAAGAGCAACATGAAACATGAAAGTTGTCTCTGCTGCTCTCGTTCTCTGGTCTGATTAAGCTAATAAATTTTTCTTTATACTTCTCCTCCTGTTTTAAAACTTCTAAGTCTCAGAAAGGAGGCAAGCTGAAGCTTCTCACATCAAATTATCCCTTTCTGCCTAACATTTTCATCTTTGAGAAGAACACTCTCCCTCCTACTGGTGAGTGATAATATGTTAACTTCAAGCGTTATAACCTGTTACAATTTGTTGTTCTGTTTGTGAGGCTTATTTTTGCTTTTTAATTTGGTTGCAGCTGCCTTGATGTCTGCAATTTACGAGGAAAACAAGGATGAAGATGGGCTTCTTTATGACTTACAGTGTGGAGAACACATTTGGTTCCCCTTTACTTTTAGCATAATGCTATCAGTCTATGTAAAGAACCAAACGGAAAAGTGTAAATTCTCGGTGGTGCCACTTAAGTCAATGCTCTGTTCTTGACAATGACGGTTTCTAACTATCTGAACTTGGAATTTTATTTTCTATAAATTGAATGGCTAAAATTAACATTATCAGTGATTTTCAATTGTATTTTTATGGTTTTAGTTATGGCATTTTGATTCATTTAAGATTATATGCACGTAGATATTGGTACTTTGCCCATTAAGGCTAACAAATTTACTTAAACAGTATCAAATGCTCAAATTGGATCAATGGTTAGGGGGGTAAAAATGAAGCATGAGTGTCTTGATCATTGAATGATCGCAAAGAAAAGAATCGTGAGGTGAGGAGACAAACCAATAGTTGTTTGATATGACTCTTCTATCTCGCATGATTGTCATCCAGCCATTTTCATGGGTAGGGACTGGATGGGCAGCTCCATGTATCTACCCTGTAAGAAATTTTCTATTGCTTTTAGGTGCCATAAATTCGAGAATGTGGTTCCCTCTATAAATGAATGAGGAATACATCTAAGCCGTGCTAATTAAGCTATTCAAGTGCATATATTTTTATATTCATTTGGAGGTTTCTTTTTCTGGCATTTATTCCTGACCCATGTTATGTTCTTGGATACCCCAAGCTTGAATTTCTTGGCTCCCATCAGTGCCGCTGTTTTGGCTTTTATTAAAACCCATTTTTTCCTTTGGATTTCTTGTTCCCATTCTCTATCTTGGATGTAGCGTCCTCAACTTCCATGGCATCAACTCCTCCAGCACCCCATGGATCAGCCCAGCTTGGTGACTTACTCGCCATAGAATCTTTGTATCTTTTCAAAGTCAAAGCAAGGACACAAGTTTATGGAACCAATCCCAATGATCATAACCGTGTCTTAAATGCAACAAAGCAGAAAAATGGATTTTATCAGAAAATGTCAGCAATCATTTAAAGCTCCCTATCTTTAAGGCTATAAGCTAAACAAAAACATTGATTCAATCCCGGAAAATCATGCCATGTTTCGGATTCCATGCAAATGAACTAAGTTGTAACTTACTATATCTGCATTCGAGGTAGGCGAAGTGATTCAATCGACGCATGTTAGTTATAATGTTGGAGACATGCTGGTACATGTATTCTGTCCAGGTGAAGACTATTGTATCATACTAACAAGGCAACAACAGATTTATCCGGAAAATTTATACAAATTATGGGGCTTCAGTTTACAATTCTAGGTTTTCTCATCATTACTACAAATGAATGGTCTATCTTTACAGATACCTTCTATGTTTGTAAATAGGGGCGGCAAACAAATTTGACATGTGAGCAGGAATCGCACAACTTGCTGCAAACATATTTAACCAACCACTACACCCTTTCGGTCCCAAAGATTCACCGACACCCAACAAACCATGCTCCAATTGCTAATGATTGAGACAAGATTCTATGTATTGAATGTGCTTTCTATCCAAGAAATACAAGGAGAATTCATTAATCCTTTTAACTTTATCAATATGTCCTACAGTTTAGCAAAACAATGAACCCAAACGAATGTTTTTCAATACTTGGTCGGAATAAATGAATTATTGCCAATGACTCTTTTCCTAGGTGAAATAAATAGGGTGGGAATACCAGAAAGAAGTTCAAGGAATAGTGGATTAATTAGTAGAGACAAGCGACCTTGTTTAATTCACTCACGATTTCACCTCAAAATTCTCATCATCTCTTTAGCAACATGCTGCCAACAGTCACTGGCACTAATAATGTAGTGATGATTGCTTCCAAATAGTGGGATGGTGAAGTGTGATGTTGAGTCCTTTTAAGTGGTTGGGATTTAGTTAAGAGAGAGAATTAACCTACATTTATCATGTAAGTTCTGTAAAGTTGCCATTGGCCTGTTTCTAATTTCATGAATAGGCAGGTCATTGCATAGAGTAGACGTCATTCTGGATCAAATCTTTTAAATCATGAAATCTAAATTTGAAAAACTTTTTTTTTTATCATTTTGTTTAAACTTTAAAGATTCAAGAAAATCATAATAAGAATTACTACAATAAAACAAAATTGTGTGCAACAAAATATTTAGTCAACCACTTTAGCCTTTTCCGTCCAAAGTGTTGCCAAAGTTCTCAACAGCCAACAGCACCAATGATTTCCAGCAGGATTTTATATATACACTGTAAATTGCAAGTTGCAACCCAATCAAATTCTAACATGGCGCAAGTCAGTAAACCAATCTGTTTTTGAACACATTTCACTTTGATTTCCTGGTGGACTTGGATTTCTTCATTTTCCTGGACTTGTCATCAACACTGGTCCAAGTATATCCACTAGGAATAGCAAAAGGATCTGCTTGTTGTGCCATTGAAGAAGAACTACAATGCTGCTGCTGCTGCTTGCTCGCAGACACTGATTGACTATTGCTTCGCCTCAACCATGCCGTCGACGACCACGAGGAAGACGATGATGGTAAGGATGAATTATGCTTATCAGATTCTTGGTCCTCCTCTGTTTGGCCTCTTCCTCCATAAGAAAAATGTCTAGGACTTGACAGTGGAGTGTAGAAGTGCTCTGTTGATTGGAGTTCAACAAATTTTGTGAAGGTAATGATCACCCTCACTGTTGGGACGACTGGAATTGCAACCTGCCCCACCAAACAAGTAATCATGTTTTTAGCCGAAGTGCCATACCAATCAAAAACTGTTATAACCCACCTCGTTGTCTCTAACTACTCCCTATTTCAATACAATTACAATTCAAACGGTAAAGGACAGTTT
Organism: Durio zibethinus; assembly: GCF_047325235.1. Taxonomy (NCBI): domain Eukaryota; kingdom Viridiplantae; phylum Streptophyta; class Magnoliopsida; order Malvales; family Malvaceae; genus Durio; species Durio zibethinus. The sequence continues at coordinate 26,164,929 of NC_143169.1, forward strand.
AACGGTTGAACCACCCAAACACATTGATCCCACCTGATTCCCTGGACATCCATGATCATCACACGTCATCATCATTGGTTCGTCCACATAACGACGATGGATCATGTGACTCCGACCGATAATAAAATCAGGGCCCGACGAGGCAAGCCTTGTATGAGGAAAAAAGAAACCTCGGATGATGTGGGTCGGAATCACCGTTGGATCTAAAACAGACCAATGGGAGAAGCCACGTCAGCGAATCCAACCGAAGACGGAGTTCTCCCAAAAAAAAAAAGCTTCTCCACTAATCAGAGAAGAAGACAAAGCAAAGTGATGGTCACTTGCTTGCCTAAAGCATCAAAAGACCCAAAAAAGAGACACCCTCCTAAGGAGACATGCATCCACGTGGACCAACATTTTTAAGAAAAAAAAAAAAAAAGCAAAACAAAACAAACACTTCCTTCTTACCTTGACCGGAAATGTCCCCGGCGGGAATTTGGTAGTCAACAATTCTCGCAACCTTCGAACAGCTTTCACTTTATTAGCCAAAATGTCAAGTAACGGCAACAACTCTTCTATCTTTAATGGGAACTGTTCAGTTAACCAAACAGACGGCCGTAAACTTCTCACGTACTCTTTCTCCTTAGTTTGCGGAGGTGGCACCACCGTTGTAGTCGTCGCAAAAGTCGTCGATCTTCTAGGAGGCACAGCCGCCGCAGCTGAAGAAGGGAAAACATCCACACTCTTCCTCCCAACTGAAATCCACTCTCTCTCCTCTCTTACAAAGCTACTGTGCCTTCTCCTATCAGGCATAGCAAATTTCGGATTTTCACAAACCAAAAAACCATCATCGTCTTCGTCAAGCTCTAAAGGTAACACTTGTTCACTTCCCGCGACGTCGTTTTCGGAACTCGCAACCTTTCGTGATCTAAAGCTGAAGATCACGTTATGTATTTCGTAAACTTTAGCTTTCCATTCACCGACGCTCTCTGTTTTTTCTTGGCGTCTCCAGTTAGTTCTTCCTACGAGTTCCGCTCTGGTTACGTCCATTCCAGGTCGGTACACGCTCGTTTGGGAACAAAACCCTGCGATATCGGATTCACTCATCGGAGCTCTGGCATTTTCGAATGCGTCTGAGATTTTGCGAACGTCGCGGTTAAGGACTAGCAATGAGCCGCAAGGGATGTTATGGAGGTGATCGCCATCACCGAAAAAGAGAAAGCTTTGGTCGGTGCGTTGGATTTTTAAGCCGTCGAAGCCTGCTAATGAAGTATCGGCTCGGAGGTTACCGTCGCGTTTCCAGATCTTGTAGGTATCGGAAGGTGCAATTTTTCCGACAAATGGAATTACAGAGCTTTCGAAGTGGAAGGAGATTTCCATATAGAAGTCACGCATTCGGTGCAGGACGGCAATTAGGCGAGGTAAACGGCGGCGCCACTTGCACCAGGCGGAGCGGTGGTGGAGTTTTAGGAGAACCAGCGCAATGTCGGAGCTTCGGCGACAGAGAGCTTCCTGGAGTGGATTCCAGCCTGCAGCGTTCTGAAGCGACACGTCAGCGCCAGCAGCTGCGAGTGTTCTAGCAGCTGTGGCGTCGTTGAGGCGGACCGCGAGGTGGAGAGGAGTTTCACGGAAGGGTACGTCACGGCGATCAAGAACAGCGGAGATTTGATCTGCTACGCGCTCTTGACTCAGTGAGTCGCACTCGGAGTGGATCTGAGCAGGATCGGCTAGCTTTGGTAGAGTGGAAATCAGTCGAGTCAAAGTCGCATGATCACCCAAGACAACGGAGTAGTGGACAGGGCTGTGTTTGTACTCCTCCGGTTTGATAGCTGGAAACGGCATCGTCATGGACGCTGACGATGATCTGGACATTTTTCGTTTCAATTTTCAGTACTGTTTCTATTTGATTTCGCGAATTCTAGGGAGCCTGGTCTGAATTTTGAAAGTGAAGGAAAAACAAAATTGAACATGTAAAGGCTATTAGCATTGGGAGGGGTAAATTTGTCTTTTGGTAAAATTATTTTATGGAGCGGCGTGCAAAGAGGGAGAGGGACAAGATACACGCAATCTGGCGTGGCTTTTGTTGTTGATGCCCGAGTCTAATACAGGTCCAGTCTAAGACCAAACCCCACCACCATTCCTTTAACCTTCGGTTCATTGTTTGTCTTTTCCAGTTTCTTTTAATTTTTAAATAGATATAATTGTGTAGCTGCAGTGCATGGTACTGATGCTGTGCTCTGGTGACATCACGGGGTGTAGTTGGTCGGTCCCATTGATGTTTTACCAATCTAGCGGTTGTCTTCAATTCTTTTGAGCTACACTAATGAGATCACTGGGTCAGAGGATAGCCTTTTTACAACTCTTTTGATGCTAGTATTTTCTAAAATTTGACAGAATCTTTAATTTTTGCTCAGAATTTTGAATTCCCTCAGCTCAAACTCAATCATTTGGACAATAATTACTTTAAAACTCTTTGCCTGTTATTCTTAAAAGAGAGCGAGAAAGAGAGAGAGATTGACCAAATGTTAAAACCAGGGAAGCTTATTTGGTGAGAAATTATTGGTTTGGTTTTCCCACAACTAGAATATAAAAAGGAAATGGAACATGAGTGAGCAGTGGATATATGAATTTGAACCAAAATAAATAAATGAGTGAAATCAGAAATGGAATGATTTTGTGGGGCATAAGAAAGATGGAAAAGAAAGAGAGTACAAGAAAAGAATTTTGTCGTGACCAAGCGCACCTAAGAACAGGGAATTATGTCTCCGGCAACAAGGACCAAACCCTAACGGATTTCACTCCCTACGATGCCACTGCCTTATCACCCCAAACCCAAAAAAATTTCGCCTCCCTTTTGCTTTACCATTACTTTGTCTCCTCTTGTTGGATTTTTATCATCAATAATGCTGATGTATCATTTTTTTAGCATGGAAAATGATCATAGATCCAAAGGGTGATAGCAACATCATATACTCACAATCTCTTAAATTTAAGGCACTCTCATGTGCATATTCATAATGACTAGTCACTTTCTCTTTTTTCTAGCATTTCATATAGCTTACATAAGCTCATTAATAATGTCTCCTTTTTTTTCTAGATTTCTTTTTCCATATCAGGAAGGCCATTAACATCTGCTTCGAACAAGTGTAGTGCCAAAAGAGGAATGGAAAAGTGAAAATGAAAAAAGAAAAATGAACATTGGAGTTGAAGTGGGATCAATGCTTTGATAGCATTAGCTAGACTTGATAATTTGTGTAATTATATTATATTTTGTGTTAGATGTAATTGTAAACACCACATAAATAAATTTGACATGAACATAATATTTTATTATATATATTACACGTAGCATAATACGATTAATATATTTAAAATTAATTTATATTTAAATAATACGATATGATATGACACGATATTATTAATATAATTATATATGAATAATATGATCAAACATGATTAATATATTTATTTAAACAAAAAATATCATTTAAATTAGTATTTAAACAAAAAATTATTTAAGAATTGAATATTTATAATTTACCTAAACTCCAAAATAATATGATAAATATAATTATTAATTTATTTCTTAAATAAATTAAAATAAATTAAAATTTTGTATATTATAAATAGTACTATACTTTAAACGTATCATTACTGTTTGATATGAACACAATACGATAAATGTCATATCTTAAACGTATCGACATAATTAAGATACAAAATAAAATTATACTAAATTTTTATTTTTTTATTATTTTTTTATCGTATCATTATATCATATTTAAAATTATCAAATTTTATTAATATTATTGAAAAGATCATGAAGCTAGGCAGTGTCACCTTAGGCCTACTACTTAACTGTCCTATGATGCAGCCTGCTTTTAGATTCAGGCCCGTAAGTATAAGGCTTTGTGATTTTTTTGGGTTATGAGAATAGAGAGACTAAATCACAAAGCAGAGCTTATGACTATTTACATTAAGCAAATTTAACGTATGTAATATATGAATGGCTAATATCTACTCATTAAGTATTATTTTTTATATGCAAAGTTCTCGGGATTTGGTCAATGGAATTAGGAATTAAATACAATATTAACATATTACATAACTGGCAACTCATTAAGTTTTTAGTATTTACTTTGTGGGTGAAAAATTGCAATTTTCTTAAAATAGAAAAAAATGAGATAAATTAATGTATAATTATTTAAAAATGAAAAAAAAAAAAAGCAGAATGAATTTAATTTCTATTTTAGAAAATAGTTAAAAACTTAAATATCTTTAAAATTTTATATCATTTTATTTTTTTATTTTTAAATAATCTCAATTGGTATCACTTGACTCGTAATATAAAATTCAATCAAAGCTTCTAATATCTAAATAGTGTCGATATATGATAAAATACATGGCTGATCTCTACTTATTAAATATTAAAAAATATACTGATAAAAAAGATGAGGCAGAGTTATAAACCTAAGCATAATTATTATTATTATTAAATTGCGCTGTTTGAAAAATGATTTTAGATTGCTAACTTCACAATCAAGTATTAGCCAAAAAAAAAAAAAGGAAAAAAAACTTAACTATCAAGTAATCAAATTCAACATCTACTGCTCATTGTTGAATTTTCAACTTGACCCATGGCGACTTGTTGACCCCATGAAACACCACACTTACCCCATGAAAGACCACACTTACAGGCAAGTACTTCACTCCGAGAAGGCACCAAGAACAACCTGATCGTCCAGGATCATGCATCTTTCCTCTTCGTTAGACTCTTACCACGAAATATGCAAGAAAATTCTTCAACTCTCTCCTTCCTGGTCCTGGATATACATGGCCACAAGCCAACAAGCCAACACCATGCTTATATAAAGAGACCCCCAAGAAATTATGCCCACCAACGTAGCAAAAACTACTACACCACTTCTTTTACAAAAAGAAAGATTCCATCTTCAGAATTCTGCAACCTAACCAAATTTCCTAGGCTCTCTTAACTAGATTCGTCAGTTGCTTTTCTGCTTCTAATAAGGTTGTTTCGGAGGGAGAGGACAGTCCACGAGCATCAACCAAAGTTAAAGCTGGTAGTGAAGCCAAATCAAAGGAAAGCAAGGCTAAGAAAAGCCCTCCAATTCCGATGACTTACTTCCCCATTGGAACAACATCTTCTCGCCTGTGAATGACTGCAACCTGCTTTAATTTCCCTGCATGCCAGCTGCTCCAAGGGCCCATATATATTATATCACCATTCTTTTTTTTTTCTTTTAAAAATTCTATTAATTTCCTTTTATCTTCGACAATATTAATAATGTTTGTTTGATGAAATCTACACTTTAGTTATTGATTTTTTTTTCTTTAGCAGGATTAAAGGAAGGCAGTTGTATGTGCAAATAGCGGTTTATAGATGTATAATTAAAAAATGTTAATAGCATATTATTCTTTTTGTACCAAATTATTAACTCTTTGATGTTCAATAATTGAGCCAGTCATTTACAAACTCAAGTTTGTCATGTAATTTCGTTATAGGCTTCTAGCTAGTTAATGAGTAATGATCTTTAAGTTCTCTCCTGTAGATTCTAAAAGGGAAAAAAAAAAGGAAAAGAAATCGATCAACAAACAAAATGAATTTTTTCTTTACTAAATTTCAGATTTTGCTAAATCATGTAGTATTTGAATTGAATTTTAATTTGGCTCAACTACTTTCCTTGAACAATTCCCAGCCCAGCTGCATCTGAATGAGCTCAAATACTTTACTTTTTCCCCTTCAAAAGAGATAATGATGCAAGTACAATATGTCAATACCCAAAAGAAGCAGTTTATAAGAAAATGTGTTTTGCTTGTAAGTAATAAAATAGAGAGAGAACAAGCATCAATTTGAATAAGTAAATTAAGTAGAGGTGCAGTATATGTAGCAAAATAACATCAATTGCTATACCATACATAACACAATGACGTCTCTAGCTAGCTAGCATATATAGTTGTTATATTTAGCTCTCAATCTTATGATGATCAGTATCTCACAGGCAAAGCAACGCCAAACAATAACATCATTGTCGACACACGGTTCTCAACTTTTGTTTTGTTCTGCATTTTTTCGTAGCGTTTAATTAGCAACCAAAGCCCATCATAGTCCATAGACATCAACATTACGAGTGCAGTGGGGACTCCGGAGAAGAAAAAGTTGCTCTTTTAGGCATATTAAAAAGATGCGTTGAAACTTTTATAATTGTAATCAATGACTTTTTTTTAGCATTGATTTTTAGAGTCTAAATGATATCTCATATCCAAATGGTTCATGAATTTTTTTGCATAAAATAATAATAATATTAATAACCAAATTACCTTTCAATTTGTAGAAAAAGACATTGATATAAAAATAATTGATATAAAGTAAAATGTATATAGAAAAGAAGTCTTAATCTTTAGTTCTTACCTTAGATGGTTGAATCTTTAACTTTTTCTACGAATCATCCATCGAAACACAAAGTGAACTGATTATTTTACAAACATATAAGTGATAATAGTTACAAATTACAAGTTTGCTCAGACAAAAAAAAAAAGATGATGCGTGATTGTAACTCAGTGAAACAACAAAAAATTTTCATCGACCTCTTCTATTACTATTTCAAATGTAGAGTTGTAAATAGTATCGGTGGAATAATATATTAGATTGGTAACTTATTAAGCATACAGTATTCACTTTGTGGGTCAAAAATTATAATTTTCTTAAAATAAAAAAAGAGATAAATTAATATAAAATTATTTTAAAATGAAAAAAGCAGAATGAATTTTAAAATATTTAAATTTAAATTTCATTCCTATTTTAGAAAAAGCAGAAAAGTAATATCTTTAGAAATATATATTTCAATTTATTTTTTATCTTTAAATAATTTTTATTGATATCACTTAACTCGTAATATCAAACTCAATCAAAGCTTTTATATATGTAGTATAGATATATGATAAACCGATGGCTAATCTCTACTTATTAACTACTAAAAAATATACTGATGAAAAAGATGAGGAGGTAGAGTTATCAGTCTATGCATTGTTATTACTATATTACGCTAATGTTTGAAAAATGATTTTAGATTGCTTACTTCACTATCAAGTATTGGCAAAAAAAGAAAAAAAAAAACTTAACTATCAAGTAATCACATTCAACATGTGCTGCTCATTGTTGAATTTTCAACTTGACCCATGGCGGCTTGTTGACCCCGTGAAACACCACACTTACAGCCAAGTATTTCATCCCTAGAAGGCACCAAAAACAACCAGACCGTCCAGGATCATGCATCTTTCCTTTTCGTTAGACTCTGCTACGAAATATGCAAGAAAATTCTTCTACTTTCTCCTTCCTGGTCCTGGATATACCTGGCCACAACCCAACAAGCCAGCACCTTATATAAAGAGACCCCAAGAAATTATGCCCACCAACATAGCAAAAACAACTACACTACTTCTCTTACAAAAGAAAGATTCGATCTTCAGAATTCTGAAGCTAACCGAACTTCCATGGCTCTCTTAACTAGCTTCGTTAGTTGCTTTTCTGTTTCTAATAAGGTTGCTTCCGAGGGAGAGGACAGTCCACGAGCATCAACCAAAGTTAAAGCTAGTAGTGAAGCCAAATCAAAGGAAAGCAAGGCTAAGAAAAGCCCTCCAATTCCGATGACTTACTTCCCCATTGGAACAACATTTTCTCGCCTGTGAATTGTTGCAGCCTAATTTACTGCCCTTGCATGTCAGCTGCTCCAAGGGCCTATATATATATATATATATATATATATATTATATCACCATTCTTGTTCTTTCTTTTAAAAATTCTATTAATTTCTTTTCATCTTCGACAATATTAATGATGTTTGTTCGAGGAAACGTACACTAGAGTCATTGGTTCTTTTCTTTAGTAGGATTAAAGGAAATAAGTTGGAGTTTTAGCAGGCAGTTGTTATAGGCTTATAGCTTGTTAATGAGTAATGTTTTTAAGTTCTCACCTGTAGATTCTAAAATGAAAAGAGAAAGAATTTGATTAACAAACCAATTGAATTTTTTTCTTTACTAAATTTCAATTTTTGATAAATCATGTAGTATTTGAATTGAATTTTAATTTGAGCTCAAATACTTTCCTTTTCCCCCTTCAAAAGAGAGATGAAAGTACAATATGTCAATGCCCAAATGAAGCAGTTTAGAAGAATATGCATGTGTTTTACTTGTAAGTAATAAAATAGAGAGAAAAAGCAGCAATTGAATAAGTAGAGGTGTAGTAGACGTAGCAAAATAACATCAATTGCTATAAGAATATACTGTACAGAATACATCGATGTTTCTAGCTAGCTAGAATTTATAGTTGTTATATTTGGCTCTCAATCTTATGATGATCAGTATCTCACAGGCAAAGCAACGCTAAACAATAACATCATTGCCGACACACGCTTCTCAACTTTTGTTTTATTCTGCACTTTTTCGTACGTAGCATTTAATTAGCAACCAAACCCCATCCTCCATGGTTCATGGACATCAATGTTACGAGTGCATTGGGGACTCCGGAGAAGGAAGAAGTTGCTTTTTTTTGCATATTGGAAAGATGCCTTGAAACTGTTATAATGCAATTGATGATATTTTCTTAGCATTGATTTTTAGAGTCTAAATGATGTCTCATATCCAAATGGTTCATGAAATTTTTGCATGTAATAATAAAATTAATTACCAAATTACTGCTCAATTTAGAAAAAAAAAAAAAAAGACGTTGATATTAAAGTAATTGATATAAAAGTAAGTGTTTATAGAAAAGAAATCTTTAATCTTTAGCTCTTACCTTGGACAATTGACTTTTTAACTTTTCCTACGAATCATCTGATGAAACACAAATGAGCTGATTATTTCACAAACACACAAGTGATATAGTTTTAAATTATAAGTTTTCTTAAAACAACAAAAATGATGGGTGACTGTGACTCTAAGTGAAACAACAAAAAAATTTTCTTCGATCCCTTCCATTAATATTTCAAATGTAGAGTTGAAAATGGCATCGATAAAAAGATGGTTAACTCTGACTGCGATTGGATTATTAAAATAATCTAATGATAAGAAAATTAAAAAATAAAACTTATCTTTCAAATTCAAAATAGTAAAAGACAAATCTAATCAATTTTAGTAGAGATATACATTCAAAACTTACAAGATATATATATATATATATTCTTAAATTTTGGCTAAATTTAAAAGATAAAGATAAATTTTGAATTTAATTTTTTGAATTCAAAATTTATACAAAATTTTTAATCTTCGATAGATTTTTATTTTGAATTTAAATAATTGATTAAATATAATTATTCTATAAATCAATTTTAGAGGATGATATATCTATGAGATTTTTAAATTTAACAATACATATATTTAGATTATTAGAAAATCCATTTTTACAAAATAATATATCTAAATTAGATTGTTACTAATAATTTAAAAATTATCCATGTAGATATATTTTGTCATTATAGTAAAAATTTAAGAATTTTTATATGTGTCAAAAAAAGAAATCATCCACCTAAACATCCATATAAATAATTTTTAGTATGTAATATTATATGTTGTAATATAACATATACTTGCTTGTAACCCATGCAATGTATAAATTATTTTACTTATTTAACTATGTGTTTATATCGTAAAATTTGTATTTTTCCTACAATTATATATAAGTCTTTAAAATTTTATGACATATATAAAATAGAAATATATATTCAATTAACACGTCATAAAAAAAATTAAATTTTACTATTATTATCTTGATCAAAATTCTTAAAATAAATGTGAAAAAAAAAAAAGAAATATTAGATATGGATTGAAAAGTAAAAAAGAATTGAATATAATATAATCTATATAAATATAATCTTAATCTTCCCATTCATTATGTTCTTCATTCCTCACTTTTCATTTTTTAAAAAAAGAAATTCAAAGAATTCGTCGAATATGAAGATGTCTTTAATAAAACTTCCCAACTTCATTGGTCATCCGGTTGTCTCTCACTAAAAATCAGGACACTTTGAAGAGTTTCAGTTGACCATCTCCATTTGCTACTGTATTGCTATATCTAATAATGTATACAATGACTCTTTTAAAATAAAATTTTCTTTTACTTTTTATGTTACGTAAATCCAGTTTGATTGTTTGTTTTTAAATATACATTTATAGAATAGTTGAATGTAGGGAAAATAAAGCTATTATGCTTCATGCTCATTTATAAATATTAAAGCATACTTGCTATATTAGAAGAAGACAAGTGTGAACTTTTACCTTAATGCATTGTCTGTCTTTATTAAAGTTTGTAAAAATTTATCTTAAAAAAAAAAAAAAAACTAGCTAAATACAAAATGGCAGCAGCGTGTGGGAATTACCTAATTATTATTATATTACAATAAGACAAGTATATAAACTTTTACCTTATTATAAATTATGCATTGTCTATCTTTATTAAAGTTTGTAAGAATTTATCTTAAAATAAAACACCCAAATACAAAACAGCACCAACGTACGGAAACAACCTAGTTATTATCATATTACGCTATGTTTGAAAAATGATTTTAGATTGCTTGCTAACTTCACTATCAAGTATTGAAGAAGAAAAAAAAAAAAAAAAAACTTAACTATCAAGTAATCACATTCAACACCAGCTGCTCATTGTTGAAATTTTCAACTTGACCCATGGCGGCTTGTTGACCCCCATGAAACACCACACTTACATACAAGTATTTCATTCCGGTTAGGCATCAAAATCAACCTGATCGTCCAGGATCATGCATCTTTCCTCTTCGTTAGACTCTTCTTCGAAATATGCAAGAAAATTCTTCAACTTTCTCCTTCCTGTTCCTGGATGTACCTGGCCACAACCCAACAAGCCACCACCTTATATAAAGAGACCCCAAGAAATTATGCCCACCAACATAGCAAAAACAACTACACTACTTCTCTTACAAAAGAAAGATCCGATCTTCAGAATTCTGAAAGTTAACCGAATTTCCATGGCTCTCTTAACTAGCTTCGTTAGTTGCTTTTCTGGTTCTAACAAGGTTGCTTCCAAGGGAGAGGACAGTCCACGAGCATCAACCAAAGTCAAGGCTGGTAGTGAAGCCAAATCAAAGGAAAAGAAGGCTAAGAAAAGCCCTCCAATTCCGATGACTTACTTCCCCATTGGAACAACATTTTCTCGCCTGTGAATTGTTGCAACCTGCTTAATTTACTTCCCTTATATGTCAGCTGCTCCAAGGGCCTATATATATATATATATATATATATATATATATATATATATATATATTGTGTCTCCATTCTTTTTCTTTCTTTTAAAAGTTCTATTAATTTCTTTTCGTCTTCGACAATATTAATAATGTTTGTTTGATGAAATCTACACTTTAGTTATTGAATTTTTTTTCCTAAGTAGGATTAAAGGAAGGCAGTTGTATGTGCAAATAGCGGTTTTATAGATGTATAATTAAAAAATGTTAATAGCATATTATTCTTTTTGTACCAAATTATTAACTCTTTGATGTTCAATAATTGAGCCAGTCATTTACAAACTCAAGTTTGTCATGTAATTTCGTTATAGGCTTCTAGCTAGTTACTGAGTAATGATTTTTAAGTTCTCTCCTGTAGATTTTAAAAGGGAAAAAAAAAAGGAAAAGAAATTGATCAACAAACAAAAGGAATTTTTTCTTTACTAAATTTCAAATTTTGCTAAATCATGTAGTATTTGAATTGAATTTTAATTTGAGGTCAACTACTTTCCTTGAACAATTCCCAGCCCAGCTGCATCTGAATGAGCTCAAACACTTTACATTTTCCCCTTCAAAAGAGATAATGATGCAAGTACAATATGTCAATACCCAAAAGAAGCAGTTTATAAGAAAATGTGTTTTGCTTGTAAGTAATAAAATAGAGAGAGAACAAGCATCAATTTGAATAAGTAAATTAAGTAGGGGTGTAGTAGATGTAGCAAAATAGCATGCTATATCAATATACTATATAGAATAGAACGATGTCTCTAGTTTAGATCTCTTTAAGGATTAGGTTACCATTTAAGTCTGAAAATTTATCCAAAATTTTAGATAGTTTGAACAAAAAATTAAAATTCACTAAATGGATTTGAGCATAATTTGATTTGATTCAAATAAAATATATAATTAAAATATTATAATTTCATAAATATATATATGAATTTTTATTTTTATATATTATTTTTATAAAAAAATCAAATTTTTTATTATATAAATTAGAATTAATGAATGGGTTTGAAAATTTTTTTCAATTTAGATCAAATTTACAAAAATTTTGAGATATGATATATCAAGCTAAATCGAACTTAAATATAACATATAAACTATTAATATTAAATATAAATACCTCTACTCTGGATAATTATCATATATAGTTGTTATATTTGGCGCTCAATCTTTAGGATGATCAATATCTCACAGGAAAGCAACACGACACAGTAAATCAATGCCGACACATGCTTCTCAACTTTTGTTTTATTCTTAACATTTTCGTAGCATTTAATTAGCAACCAAACCCATCCTCCATAGTCTATAGACATGAACATTATGAGTGCAGTGGGGACTCCGGAGAAGGAAAAAAGTTGCTCTTTTTTGCATATTGAAGTGGCATATTTAGCAAAAGTAAATCTTCCAATAAATGTTTTTCAACTTATTGCTGTTGGTGCTTAAGCTAGATATCTAGGAGAATGGGTTTTTAGTGATATATATAAATGTCACCAAATGATTCGCGATGTTTGTTAAAAATGCTATTAAGAACATCAATTATACTTGCATAAAAAAAAAACCATATTTTAAAAAAAAAATCACTAACTTAACGGTATTTGTATCCAAAAATACTGTTAAATTTAATGACATTTTTACGCACAAACGCCGCTAAATTATAAAAATTAACGACATTTGTACATAAAAGTGTCACTAAATTTAAAGGTATTTTTGAATACAAACATTGCTAATTTGGTCATTTAGCGATATTTTTCACTACAAACATTGCTAATTTGGTAATTTAGCAACGTTTTTCACTACAAATGCAGCTAAAGTAAGAAATTTATTTTTTATAATTTATTTTAATATTTATTATTATAATTAAATAAAAAATTATTGAAAGAAATAAAAACGAACTTAGATTTTATAAATTGAATATTATAAATATTTAAATATCTAAATACAAAAGCCAATTTTTTTATTTCCATAGTAACAGCCACACTTAAAGAATACTTGGCATGAGAAAGCAAAGAACATTATTATTGAATTAACAATCATACATTGTATAAGCCTTTCACATGAACAAGTGTATAGAATCGAATCAGAACAAATAAATTTGCCATTGACGAGTTACATGTAATCTTACAGGCCTCAAGAGGCAGCATACTACAAAAGAAAGAAAGCTTCCTAATACATTTTGGCTTAAATTTTGAGCAAAAAAATTGTAACATATGGGGACTTTTTGGCTCATTATCTATTAATGATATATAAATTCTACTTCTACAAGATAAGCTAGCTAGTGCATTATAACAAATTATAAAATGGAAGGATGGATCATTTCTTTTCAACAATTGCAAAACTTGTAATGAACAGATAAAAACGTCACCTTAAATATGTTTGTCCCTATATGAGCATCAACAGCACTAAAAAGGTCATTAAGAAGGTACATGTCACAATCCTGGTAAACAACTCTAGCTAGTTGTACTCTTGCTTCTGGCCACCACTGAGGTTAATTCCATGTTCTCCAATTTCAGTCTGATCACTGAACTCCATCATTTCCAAGTCTTTCTCCAAACAACAAACCCTTATAACCTCCTTATATTTCTCCCTGTTCATTGGTAAACCAAATAGTATGTTCTCCTGAATTGTCCCATTCTGAATACAAGATGTTTGAACTACATATGTTGTTGTCCCACAAAGCTTAACATGTCATGTAAGTAGCAACAAATGCATTTAACAATCATTCATTTTTCTATTGCATTCTTATGATGATGTTGTTGCATCTTAAACAATCAGCAAGTGAAACTTGACTTGAGATATCCAACTATCAGAAGACCACAAGGATAAATAAAGTGGTCCATTAGTATTTCAAGACGAGTCCCAGAAGAAATTTTAAACAAATGAGAAAAAAAGCACAATTCACCAAGTCCCATATAAGAGCTAACCTTCGTCTAAAAAAATTTGCATGAACAACCAACTAGCATTAAATGCAATCATTTTAATCAAACAAACCAGAGCAAAATGCATATATAATGAAGAGGGGAAAGACACAACTTCATTCTTAGGTTGCATACCTTCCCTAATATTTTATGCATCTCACTAAGAACTGAAGCTAGGATAGAAGACTTCTCAGATCCCGCAATCCCAACTATAGCGGCAGGCTGCCCTTTATTGACCTCTAAAAAAGTCCAAGGCAGCATGCTACAAAAAGTCCCCATATGTTACAATTTTTCTTGCTCAAATTTAGGTTAAGAAGATTTATTCCAAGTTGAACTAATAATACTCTCATTCAGCTATAGAAGAACCCCCCTTCATACATGGCTCAGCATTTTTTTATTGCTGGAACTCCAAGTGCTGGCAGCTCCATAGCTGCAATGTTCTTGGCTGTTCAGTCTTTGTTCTTTGTTTTTTTTTTGTTTTAAATTTATTTTAAGTTTTTTTTTACATTCCTTTACTTATTATTTAGCTCTACTTTAGTTCCTTTGAGCAAACATTTTCCATTGTATTCAACACAGTTTTTGAGTTTCCAGGTTTGATGTTAGCTACTGTTTAATTAATTTTCAATTTAATTTCAGTTTCAACAAATCATGAGCTTTTTATATGTTGATTCTCTATTTGTTAGCTTGAATTACAATGCTTCCTCTTGATCAAATAGTTCAAATTGAGTTAGCAAATTTAATTTTTTTTAAATGTTGTGTTGTTTTAGGATTTTATTTTGTTTCGGTTTTTGCTACTTTTCAAGTTCAATTCGGTCTCAATTTGTATCAAGCTTTTTAGTACTTGTTCATCTATAAGTTATCTAAGCTTCTATAAACTTTGAGAGCAAAATTTCATATATTTTTAGCTAGATCTAAGATTTAGTAGGAGCTGTTCTATTTTCTAAGCTGAAATTCCAGATTCTATTTTGTTATGGTTTTGGATAAATTTCAAGTACTAAATGATGTCCAATGCTCTTGAAAATTTATATGCATGTTCACATATTAGTTAGTTATTTCCACAAAAAATTTGGGGATCAAATACTATCAAATGAGAGTGGAAACCGAATTTTAATCGAATGCTATCCAGAACTAGTTTCCAGATTTTGATGTTTGCTTTAGGTTGTTGTTGCTTTGATTTTTCATGGCTGTTTGGGGGTTGATAAGGATGGTACAAGGTGGCTATTGGGTTCAGCATTCACCTAGAAGGCACCTTGTTACTTGAATCAAGTGTTTTAAATTTTTGTTCGATTTATTTTCATGCTACTGCTTTACTACCACAATAATTTTGGGTTTTAGTTTGCTTGTTCATTTATCTGAGTTTGGTTTCTGTATTAATCTTCTTGCTATTTAATTTTCATGTTTCTTTAATTATAATGCCATTTACGATCAGTTAGCTAGCCAAACCACCATAATCATTATAAGAGTAGTGCACTGTGGATTTCCAGGTTAATTTACCCAGGTAAGAAATATAAAAGAAAACCTCAGGAATAAAGAACTGGTAACCTCAGAAATGCAGCCAAGTATTTAAACTAAAAAAAAAAAAAAAAATCATAGACACGGATCACTTGTAGTTTACCTATAGGAAGTGGTCAACTTAGAAAAATATAACATTTAACAGTTTAACATCATATTGCATGTCAGTATACAATTACTTTAAACATCAAAAGCATATGAAAACAAAATCTCACCTCTTTCATCGCTAATTTTATGGCAACCACCATAAGAATCTATCGTGATATTCGCTTTTTCAAGCCCAACAAAAGCTTCCAAATGAAAGTTGGGGGCACCACAGTTAGAAATGAAAGCAACCACAAAGGCCTTCTCAGCTGCAAGAGCTTCCAAAATCACGGTATATTACCTAACGACCTTGCAAAGACCAAAAAAAGACCTTGATCATACTATCATTTGACCTCAAAAAAAAAAAAAAAAGAAGAAGAAGAAGAAATAGTGAAGAAACCTGCTCAGCACCAAAAACCCAGATGGGATCCTTGTCAAAATCCCTTGAATAAGCCACCGAAAACTTCAATCCCGAACTTTTCAACGCCATCAACCTCTACTCCACCAAAAGAATGTGATTTATAGAACATTCCAGGCCATGAATCGAAAAAGGCAGCGTTTTTGGCCATGTCAAGACGACCCAGAAACGTAATTTCATCTATGACCACAAGTAAATTGTGGAATTAAATATAAGAATGATCTAAAATAAACCAACCATTCAGATTTCAGGGTTTGACAAAACAAATAGCTCAATAGAAGGAGATTGGGATCCGGAAAACAAAGTGAAAGAAAGAAGAGAAGAGAATGGGATTTGAAAGAAGAAAGGAGAATGAGATTTGAGAATGAGAGAAGACAAAAGAGAGATTTGCGAAAGGGTAGAAGTTCGCGTGAAAAAGAAGAGGCGGGGAATTTTGGAAAAATTTGCGGCGTTTATAAAAATAAACGCCATTAAATTTTGTAATACAGTGGCGTTTACCAAAAAAAAAAAATGTCTCTAAACTATTTTATATAGAGGTATTTATATAATAAATACTGTTAATTTTTATTTTTATTAGTATTTGTATTCATAAATATCGTTATTCAAAAATTTTGTGATATTGTGATAAAAATCATCATGATTTTTATAAAAATACGAAATTAACAGTATTTATAAATAAAATGTCATTAAAAATTTATCCTTAATTTTCATATTTATTTTGTAGTGTGACTATACAATTGCTTAAATCCCATGCATCTATGTAATAAGGCTGATAAAAAGACAAGTTAAGAGTAATAAAGAAATGTGGGTGGTTGAGAAACAAACACTTCATTACGGGGAAATCATCAGTTTAATATTCAGCCTGTACCATTAAAGTTTTTCCTATTTGAATACAAACAAGGAATTATATGGAAACATTTGGGTCAAATGAGGTCGTCATTGCGAGCGTTGTTCGTCTTCAAGGCTGAAAAAGAGGGTCTTTCGGGGATATTTCTAGTGTCACTTCCAATAAGCCCTGCGATAATCAATTCAATTAATACTACTATAGTGATTTGTCAAAGATGCATGAATCCTTTAACCCCAAAGATCATGAATTTAGCTGCCGTATCAACGTATGGTTCGTCAAAGTAAAAGATAATCATGAATCATAATATATATATATATATATATATTATATTTGAATTTGTTAGAATTGAATTTTAATTATAAATAAAAGTTTAATATTATATAACAAATCACACTGTATTTGTCCTACATATAACTTAAAGTACAAATTAAAATATTATATATATCACTTTAGAAGTTTACAAAGATTTTTAATGAAATGGACCACCAACCATAAAGCATACTGACAGCCTTGTTGCCGCATTTTAGTGTCCTTTTAAAGCATCACCACACTAAAGTTCAGCTTTTTGTTTTTGATAATTTGAAATATAATATAATAATATAAAATAAAATAATATAAATAAAAAATATAAAAATAATATAATTTAAAATTTTAATAAAAATTATAAATAAATTTAATAAAATTTAAAAACTTTATTTTATATTTTTATATTAATATAAATTATAATACATAATTTTTATATAAAATATAATATAAATATATAAATTATTAATATTTTAATAATACAAATAGGAAAAATTATTAAAACTACCCCACTCCTTCGTCAATTTCCATACGACTTTGCAGGTCATATGAATAATTGAGATAAACACGACCCAAACAGGTTTTCTTTGTTTTTTTTTAAGATAAGCATTGAAATTATTGGTAGTATTTGAAAGGATAAAAATTGAAGTTTCCATAACTTTTGACCACATATTTAGTTTTCCTTTTGTGTGTTACTCATTCTTAAGCAGTTTTCTCAGGGTGGGGGTTTTTCATGGGTAACTTTCAAAACCTTTCTATTTTTATCTGATATGAAACAAAACAAAAAAAAAAAGTTTTTTTCTCTTTTTTTTTAATGGAAAATAGAGGGAGAAAAATGCAATGAGATATTTTTCACCCCATTCAAAAATAAGGAAAAAATTGGACCTTTGCTGCTAGTGTGGACCGCTCTGATTGAACCAAATGACTCTGGAGAGCTGAAGTCTTAAAAAATCGCATAATTTAAACCACACCTTAAACCCTCAAAAAAAAAAAAAAAAGAATGACCAGAAAATAAAAAAAGGAAAGATAAAAATCGAATAATCTAAGAAATTAAGGTGACCATTTTTTGCAGCCTCCATGAAATAACTTAAACCGTCTCTACGTTGACCACGTCTCTCTTGTGCTGGCCACGTGACGGAAGCAATGAGCGACTAGATTAGCCTCCATCCAACCAAAATCAGCCACGTAAGCCAACGCAAGGTATCTAAAATAGCGTCCAGGTTCAATGAACCTGGTATCATGCCTTTTATCAGGCCATTATTTAACCCTCTAACCCTTTCTTCCTCGATCACTAAACACAGAGAAAGACCGAAGGATCCTTATTCTTTATTTATTTATTATTCTTCTATTTCTGTTTATTAAAACAAAATTGTAATTTTTTGAAAATGGCGTTTGCGGTTACTTCTTCTTCGAATGCAGTTTCTGGTTCCAGCTTTTCTCGTTCAAGTGCCTCTTCTGACATCAAAGGTACTTTAATTATGTTATTTTCTTCTTCTTTTTTTTCCTTGAATTTTGCTTTTTTTTTTTTTTGTTAATTATGTTTATTGATGTTTTGTCTGGGTTTTTCAGTTCCGCAAATTGGTTCATTTCGTTTAGCGGATCGCCATGCAACGGTGAATCTGTCTCACAAACGTAGCGCAATGAAGCCCGTAAATGCGGAGCCAAAACGGAATGATCCCATGGTTCCTCTGGCAGCAACAATCGTTGCTCCAGGTAAAACTTCAAAAATCATTTTTTTAATTTTTTAATTTTAATTTTAATTTAATGGTGATTAAAAAGGCTTAATCGCGATTAATTATTGATGGTTTAACAGAAGTATCGCCAAAAGTAGAGGTGGAGGATTACGAGCAATTGGCCAAAGAACTTGACAACGCTTCTCCACTGGAAATCATTGATAAGGCTTTAGAGAAATTCGGAAACGACATTGCTATCGCCTTTAGGTATCCTTTCTTTTGTTTTCCCTTCTTAGCTCAAAAGTATATAGCAAAGCATCTTACTCGAATATTCTCACTATCGGAAGTATCCGAAATAAGTGCAGTTTTTTAATGTGCTAAAGCCGCTATTACTTTCCATTTTCTGATATGAATCATAGTTTTGAGTGTTAATTAGTAATGGGACTTTATTTTTAATTTTTGCAGTGGGGCAGAGGATGTTGCTTTGATCGAGTATGCGAAACTGACTGGTAGACCATTTAGGGTGTTCAGCCTTGATACTGGTAGGCTGAATCCGGAAACTTATAGATTCTTTGATGAGGTTGAGAAACACTATGGAATTCGTATCGAGTACATGTTTCCTGATGCTGTTGAAGTTCAGGCATTGGTGAGGAGTAAGGGGTTGTTTTCTTTTTACGAGGATGGCCACCAAGAATGCTGCCGTGTCAGGAAAGTGAGGCCTTTGAGGAGAGCACTCAAGGGTTTGCGTGCTTGGATTACCGGTCAAAGGAAAGATCAGTCTCCGGGAACTAGGTCGGAGGTTCCTGTTGTTCAAGTGGACCCTGTTTTTGAAGGAATGGATGGTGGGATTGGTAGCTTGGTGAAGTGGAACCCAGTCTCCAATGTTGATGGTAAAGACATTTGGAATTTCCTCCGGGCGATGAATGTGCCTGTCAATTCTTTGCATACCCAAGGATATGTGTCTATCGGTTGCGAGCCTTGCACAAGGCCAGTATTACCAGGACAACATGAAAGGGAGGGAAGGTGGTGGTGGGAGGATGCCAAGGCCAAGGAGTGTGGTCTTCATAAAGGAAATTTGAAACAAGACAGTGCAGCACAACTTAATGGCAATGGGAATGGGGCTTCCCATTCCAATGGTACTGGCACCCAAAGTGACATTTTCAATAGCAAGAGCTTGGTCACACTGAGTAGGACAGGAATTGAGAATTTGGCAAGATTGGAGAGCCGGAAAGAACCATGGCTTGTTGTGCTTTATGCCCCATGGTGCCCTTTTTGCCAGGTAACCCCTATTTCTAATTATGCAGAATTTAGTTGAAATATGTTGGTTTTTGTCTTCAATCTAACGATCAATCTGTGAATTTTGAGCAGGCAATGGAAGAATCGTATGTTGAATTGGCTGAGAAGTTGGCAGGTTCTGGGGTGAAAGTCGCAAAATTCAGAGCTGATGGTGAACAAAAGGAGTACGCACAGAAGGAGTTGCAGTTGGGAAGTTTCCCCACTATACTTTTCTTCCCCAAATACTCATCTAAGCCAATAAAGTATGCCTCTGAGAAGAGGGATGTCGATTCATTGATGGCATTTATTAATGCCCTCCGATGATGGGAATCAAAATTAACTTGTTGAATTAGCAAATCAACTGTTGGGTGGTGGTATCAAAAATAATAATTTGTTGTCAGTTACATAACCAAACACATGAAGATGGAAGATGAACTCTCCACTACGCCATGTTGGGTAAGCTTCAAGTTGGGAAATGAACCCAGATTTTGCCATTCCGGCCCTAGCACCTATCTTGGGTGTTTCTGTATATTGAAAAATGTTCTTTATTCCTGGAAGTTTTATTTTGGTGGTCTGCTGTTTTGTAGATTCGAGATCGGTTGGGCCTTAGTCGTCTTTATATGCGATTAAAGAGTTACGTTATTGTTAAATGTATTTTTGCCAAAACTTTAATAAGGTAGCCTTTGATTCCAAGATCACCAACTTGGTCAAATCTTATCACAAGTCATTCAAGATGTTTTTGGTTAATAAATCATTAATCATCAAGAATTAGAGATTACTATTTTTGATATTCGTCCCAAAAGGAGGAAATTTCCTACACGCTTTCACAAGTTTCGTGATGGAATCTGAAGCGACCACGGCTACTTTTGAATTTTGATATTAGTGACCAGAATTTTCAAGTCTCGGCCACAGGCTACAAGAATTAGCATCCTTGAGTTGTGTGGTGACCGAATTCAGCAATTGTACTCAGTCCCCAAGGTTTTCAGGCAAGTTCTTTTAGCTTCTTAATGGAAGAGAAGAGGTGTAACCAAAGCCACCACGCAGACAGGCACCGGATAGAAGGACTACACTGCGGCCTTGTGCTATTCTCTGAGAATGTGAACTGCGGAAAACAGGAAAAGTCTCCAATCTCTGATGTAGCTAAATTTGTTTATTTAATGATTGGCAGTTTGGCCCAACAAACCGGTTAGAATTAAGTGCAAAACCACGCCGGTAACTTAACATCAAGAATGAGAGATCTAACACTGCTATTTTGTTGCTAGTGCAATTGGAAAAAATGCACAGATTTGTTTGCGAAGTTTGATTTTGTTAGAGGCCTTAAAACTTCTGCTACTCCAAAACTTTCTAACAAAGAAAAAAGAAAAAGCAATTGGTTCATCAGCCTGGTATAATATTCATTTCATCATTTGTGTGAGTGATACTATAGATATTCATGAAGGATTCTAATTTCTTAATTCCGTATGGTTAAAAAGCATCCTGCTTTTTCTAAATTGATTCCAACATTTGTACTTATTGCTGTTTCAACCTAAAAAATTCCATTAATTAGTTAAACCTATTTTGTTATGCTTCATGGCTCATCGTTTTATTCCTTCGAAAAGGCAGACAAGGTAAGCAACCAAGAACGGTAGCCCAACAGCATTGTACAACCCATTCTCAGAAGACACCTACCTCCTTACAATCTTCTGTAAGGAATGAATTGCTGGAAATGGACCATCTAAACCACCATTATGCATCTTAATTATGCAAAATCAAGACATCTCAGTTTTTTCTTATGAATTGTAATATATGAATTGTAGTATCTAAAGCATCAAAGCCTAACCCAAAGAAGGAAATATCAGAAAAGGATACCATTTTGGACAATTTTCACCCACATGTGATGTGAATGATACAGGTGTTCTGTTTATGCTCGTGACTCTCCGTGCTTGTTATGGTGCCGGAGATGCCGTGCTTTTTTGTTTGATATTTGGCTGTGTCCTCCTGACTGTCTTTTGTTCTCGCCTGGATTTCAATAGGAGACCATCCACGATTAAAGCACGTGATTCCACTGTGGGCCCCATTTTGCACACGTGTAGCTGATTGTGGGCCAGACGACATATCTGCGTCTGCCAAACCTAGTACAGACCAAACTGGAACACCAAAAGCGGCAAAAGTGGAAAACCAAACAAGCTTTTTAACTCTTGAAATGGTATTCTCGTTAACCCCAGTCCAATGGACATATGATACCAAATCCAACCAAATGTTATCAGGCAATCACATATTAAGGAAGTGTCTAGACCAATTTGTATGCAATCTGCATGATTTTAAAGTAAGTGGAATTGAGATGATTGGAATAGAGGCAATACCTGGTCTATCTTATATCGAGGAGAAGACCGTGAGAAGATAGAAGTTATGGATCTTCCTGTTTTGCCAAGTGATCATTATGGCTTGCTTTTAAATATCTCTGGTCATTAATGCCTAGTCCGGCAAAGTAAATAATTCATTCAAAGCTTGATGAACTGTTGATCCATTTCCATCCGCACTTTCAAGCAAACTTGTGTGCAGTTTTGTATAGACAAGTAACGGAATGATGCAAATAGTTTACAGCATTTCACACTTTGTATAAAGCTTCATGTATGAAAATCATATGATTTCATATCTTTGGCATTGCCACCCAATTCTCTTATTAATTAATCAATTCCTGTACAATGAAACCTATGGCGCCCACTAAAGCATTTACTCATTTTAATAAATTTACCCCGCAACAATACATAAGATCCAATCCTTACCTAGATAACAACGTGGAAGTTGCAATATACTTCGCAGTTCACTAGACATGAGCAGCAGGCATAGGAAAAATCAATTGACCAATTAAGACCCAATTTGTATCGAAGTTTTGGGATTGTTCTAACTGTTCAGAATTCAAGAAGATGCCAAGATGCGGGATCATCCAATATTTTAGTCAACATAGAGGGTTTCGCAAAGTAATCATATATAGAGGCAAGCCAGTCAAGTCCTGTGTGAAATGTGGGATTTTTGCTCGGTCAGGTCCACCACTGCGTCACTCACGGCTGGGCCCGTGGACTCCACCATCTTCGTTCTCCAATGAGTGCAGGTACTTAACATCAACCTAAATTTAGTCACATATTATAAGAAACCCAATTCTTGTTAAATTTATGAAAGTTCTTTAAGGTAAGTAAGGCATTCCACTTCGAAATACAATTGCCATTATTGATCACGGATTCTTGTTGGAAATGTCTAAACTATAGAATCTAATAATCTTTTTTTGTTTTCCTTGACCCCCTTTTTCTTGTCGGGACTTTCTTCGGCCATGGTAATCTTGCCATGCCTGTGGAAAATTGAAGATGGATCAGAAGTCACTGTTAGCAAATTCGGACAATGGCACATGAAATTAGGTGGTTCCAAGCTGCACGTGATTGACTCCTGTCTTGTGACTTGACAGTTTTTACAACTTTGCATATATCACAAGCTAGTTTCTCTTTCATCCAAAGTTTGGTAACCTTTTAAGGCCAACACCAATACCAAATCGCAACCCGTCAAACATTAAGCGGCTATCACTGGTCCCACAACATGAACTGGACCCACGTGATGCTAAAGTAGTCAGTGATTAGATCCGGGACCATCTGTTTCACTAGATTCGACCGCATCTAATTGGAACCCAATGACAGCTAATATATAATCTTCCAAAGCTCTGTTCTTTCACTTGCATACAAAACAGAGCTCTGCTTTTGCCTCCATACCAAAATAAAAAGCCCATAAAAACAGAAGGAAAGATAGATTTAGAGAAAGCTACAACAATGGTGCCTTAAAGAGCCACTCTTTCTAGATCTGTGTTCTATATAACATTTTGCAATACAAGCATTCTTTTTTCTGTTTTTGAGTGGGTTTGTATTGTAAGTAGGAAAAAGTGGACAGGAAAATGGAAGATAGCAAGCTTCTTCTTTGTTGTTTCATTGCTTGCATTTTGTTTTTTGGCGTCAATGGAGAAACCCCTTATCGGTATATCACTTGGAAAGTCATGTACGGTGATATTTACCCTCTTGGCGTTAAGCAACAGGTACTTTCTTCCTTGTTTTCTGATTTTTGGTCCAAAGGAAGATACTTTCTTGGTCCACAAAAAAAAATTGCTGTGCCTTTTCTCGCTCTCCCTCTCTCTTTGTTTTTTGGGTTTGGTTTCGGTTTCTCAAAGAAACTTGTTTGGCAAGAGTTAATTTGTTTTGTTCGAGTAATGGATTGGAATATTGCAAAATGTGTTGCAGGGGATCTTAATAAACGGGCAGTTTCCAGGGCCTCAGATCGATGCAGTTACTAATGATAACCTGATTATCAGTGTTTATAACTACTTAAATGAACCATTCCTTATCTCTTGGTAATCATGCTAACATTCCTCTCTTTCTTTTTGTTTATTTTTAGTTCAACATTTACTTAATCTTCTAAAGAAAGTAAATATGAAGATGCGCATAAACTCAAAATGCTGCTTTTAATCTAAGCCAATGTCATCCACTTTAAGCTAAGCTGTGTTCTTTTGGTTTCATGATTATGTATAGTATTTTACTAGAGTTTAGTGGGAAAGTTTTCAGTTTGTTTGATCTGTGGTTAAATGCTTGAACAGTTGAAAGTTTACCATTGGTAGAAATCTGCAATTCTATTTAGGAGGGTATTAACTGATGCCAAATTTGATACTTATCCCCATTCCTTGTCTTTGATCCTTTCGTATGGAAGTGCATAAAGAATTGGAGAGTGGGGGCAAAAAGGCATAATTACTTTTCCAGCTATTTTTGTCATTTTGCTTTTCGTTGGTTCACATTTCTCAGACAATCTTTTGAAAAGACTCTGACAATATGGTCCGTGCATGGTTAACTGATTAACTCTCTCTTTTCTAACTAAACTCAATGAGATTAATACTATTCTGAAAATCCAATTTGTGCAGTTGGCTGCGTATAGTAACTTTTGCCCTCCACCTGCTACATGTCACATCTATGGATCTTCATGTCTTATAATATTAAAAAATGAATGTAATTAATTGACACTGTCTGCATAGTTATGGCAGAACTGATTACAATCAAATATTTAAATCCATGTGCTTGCCCATCAACAAATAAAAAAGATGTGCCCTTGAGTATATTTAGGCCTATGTATGACCTCGGGCTTCGGCCTAGCTCTCATAATGGGTTGAAAGCTCTTACTTATGCAACTTACAGTTACAAATCTTGGCATCTTTGCATGTTGTAAGATCATTCCAAATGTTTATTTTTACTTACCATAATTATGTTATATTAGTGATAGTGAGTAATCCAGTCATCTAATTTCTGCCAATATCCCAGGCAGGAAGTTAATATGATATATGGCATCATCAACTAATAGAATATAGAGAGAGAAAACAGTTTCTGTTTATGTCTATGAAATAAACAGAAACACCTATTGGATGCAGCAATATGTGAAATTTGACAGTCATCTCTTGTTTTTACTTCTGCAGGAATGGTGTGCAGCAGAGGAGGAACTCATGGCAAGATGGAGTCTTTGGCACGAACTGTCCAATTCGACCAGGGAAGAACTTCACTTACGTTCTCCAAGTGAAAGATCAGATTGGTAGCTTTTTCTACTTCCCATCACTTTTATTCCATAAGGCTGCTGGAGGATATGGTGGCATCAGAATCTGGAGCAGCCCAAAGATTCCTGTACCATTTCCTACTCCCGCTGGGGATTTCACGGTACTGGCTGGGGACTGGTATAAGAGAAACCACTATGTAAGAATTCTGTTTCTCGATCTATTATGTTATCACATAAGTAGGGGATTGGAGCCTTAATCATTGTTTCAACGCCTTCTTTTTCTTATTTCTTTCCTCTGAATACTGACTAATCCTTCTTTGTTTCTTAAGATATTGAGACGTCTCTTGGACAGTGGTCGTAACCTTCCCTTCCCCGATGGACTTCTCATTAATGGTCAAGGGTGGAATGGATACACATTCACGGTTGATCCAGGTCAATAATAACTGACTTCCAAGTCCCCAACCCATTGAAGTTTAGTTGAATCTGTTGTTTGTTGTTCCAATAAATCTGATCACTTAGATCTATAAATACTTATTTATTCAGTTTTTTATTAGGTAGGATATATCCTTTCTATGTTGAGCCATTCTCTTTTATCCTTGCTTTGAAATTTACACATGACGAGTTGTTGGTGACACTGCTTTTTTTTTTTTTTTAACTCAGGTAGGACATACAGGTTCAGGATATCAAATGTTGGGCTTACAACTACAATTAACTTCAGGATCCAGGGGCACAACTTGAAACTTATAGAAGTGGAAGGATCTCATACACTCCAGAACACCTACACTTCTTTTGATATCCATCTTGGACAGTCGTGCTCTTTCTTGGTCACTGCTGATCAGGCACCGCAGGATTACTATATTGTTGTCTCTTCACGCTTCACTCGTCGTGTGCTCACAACAACTGCCATTCTTCACTATAGCAATTCAAAAAAGGGAGTTTCTGGCGCAGTTCCTGAGGCTCCCACCATTCAAATTGCTCCATCAATCCTGCAGGCGAGATCCATACGGTACTTTATCTCATTATATTCTTTTCAGAATCTAACAATCTAAACCATTTAAAAGTAGCTATCGAGCCTGATTGTTTTTCATCTACCAGTTGGAACCTGACAGCTAGTGGACCTAGACCTAATCCCCAAGGCTCATACCACTATGGACTGATCACTCCAAGCCGCACGATCATGCTTGAAAACTCTGCACCTTATATTAATGGAAAGCAGAGGTATGCTGTCAATGGTGTCTCATATGTTCCAGCAGACACCTCACTAAAACTAGCAGATTACTTCAAGATTCCTGGAGTTTTCAATCTTGGTAGCATTCCTACCTGGCCCCCTTCTGGAAATAATGCCTACTTTCAGACCTCTGTCATGGCAGCCAACTTCCGAGAATATGTTGAGATTGTATTTCAAAACTGGGAGGACACTGTGCAGTCATGGCATATTAATGGTTATTCGTTCTTTGTTGTAGGGTAAGGTTTTTAATACCTATGCGCTATGTTCAATTTTTCTATGTATGGCTAAATGCGTTGTTAAAAAGTGTTGGATGATCAGGATGGATGGAGGCCAATGGACGCCCTCTAGTAGAGCAACCTACAATTTGAGAGACACAGTGGCCCGCTGCACTACTCAAGTACGCAATATAGATAGTTGTCCTTATATCAATGTGCTTGAAATGTGATCAACTCTAGAGGGGCACAGCCTCTAAGTCTCAATTTGTTGATTTATTATTTGAGTGAATGCAGGTGTATCCCAGGTCATGGACCGCGATCTACATGGCTCTGGACAACGTGGGAATGTGGAATATAAGGTCTGAGAACTGGGCCAGACAATATTTAGGCCAGCAGTTCTATCTCAGGGTTTACTCCCCTGCAAATTCATGGAGAGATGAATTGCCAATCCCAAAGAATGCTCTTCTCTGTGGCCGTGCCAGAGGTCGCCATACAAGGCCTCTCTGAATTAGCTAAGATTGTTATGTCACGAAGGTGTGACAGGGTGCAAGCTTGGGATATGATGAACAAAATTAGGTTGTCAATTGGGGGAAATTATTGTGAGAGCTCAACTTGAGCTTTTGAGTCAATTCTCTCTTTGCCTGGTGTTCCTAGAGCGTGTTCTTGTTTCTATGATAACAGGATGGGCATTCAATTTATATATTATCCACGTATGACCTTGCGACTGCAGGATGCCAGAACAATTTTATTTGATTTTCAACTTCCAGATTTCACGGTATCTTCCAGGAAAATATTCATGAGTGTTGAATACAAATAAGTCTTTGAAACACTTAAATTAATCTCTCAAGAATTTAATTGTTCAAGTTACAATCACCAAGCATCACCCTCCTAACTTCTGTGTAAGGCAGATTGGAGGGCCTGGGCATGATTCGTATCATACAGCATTAACTTCAGCAGCAGTTTGAAGTCCAAGTTGCTTTGCTACGTCTTGGATGATGAAAAAATCTTTGAAAAAAAATCTGCTTTTGCATGGAATCTCCTTAATTCAGACTAGCTTACTTTACGTAATTCTCATTCCATCATTTTTCAAGCTTACGACATCACGATACAGTCGTCCATGCTTCTGGCAAATCCATCCAGAGGAATATGCCCCATTTTGAAACCGTCTTCTTTAATTTGCATTCCCCAACCGCCTGTCAGCAATTCCTTGGAACCGCCACAATCCAACAGACAACATTTGTTTCAGCCACCACATCAAAAAAGGATAAAACAAAAACAAAATTCCATAGCAAAACATGGTCATGCATAGGCATAGCCTAACAATGTGGCCATCAATGGTGACGTTTCGGCATCAACGTGGCACTGCATGAGAAACAAGCCCCATGCGGAAATGCTTACGTGGCGACAGGCGCTATCGCCTTGTTGGTGATGTTGAATACACTGATCGTTAGTGTGAAAATGGCATATGAAAGTTTCATTTGGTGTTCGATGCAAGGAAGAAAAAAAAAATGATGGCCGGAATAAAGGGAACTATCATGTTTGAGGAATTGGGGAGGTATGAGCATGTTTCTTGTAGGAAGTGCAAATGCGTATGGCTCCATGTTTCACTTTGTGCCATTTTTAACGGTTAGGTCTTTGTTTTGTAGTGACCCTTTATTTCTTTTTTGTTATAACGTTTAGCTTTGCTAATTTCCTTTGGAACTTTTAACTGTAAAACTTTTTCTGAGCTAATCTAGATAGTATGAACCGAAGAAATTAAAATTTAGATTGTAAAATTTCTTTAAAATCATTCTCTCCTATACGCACGTAACTGCTTGATTTGGATGATAAATATAGTCAGCAGTTGCATTCATTTTGCTCGACTGAAAAAAGAAAGAAAACGAAGAATGAATTTCAGGAAATGCACGAACCAAAGGATGGTTTGAAACCATGATATCATCAATAAATTTGGGTAGAAATGTTTTTACCTTTTAACCTTTGGTTTTCATCCAATCAAGTTTCATGAAGTCATTTTATGTTTGTTTTGAAGAAATCTGAGTCTGAAATTCCGTGTCCAATTTTCCCATTTTCTAATCGAACCTCCAATTAAACTGACCTTAAAGAGAGTGCAAGAAAAGCTACAAAACAAGACAATTTCTATAAAACAGTCTGACTAGTATTTATTCTCTTCTTGTTTCACTAAAGACCACCTCTTTCCTCTCTCTGTCTCTATCATTTATTCTCTAGTCTAGGCAAACGAAGAAAATTGATGTTGATCGTTGGCTTAAGGGGTCTCCATTTTATTCACAGTCATCTTCAACTATGAGAGTTACAAGGCGACGTATGGATGAGAATCTGGCAGAAATAAGCTTGAAATCGCCTGTCGTAAGGCCTTATGTTAGATCAAAAATGCCTCGGTTAAGATGGAGTCATGATCTTCACCAATGCTTTGTGCATGCAGTTGAACACTTAGGTGGAGAAGACAGTAAGCCATCTTCCAAGTCCTATCCCTTTTCCTTTTGATAAATAACATCTATCATTTTCATTGGTTTTTTCTTAGAAAAATTTAACTATTAATATTATGGTTTTGGAACTAAACTTAAAGGAGCTACACCGAAGATGGTTTTACAGATAATGGATGTGAAGGGACTTACAATCTCCCACGTAAAGAGCCATCTTCAGGTTTGATCATCAAACTACTGCAAAAGCATTATATTTGTTGAGAAATTCTCTTGGTTTTTATTTTCCAATGGTAACTCTTTAATATCTGGCAAGTATTTTAAAAACTTTTTTTTGGCTTTCCATATATGAACAGATGTACAGGAGCATGAAGCATGAGCAGATGATACAAGGTATACACAGGAATCTGTTATTAATGCATACTCCGAGTGTAAAATTGATTTTTATTTTCTTATTGATAACTAAATTTTAAGTGAGAAGTGAATGAAAATTCCAAATGGCTAGCTAGCTGTTGTTAACAAGCCTGAAATGGCTAGCTAGCTGTTGATTAACAAGCCTGAAATAGAATTTTTAATTAACTTGTCCTATTTTGGGTTACGAATCCTAATTCTAGCTTTTTTTTTTTCCCAATATGTCTAGCTTTATATGGGCAAATTAAAGGGTGCTTAATGCTCATGATCATTATGAAATAAAAATATAATATGAATTAAAAATAGATCATGTCAAGATTATAGTATGTATCACATAGATGAACTTTAATTAAATAAATATTTAACATTTGATTGTGCATCACTAAAAAATATATTCTTTCGTGTATATCATATGACTATCACTACACCTTGAGGATAATCTCATATAATAAATTTCTAATTCCAGTTGCCAATATCTCAATTGTGAAGTTATAGATTTCATTTTTTTTAATGTCCTGTAATATATAGTCTCAAAGGTTAAATCCTTTACTAATTCTGGGTGCCATATATTTGGTTCTGTAAATTACAGAAGCAGCTACAGCGGCAAAGAGAATTGAGAAGGTATCGGATCCGATCAACTGCCAACAAAATCATCAGCTTCAGAATGGAAGAACCCCTAACTGCAATTCCTTTCAAAATCTAAGCTTCGGAATCGAAGGGATGTCTTCAAATACCATCTTTCCTGAACAATGGTCCGTATTCGTTCTTGTTATATTATATACTTTTTTTGTAATAAAGTCGGGTATAGTGTTGCTATAATATTGATAATGTTGAGTGATAGCAATTTGGTACCAATACGAAATATAGTTTACTTTATGACCTGTCCATATATATCTGCAGGAATGGAAACAAAGTGAGTAGCCAGTTACCATATGCAGAAGTAACAAATAAAGGATCTGAGCAGAGATCAAATTCATATATGATCTCCAAGGATTTACTCAAAAGTTGCATGATCCCAGTAATAATCACTCTCTTTCTGTTAATAAATTAGACACCAACATATTAATTTCTTTAGAATACAAATTTCTCTAATTCCTTTCTGTTAATTGATCTCACAGGAGATGTGCAATGAGCAAGCAAAAGTGGGGCTATATGGTGGTGCAGGTTGGAAGTGCAACCATCAAAGACTAGTGGTTGACTTATCTGATCATAAGGCAGCAGCAGCGAGAATATCTGATGCTTCGATAAGTCCATCGCTGAACTCAAAAGTTTCCCGGTCAACGTTAAGGCTGGGCAAAGCTGAGAAGCTAGATGTGAATGATGTCTCATTAGAACTCACTCTTGCTTAAAATTATGTACATCAATAACAAATCCAGTTTGGAATATCAATAAGTTTTTTTTTTTATTATTTACACTGTTCTGTTGGGTAGGTTTTTAAAGTCTACGTTTACTAACCATCATAAGAGACAACCCTTAACAGTATTATTACATCCAATTATGACGAACGGTGACCAAGGGGTCATTGTATTTGCAAAGGCTGATAAGCCAGGCTTGATTCACGTGTGGCAGGTTGACTTATGCTTGAAATCGGTGACACTTTATGAACTTCTTTTTTCTCTTCTTTAATTTGGCTAATAATTTGTCCCAAGGTCCAATAAGGAGGAAGAAGTGGTGATGGCAGTGGAGGAGAAGGAAATGGACATGGGTAGGAGGTTCAAAAAGTGAGAAAGGACATCGACGTGGGAAAGTTTACAGTATAAATGGCATTAAAATGGAATTTGGGATGAGCATGGGCTCAAATAGTAATGGTGATCCTAGAGCTAACTAGCTAGCTTGTAGTTAAAAATATTTGCAGTTACGTTCCCTCAAACCATGTCTCATGTCACATGTCAAGTCAGCCTTGAGATTTGTTTAGGAAATAAATGTCTCCTTTTAAATGCCAATTATATATATTTATATAAAATTTTCAATACGCACGAATAATTTTTATTTTAAAAAATTTAATTATTTTTAAAATATTATAAGTATAATAATAAATATTAATAATGTAATTTTGATTTTGATAACTATTTATATAATTTTGATAAATTTTTATATAATTTTAATTATTTATGATATATTTTTAATAATCATTGATAAAATTTATATTTTCATATATTTTATTATTTAATTTTCAATACATTAAGACTATTGATTTTTTAGTATAAACATTAGATTTGCTAGTAAGTTCCCTAAGATATTTCTCACACATATAATATTTTTATTTTTAGGACTAAATGCTTAAATTGAGACAAAACGTTTAGATATTTGTTTAATTCATGACTAAATATTTTTAATTTATATAAATAAAGACAAAACATTATTGACTTGTAATAATGTATGATTTTTTTTAACAAAAAATTTATTGTGAGCGCCGTTAAATTTAAAAATTATTACAAATAAAAATGATGTGAAATTAAACTTTTAATCCTTGAATGACTGATGAAAGGATTTTGTCTTTTTTTTTTTTTTAAGCCTATTTCATTTCATTTCTCTTCTTTTTACAAATTGAAGTTTGCAAGTCTACAAAATTTGCACCTCGATTTACTTTTTTTTTTTTATTCTGTCTAAATCTTATGCTTTTTTTATCTTTTCTTTCAACTATTTTTTTTCACACTAAAAAAAAGTCAGTGCTGTCCCTTTTCCCTACTCTATCCATGTTTCTTTTTTGCCTAATTCGTTTAAGAAAACATGGAATTTGAAGTTGGGTGTTTGAAAGTTTCGACATTGATTATAGGTTGCTAAAAATGGCTGACGACAGCAATCTTATGCAATGGTGAAAGGTTGTACTTCTGCCGCAATACCACCACCGATATAGCAAGCAATAATCTCCCGAGTAAAGATTTCACAAATGAGAATAATAGCAGTTGGCGTGAAGACCCTTTAGCTTGCTCGGCTTCTTTGATGTTTAAGGTAAAAGATGAACTATTTTTGTATCCTAATCTTTCATAACTTAAAAAAATTAGTTATTTGAAAGATTATTGCAAGCACTTTTTGTTATATGCTGAGCTCAACACCATCAGTACTAATTAAGGTATAGATCTCAACTTTTCAAGTTCTATTTTTTGAGGCTCTAGTAGCCAACTTCATCAGCATCAAAGCTTATTACAGGATAGTAATAAAAATTTGAGTTTTGAGGATAGGCTAAAATTAATTTTTAGAGAAAGGAAAGAAGAACTAATTGCCCTTTAGAGAGAGAAAGGAAAAACACATCTATCTCATATGCCATTCTTTGATTGAATCACCTAGAAAAATCTAACTCAGCTCGACTTTATTCTTTAATGCACAATAACAACGTGTATCTTTCACAATAGGATTTCTATTTAAAAAGCATCCTATAATGTTAGAAATCGATAATGTTTAATTTTTATTTGTATAAATTAAAATATTTAGTTTCGAATTGGGTAATTACTCGAACGCTTAATCTCAAATTAAGAATTTAGCCTATTTTTAACAATAAAATGAGAATATTGTTATTACAAGTTGGTGTTACTAAAAAATAACACATTTCATATCCTTTTAAACAAATATTATACTAAATTGATTTTGATTTAAGATACCATAAATTTCGTTAGTCATAATTCTTCAATTATAGCTGATGAAAAACTATCAATATTGCAATATTGATTTCTTAGTATAAACAATAGTTTTGCTAGTAAGCTTTTTAAAATAACTCTCACACATAACATTTTTATCTTTAGTGATAAGGGTGAGAATGTTAACATAGGACAAGTTGGTGGTTTTAGATCTCAATACATTTCTTATCCTTTAAAGGAAATAATGGGCTAAATTAATTTTGACCGTAAATACCACATAACCCATTAACCATAATTCCTCGATTGTAACAGATGAAAAACTACCAATATTGCATAAAATAGATGTTGCAATAAAATGATGCAAAATCTATATTAAATGCAAAAAAATTTAATAGCAGGATAATTCTTAACATAAACTTCATTTTTACCACAAATTCCATAGGTCTAAAGACCTTTCTTTCCCTAATAATCTTTAAAGCACGAATGAGATTACCATGGACAACTATATATTACGACAAACTTATTACACTTCTTAGTTAGCAATGGGTAACTATTCACTATAGGCAAACATATTAAACTTCTTGGTTAGCAACAGGCAACTATTCATTATAGGCAAAATGTCAAGATATTATATTTATTAAAAGCGCATTGACACTTAATGCTATAGAGTTTAGCTAGTTGTATATTGTAAAATATAATTATTTACAACAATAAGGTAAATCACACTCACAAACCAGTTGCACACTCTTACGCTAACACACCCAGTTAACAGTAAAATATATATTACTCAATTATTGCTATACATAGTACACAAATGAGTGTTGGAGGTGATCTTTTATATATAGTTGAGACCCCTTTATATCATGAATGAGATTTAATAAAAGGGACACTTAGATTAAGCTAAGTGAACGATTATTTTGAAATCCTAAATTATATAAGAGTTTTAATGTTATAAGAACTGAGACTCTTTAGAGGTTCTACCACGTTCTAAAAGGTTTCAAGCCTATCTAATAGGGTGCCTATATTAAAATTATCATTAGTATCTTTATAACTTTTGCACTTAAATTTTTATTATATTATATTCTTATTTTATTCTAAATTTAATTATCGTGTCTAAAATATAGCTAAAAATAAATTAATTAATCAACTCAAACTTGAAATAATTCAAAACTCAAATACAATATACATAAAATTTTTTACTTAGTTTAAATTTTAATTTAATTAAAAAATAATATAATACACATAATTATAAAAATTAACTAACTTATCTCAATTGGAATTAATTTTAAATAATTAACAATTTAGTTGTTGTTTAAACTCGAAATGATTAAACATAACCAAAATTTGAACTCAAATAAAAATCCAATATTTCTTATCCATCTTTTGTAACAATTTAAAAATTTATTATTTGAATTTTTCTTTATCTTCATTATCTCATGTTTATTGTGTTTGTAATTGAATTAGCTAGTTGATTAATTTTTAAGAATATTTCTAAAGTGAAATTACTTATTATGTTTGTAATTGAATTAGTTAATTAAATTTTAAGAATATTTATAAAATGAAGTTACAACTATAAGTAATTAAATATACTTGTTTTTATTTGCATTTTAAGATAATTTGAATCAAATTTTCTAAATAAAGAGAAGTATGCACTAATTATTGAGTCAAAAATTTTCAAATGTATAAATAAATAATTGAGTATACTATAAATAAAAATAGATGATGAAATTTAACTCAACCGAATTGATTGTTGATTTTAAGTTTAAAATCTAACTCGAAATTATAAAAAGTTAAAATTTAAAATGATTGAAATATTAAATACACAATTAAATAAAAGGTTTGTTAAATGAATTATGCTAATGAATGCGGTTAAATCACTTTTATTTAAAGTGTTCAATGAATCATGTTATGCTAAATATTATTAGTGGAAGGTGTGCAAATTAGTGATAAGTTATCCATAACTTAGCAGTTAATAAATGATAATTTAATTATAATTCATGAATAATTTAATATAAATATGTAATAATTTGGTAGTAAATTATGAATAATTTAATAGTAAATATATGATAATTTTATATTAAATAATTAAAAATTAAATAGTAAATTAATGATAACATAGTAATGAATGTATAATAACGTAATAATAAATTATTAATAATTTAGTAGTAAATTATTAATAATTTATTAGTAAATCATCAATAACGTAATACTAAATTACTAATAATATAGTAATAAATTATTAACAATTTAATTATAGATAAATGACAATTTAGTTGTAAATCATTGGTAAGATAAAAATTGAAAAAAATTTAAATAAATTATTATTTTATTTAAAATGAGCAATTTTTATAGCAACTTGACAAGACTCAGAGTTATTGATAGTTTCATCACCTCCTGAATCATGTGATTTTTCAAGTGAGAAGTCGGATTAAAGTATTCAAATTGTTCAATAAATCGCATGATGCTAGTTGTTGGTGGAGAGTGAGAAAATGATTTGCATTTGATTTGATAATAATTTTTGTTCATTGAAATAACAATTATAAAATTTTAGAAGAAAAAAATACAAAAAAAAAATAGAAATTAGATTAAACAGTGAGAATGATATATATTAAAGATTATTTTAAGAGATTAAAGGATTTAATTATGTTATCATTGATTAAATGATCAACTAATAAAATATACAAACAATAAAATTATTAACATACATATATAATATGCATATAAATTAAAATAAAAAATTAAAAAATAAATATGCTTTAATGACTTAATTATGATTATATATCTTAATGAATTTATTTATTAACATAAATTACATGGGCAATTAGTGTACAATAACTAACTAAAGAAACAAACTCTATATAATTATCTTACTTACATACTATTAAGTTTTGATTCCGTTCTATTTATATTTTTATTTAATGTGAAAAATTATATTTTATGTCTTAATATAAGTTTAATAAAAAGAGTCTAAAAATAAAAAATATATTTAAATTAAAATTTATAAAAAAATTATTAATGATATTTTAATCAATCATTTTTAATACTTATGAAATTAAAATTTTAAGTTATTTAATTTTACATAAACTTTAATTTTAATTTTAATTAATTTAAATTAAATTTAAATAAATTAATAAAAGTTATATATTTACAAATAAATTTATTAATTTAAAAATTTATAATCATTTTTAATATTTTTGAAGTTCTAAATAATATATTTCTTTTATAATTAGCTCCCACCCAGAGTTAACAACTGCAGATTCTACTCTTAATAATTAATAACCCACCCACCATAATATAATACTACACTAATCTTAAAAGAATTGAAGTATTAATATTGCTTGCCCTCTAAAACAAAAAAAAGTACTTTCCTGAACATTTCTTTCCATGAGCCTTATGCTAATTCAAGTGAAGGGGCCAGTTTGACATTCGGTTCTGGAAAAGCATTTGGCAGCTACCGGTTGCGCCAAAAATTAAAAACTTTATTTGGAGAGAGAGCCAGGATGTCTTGGCCACTCAAGAAAACCTTGTCCGACGAAAACCAAGCACTCCTTTGTTTTGTTGCAGATGTGAGGAAGAGGTTGAGACTACTGGGCCTATTCTATTTTTTTGCCTTTTTGTGGAAGCCGTTTGGGGTGCATCAAGCTTCAGTTATAGACCAAGAAAGGAAGGTTCTGTGGGATTTTATAATTGGTGGAATGAGGTCGTCTGCTTACTTCCTGACTTTGGCACTGTGAGTTCCCAAGGATTTATTGCTTGTATTTGCTGGCAAATTTGGAAAGCAAGGAACGAGCTTCTGTTTAAAAGTAAAAGTGGCGGTCCTGTATGTACTTGGCAGGCTGCTCTTACAGAGTTTCATGAGATTGCAGATAATGTCGATCACCCTCCTAAGTTAATTGTGATGCTTCTTTTGATGCTGAAACTAAAAAGGCAGGTGTGCTGTGGTTGCGAGGGATGGCAAAGGGGCTGTCATCGATAGAACCAACACATTGGTGCACGCAAAGTCTGCACTAGTGGCTGGAGCCTCAGCGCTAAGGATGGAATGTGTCTTAGCTGAAAGGTTGGGAGAATTTCATTTTCGAACGTGATAGTGAGGAGCTGAGTCAGAGACTGAATTCTGATAGAGCCTGCTGGGAGTCGTCAGCCATTGAAGAGGATATTAGTCTACTTATGGAATGTCTGCAAGCTTTCAAGTTTTGTCATGTTAGTAGACAGGCTAACAGAGCTACTCAGTGGGTGACTAGGACGACTCAACAGAGTATTTGTCCTGTTCATTGGTTTATGACTCGTCTCAGGGCCCACAGACAAGGGAGTAGGCACAAACAGAAAAACCTTATATTCTTGTTGGGTTACGCTAAGCCCAAATTCTGTTTCGGGTCATGCCCAAACTCAGCCCACATACAAACAGCCCTACATCGCTGCGAAAACTCTAACCTCGCTTTCTTGAACCCTAAACACCGAGTCAGACTGAGTTACACTGACTCTACTCGACTCAACACCAAGCACCAATGGCGGAAGTAGTTCAGTACCGTCTTGAGCGCATGGTAGACGAGCTCGACGACCTCGAACGGCGTGGTCTGCTCTCTCGCTGGGAGATAGCCGAGAGAGTAAAGCAACGCCGCAAGTTCGAATACCGACTCAAGCGGCCTTCTGCTCTCAAGTAAGATTTCATTGCCTACATCGACTACGAGACTCAGCTCGACTCGCTCCACCAACTCCGTAAGAAAGCGGCTACAGGTGAACTCGTGTGCCAAAGCAAGAAGAAGACTAAAACGAGAAAATGGGTCTCCGATTTTGCCTCTGTCTTGAGAATCATGGAGATATATAGACTCGCCGTGATTAGATATAAAGGAGATATTGAACTTTGGTTTCGGTACCTTGAGTTTTGTAGGCAAAGAAAGAATGGGAGAATGAAAAAGGTACATCTTTTATTTATTTCTGTATTGTTTGGATGCTGAGAAAATAAAAGAAAATGGAAAAACGATTTTTTTTTTTTATTAATTTTGGTTTTGGTGGTGAATAATTGTTTAAATTTGTTATTTTTTTAAAAAAATTATAGGCCTTGGCTCAAGGGATTAGGTTTCGCCCCAAGGTGCTAGGAGTTTGGATACATGCGGCAGCTTGGGAATTTGATCATAATTTAAATGTAGCAGCTGCTCGTGCTTTAATGTAGAGTGGTTTGAGAATGTGTCCTCATTCAGAAGACCTTTGGATAGAGTATCTTAGGATGGAACTCACTTACCTTAACAAGTTAAAAGCCGGAAAGGTTGCTCTTGGGGAGGATACAGGAACTTTGGTTAATGATAGAAAGGATGCTGATGAGAAGCAATGGAAAGAGGAAAACAAAGATTTGTTTATGTCCCTTGATGGTGAAGAAAAAGAAAATGATGATCCTGGGTCAGATGAAGAGTCTGAGAAGAAATTGGATTTGTTTTCGGAGCATGCTTCGGGTATACTTAAAACTATATATAATGGAGCAATTCAAGCACTTCCTTCTAGTTTTAGCCTCAGGAAACAATTTCTTGAGATACTGGAAGCAATAGAGGTGGCAGATTCAGAAGAGCTTCGTGAGGAGATTCTGAGTGATATGAAGAGAGATTTTTCAGCTGATCCAGGGTATTGGGATTCGCTTGCAAGACTTGCAATGTCTGATGCCTCAAGAACAGGCAAGAAAAATGAAGATGCCATGCTTTCTCAGTTTCAAAAGGCAGTTCAAGTATGAAACTATTAACTATATATTATCAAGTAAAATTCTACCAAGCATGTCTGTTAAATCATATATTGAGTATTGACCATATTATTTCTCTTTTATGTGCAGGTGTATGACGACGCAACGGAAATTGTACCTTCAGCCATGATGTTTAATTTGTATATAAAATTTTTGATGGATGTTATTGCTTCTGAAAGAGGGGAAGTGGAAGCCTCTGGTTTATCCAATCATGCTTCGAGTTACATTTCACATATCTTGAAGGTTTACGAGAAGGCTGAATCAATTGGGTGTCTTACGGAAGAACTTGCTTGCCAATATATTTCATTTTACACTAAACTTGGGAGATTGGAGGAAGCGAAGAAAGTAGCAGAGAAGCTTTGCAGTGGAACACTTTCAGATTCAGTAAAGTTATGGCTTTTAAGGGTTTCTGTCGAAATTAGATCTATCATGAAGAATTCTCTTTCTCCTAGCAAGGCTGGTGCATTATCCATCTTTGAACTTCTCAAAACTGTTTTAATAAAATGCCAGTAACAGAAGCTGAGAGCTTGTGGATAATGGTATGTTTTAGCATTAATCTATTCTTTCTTTTCTCTCTTCAAATCTGCGGTTGATTTTATTTTTTAATTATTTCTCTTGCTGAATGAACTCGGATTCCCTTATGCTGCAACTGAAATCATGATTTGCCTAAATAAAGTAGCAAAAGATTATATTAGATGTGCATATGAGTTGTGCTTTATCATCTGCATTGTTTTATACATGAAAAATGTATTATGTGAACTGCATTATGAGCATTTTATACTTTTATTTAATCACCTTTTCCATCAGAAACAATAAGGCTATTAAGTTTATGAGTATGAAAGCCTTGGTGTAATGCTATCTCGTTCTGCAGGCTCTCAAATTCTTTGCAAACCAGAAGAAGTATTTTGAGAAGATGATTGATCTTTCTCTCAATTCAGTAGCTAAATATGGTGGCAGTGAGAATGGATTTTCTCTCTCTTCAGCTGTAGTTAATTTCATCCCTCAAAAGGATGGACTTCAACATGCAAGAGAGGTATATAAGCGGTATGTTATTGTGCCTTGAGTCAATGTTTCTGTTACTTTCATATTGCCTCGATCATATTCCCATAGGAATTTAAAGATAACGTTGCTGCTGTTGCTCTTTCATTTATATGTTTGAGTAGCAGAATATAACTAAATTGTGTAGAAGTTTCTAACTGTTGTCCTCTTCCAATTGTAGATTCCTTGCTCTGCCTCATCCAGGGCTTGCTCTCTATAGACATTGCATTGAATTAGAGTCAAACCTAGCGTCCTTCGGCAGTGAAAATTCTCTAATAAATTGTATGAAGCTGCACTTGCAGCTTATGACCAAGAAGCTAGCTTATGGAAAGATTACCATTCCCCGGAGATTACGGTGATTTTTTTTTTTATTACCATTGTCTCAGATTTTGACTTTTGTATTGTGTCCTCACTGTATTTCAACTCCATATACGGTTGGGAACATCAGAAACTGCTGCTGCTGTCTATTGGCGTGCTTTGAAGACACTCAAGGATTATGCTGTAGTTTTTACTTCCCCGGATCAGTTATAATTTCTGTATATGTTACACAGTTGCAGTTTTGATGTTATTTCCAATATTTTAATTTTAATTTTAAAATTTTGATGGTTTGAAGAGAAAACAGAGAAAAGGTAGAAATCTAAGCTCCAAATGGAAATTTTTAGTAAATTTTAAATCATGTCTAATCATCAAATTTATTGCATGAAATAATTCTATTTCTATATTTTCGTGTTACTTTATCATTAAATATATCATAAGAAAATCCATTTCATCGTGAAAGAAGGAAGCATCAACAATGAGATTAGAGTCGGTCACAGCAATCTGAATGAGAAGTAGACGACTATTAAGTTTCCAAGTTCGAATATACAACAAGATAACAAACGCTAGACTATACAGACAATTTTTGCACAGAATGTTGTATATATTCCAACATTAATTTACAAAAGAACCAACGCTCCAACATAAGATCCTGCGAAAATCGGATCTCGTCAATGTTCAAGCACTTATTACACTCTTGGCCACTGTGGGCTAACTACCTGCACAAGCCATTGAAACCATTCAACAATACATGTAAAAGGATAACACCTCCATGATTTTGAACCAGAAAGATATTATTATCCTATTAATGCATCTGTTTCTTATACTAATGGATCACAATCTAACCAATTTGTTAACTTAAGAGTCCATTATCATCGACAAAACTTACTCTGCAACATATATTGATTCAATAAATTCACACCCTAAACTTTTTAAG
The DNA here is from genome assembly GCF_047325235.1 of Durio zibethinus. Taxonomy (NCBI): domain Eukaryota; kingdom Viridiplantae; phylum Streptophyta; class Magnoliopsida; order Malvales; family Malvaceae; genus Durio; species Durio zibethinus. The sequence goes on from NC_143169.1 coordinate 26,206,637, forward strand.
CCCATCGGGAGCTTTAAGTCCTTGGCTAACAATTCACTCACCTCAAGTGTGCTAAAAACTAATCGCATTCGGCTAGCAACAACTGATGGTTCCTCAGCACGTCCAACCACAGCCATTTGCTCTAGCTGGAGGGTTTTTACTGGAAGCCTTTGGCAAAACAAGAATTTAGCAAACCTGTAAGAATCCATCTTTCCAGGCTTTACTGTTTAAACATATGAACACAGCAGTTTATAGGATGACTAAAGGAACAACAGCGTCCATTTCTAGGATGACTATCATTTGACAAAAATGGAGTTTTTTCAACCAGCATTCTAAAAGCATCTCACCATGCCATTCCTCTTATATAATATGCATTTGCTATGAGAGCACAGAAGCCTTTCCATTGATGCAGGACATCGTCTGACACTGAAGGTGTAGAAGACCATCTAACTATAGTTGGCTGTGGAGTACACAAAATGGTGATGAATATAATGCTCAGCCATAAAATACACTCATCAACCTGCATAGTCAAATAGAAAGTTTCCATTCAGCAAATGTCCTTACTACCTATAAGAGGGAGGAGAAGGGAGTTTTGTTGGGGGGGTGGGGTGTTCTGATGGTTTCAAAGGAGTTTTAAGACTAATCTATTCTTCAAGAACTAAGCTTTTAGAACATCTTTGAAAAGTTAATAGTGCTTCAAAGAAATGAACGTAGCTAAGCATAAGAAAATTGTTGGTATACTAAAGCGTGGACAAATATAAAAGCTAAAATATGTGGGATAACTCACCTCCTCTGCACAAATCTTGGATTTCAAGCTGGTGCTTCCGCCATAACTTTGCATTGCTTCAATTTCGATGCCAGATTCCTTGACAGCAATAAGTTCTTTCCGTAATCCTTCATCCGTGCAACCCAATGCATATGCATTCACCCCAGCACTAATGAACTCCTGATACAACATCAATCCAACAGTATTACATGAAGAAGGCTGCAAATCTGGCAACCCTTTTCATAAAAAAGATCAAGCAAATAACTGAATATACTTTTAGGTTGTCACCTCCTCCACGGTCTATGACATTCCTGTATCGCCTAAACAGGCTGATTGCTATATTCCTTGATGAACGATACTCGTCATCGGATGAAACAGAACCATGTGATTTGCACTACAGTCAAAAATCATAATTCAAACATGTAGAACACTCAATTTTATTTCTAAAGAACAAACAAAAGAAAGAGTTTAGGTTCAACAATGCTGACCAGCCATCTTTTTGGAGCGACTCGATGTGATACAAGTTGGGCAGTAAGCTTCCTGGAATCTTTCCATGAGGGCAATGAATTATGAATATGAACTACATTATTACAGCTAACCCCTGCAGGTAGGCTATGGTAAATTGCAGCACAAGGCAGTTTACCATGAAAGGTAGTATTTCCCGGAAATGTCTGGCTTTTATTGATGGCTCCCGGAGGATTTACTGTTAACGTCATCGGACCATCCTAATATAGCCTTCAAAAGAGGAAAAGATAAGAATAAATAAGACAATGGAAAGTTAGCAGACATAACTTAATATTTAAACCAGTTTAACCATCTGACATTTCCAGGCAATGAAAACAAGAGAAAATTTCATAACTTTGCTGAAAACCCATCAAATAATTTCGTGATTAAACTAGAAAGCTGTCGGTTTTGTTCTTCATAATTGCTTATGAATCAATTCATTTCAATGTTGATTAAACGCTTTAAAAAGAATTGAAACTGAAATCAAAGAGACGGTACCGGTGATCATGAACAAAACTAGAAAATTTTATATATTTCAAAAAGGAAAAGCTTAAAAAGGATCACCTTACAGGGTTTAGATGAAGTCGTCCTGCAGAGAAGGGTTGATATAATAAGATTTGACAAAAAAAAAAAAAAGAATCTTTGATATAGAGCAACGCTTATGGCCACGAATTTTTTGAATGGTTCCCAGAGATTCAGTTGTTTGAACGAAATTAAAACGACTCCTCTTTTTTTTTTTATGAAAATAATTTTGGGTCCTTAAAAACGAAGATTTCATTGCTTAGAGAAGCACGCCGGGGCCCCAAAGTTCATTTGCCACAAGCAAAAAAATATAGTGATGTTCCTCCTAGGCGGTGTCGTTTTTTCAATCATCATTCATCCCAGATCCTTTTGTTGACCCAAAGAAAGAGAATTTGATCACCATGAGAATTTGTCAATTTTCTCTTTTTTCTTCACTTTTCTTATTGAAATAATATATATTAAAACCAATTTAATTAATTGTTTTGAATTGTTTTCCAATTTGTAACGTAGAAGTAAGAAGAGAAAAAGAGAAAGCAGCCAAGTACAGCTTATAAAACAACTAAAAAACAAGAAAGAATTGAGAAAATTCTGGAGCTGAAGTGTAGATTTGATCTAGGATGGCTTGTAATATTTTGTTGGTACAAATGACATTTTTGTGACAACACCATCATAGGCCTTTCCTCTTACCAAAATCTTAGCTTTGGTACCTGCCTTGTGTAATCCAGATTTCACGTATCCCATTGCTATGTTCTTTTTGAGGCAGGGGCTGAATCCTCCGCTGGTGATTTCACCAATGTTGTTTCCTTTCTCATCCTGAATCTCACTGTGGGATCTTGGAGGTGGGCCTGTGGAGATGAAGCCAACACGCCTGATTGATGGACCCTCTTCCAGTTGTTTGAGGATTACCTCAGCCCCTAGGAATCCACCTTCCACTCTCCTCCTCTTACCTATGGCCCAAGGCAGTCCAGCCTCTACCGGTGATATATGTTGTTCCATGTCATTACCATATAAACACAGCCCAGCTTCAAGTCGGAGACTGTCTCGAGCACCAAGTCCTGTTAACCTAACCTTTCCTTCAGATTTCTCCAAGATTGCTTTAGCTAGATCCACAGCATGTTCTGAAGGAACTGAGATTTCGAATCCATCCTCACCAGTGTACCTGAAAAGTGGATTGAAGAGACAACTTATTAGTTATCCTCCATAGCATCCCAGCAAGTGATAACATCACCATACCAACCAAATGGAAGATTACCCCGTCCGAGTGAGAAAGCATGTTGCACCATTGATATATTCGGAATTCCCCAAAATATATCTTACTCAAATCATCCTTTGTCAGATGTTGAAGAACTGGGGCAGCAAGAGGGCCCTGCAATAGAGCAGACATATGTTTCACATTTTGAAGAGGACTTTCCAATATTTTCAAATTCAATCAAATTGCAACTGAAGACTACATTTTCTATGTATAGTTAGAGGACAAACTACAAACATAAGAAATAAGAGCTGAAAGCAAAAACATAGTTCAAATGCTACAGGCAAGTCATTTTCTCAATAACCTGCAAACTGTGCAAGCAGACCAAATTATTCAAGCATAAACGGAAAGCATTTGAATAAGGAGAAACATTTACACAGAATAAACCTCAGGAAAGTGTGAAAAGTATGCATCCTTGACTCAACATTCACCAGCAAATTGCAAGGAAGCGAAACAATGAATCCATAAAGAGAATCAGACATGGAGAGGTAAAATTAGAAGAGTCTAGTGACTAACCTGGAGAGCTAGAAGAGATCTCTCATCATGGATGTGCCATGAGACATCCCCACCTTTGGCCTTGAATGCCTTCATATGCTCTTCAATGTGGGCCAGATCCTTATCCCTGCAGCCTGCATTCACAACCAGGTATATGTGATCATCCTTCACTTTGGTGATCACAGAATCATCAATTGCCCCTCCCTTCTCATTTGTGAAGACAGTTAGAGTTCCTGTTCCAGGGGCAAGCCCAGCAACATCAGCAATGACAAGCTTTCCGAGGAATGGAACACTGTCCTTTCCCTTAAGGCTTAGCCCACACATATGGGATACATCAAAAAGTCCACCATTCTGCCTGCAATTTACTGTAGAGTCCATGATTGAGTTCTTGTACTGAATGGGCATGCTCCATCCAGCAAATGGGACCATCTTCCCACCATTAGCGATGTGGAAATCATAAAGAACAGTCTTTTTCAGATCAGCCTCTGAAGCAAAGTACCGACGTGCTACAGCCTGCTTTTCTGCCCGAGCAAGACGGCGTGTAACCGATTGCCCAAGTTGCCAAAGACTTCCTCTCATCTTCTAAAGTTGAAATATCTGATGAAGAGTAATATTTCAGAAATAAGCAATATATCATAATATTAAGAATAGCATTCACTTCTCACTTCAAAAGTTTGGCAGTTAAAGATAGAATAAGTATATGCTAATTCATGTGTAATGAAACACAAGTTCAAGTTAAGTTACACAAAAATAAACAACTAGCGACACCAGTACCAAAGGAAATCCTTCTTAGAGCATTCCAATTGTGCCATATATGGCGTTCAACTACACACTTTGGTCATAAAATGCCTAAGGTGAACAACATGATTAATACAAGGAAAACAGAATAGAAACATGTTATATTCATCTGAAACCTAAACCTAAAGCTTCTTCACCTTGTATTTCTAATGAAGAGCAGTGAAGTGGAGTAGTTCAATGGAAATGCTTACTGCCTTCAAAATCACACACGAAAGTCAATGAATCGGTTCAATTTCAATGTTACAACCCAACACCATATTACCAACCAAAACATCAAATGAAGTTCTTCACAGATGATAACCCAATACGGTCTAAAATCAGCATTGAGGTATCCAATAGAGACATGCAACAAATATTCAGACCATCTCCAATGAAAACCACGCCATTATGCCAAAGTTTTTGGGATGCAAATGATCGAAACAGAAAAGGGAATTTAAAAAAAAAAATAAAAGAAAAGAAACCAATGTTGTCACGTTATCAAGATTCAATCACATTCCCCTACAACATTACAAAGAAAAACAATGATACCAAGTTGTTAAAAGACATGAAACTATTAATGCAATAAGAAAAAACAAGAGAGTGAAAAGGCTTACAAAGAACCTTTCTTTGCGCTCTTCTTCTTCAAAAGAGCAATCTAGAGAGCACAAGAGAACATTGCTCTGCAGAGAGATAACCAAAAAAGGATAGCCTTTTATATATGTGTGAAAGAAATTATATATAAAAAAAATATTAGTAGTATTAAAAATTGGAAAAATGAAGAGATGGTTGGTAGCATAGTAGTGGGTGGAGGAGGGTTTCCCTGTCTGAAACACATAGCCAACAAAACCACATCATCACGAGTGGTGCTTAAGGACTTTTGAGCTATTTCACTACTTCTCTTCTCAATCTCTGTCTCCTTCTCTTCATGTCATTCTCACTTGTACTGTTTCTCCCATTTTCTCACTTTATCTAACGGCTATCATGACCAGGAATCTAATCTATGTTGCTGATTTTATCCGAGGTTAAAGTGTGGAAACCAAGAATTACGGTCCTTAAAATGAGAGCCAGTTACAGTGCCAGCAGGGTCAAAAGTAATTGGTCTGTTGATTGAACTGACTCTTGAAACGAGTACATGGGATTAGAGTAACTGATAGGGGGATCCATGTCGTTGAGAGATCACCATGGAGAGTTGGTGAGATCTGGCTTGGATTCCATGATTGGGGCAAATCAGACTATTGCCAGGTCGACCGCTGGCTGGTACAAAATGTTTTTGACTCAAGCTATTCCTGGTAGGTGGCTTTGGAACTAGCCAAAAATTTGTCGCAATAGGATTGGTTTCCTTAATCCTAAATTAATGTGATTAATTGCTGATGGTTTTCCTTTTCTGTTTCACGAAAATGTTTTGTTTGTCTCAAAGAAGAGGGATAAATGTGATAGGACACTGTCTTTAAAATTTGTAGACTAAAACTCGTGATGGACTGCTATTAAAAAACTTGATTAAGATGCAAACATATAAATCTTGTTTGGTAAAGAGATTTTAAATTTAAACTTTATTGATGATTATTTATTAGAATCATATCGAATATATAATTTATAATTATTTATTTTAAAATATTAAATATGATATATTTTATTTTAATTTAAAAGATTAAATAATTTATCTATCACATTTTTTTTATAATATATATATATATATATATAAGAGTCCTTAAATTTTGAATTTTTAGATATTACTATTTATTTCACACAAAAAAAATGTATGTCATAGTCGAATTATATTAGCATGCTTAAAATAAAAATAATTGAATATATGATTAATTTTCATATTTCAAATAGTAATTGTCATGGTCTTTTATAACATATTTAATGCGACACATGAAAAACATCATCTCTCTTTCATCAATCAGTCAATGATCAATATATCAGTGCAATGTATATCAACAAAATTTCCACCAACATCTGTTGGATCACTAAGGAGTGGATGCCTAGGATTTAATCAATGGTTTTTTTTATTTATTTAATAAAATCAATGATTAAGAATTTGAATGACTGCCCAGCAAATGGGCTGAAAATTTCATAGTCAAATGTTTAAATTATTGGGCATTGCAAATAACTTATTGGGCTTAAATTTTGGACCCAGTCGAAGCATACAGTGTTGAACACTTCCTTAATCCAAGACTCAAAAATGTCAACATATTAGCCGTCCAATCGGACCCTTTCCTTATGTTGTCATATTACCTGAAACAAAGGCAATAACATTCAATTCTTTTACTTTGAAAATTTGAAATTTCTGACTCTATTTGGACAAAAAAAAGAACTGATATAAATTGATTTCAATGCATGAGCCATGATGTTTGTATATATTCATGGTTCAACCCATCTTGTATCATGTTACAAAATTGTACAAAAAAATTATCAGTGGTTAATTTAATGAATCAAAGAATTAAAGAATAATCCTGTATATGCACATTTGGTGATCATGAATCTTCTAAGATTAAAACAGCTTGCTTGCAAACTCATCAATGGGGCTTCCTTCTATACGAGAATAACTGGATTTTTTGGCTACATCTCTCAGCTGTGATAAGCTTCTTCCCAATTGCAATGCCACCTTCATTTCAAACAACTCTCCATTCTCTCTTTTCTCCACATCAGTCTCATCCAGAGTTGATTCAATTGATTCCTGCACAAGTTTAAAGAAGCCGGCGTTGTTTCTATACATCTCAAACACCATACCAACTTGGCCACCGTGCTCAAATGTATTAACAGCTGAAGCTAAAGCTCCTGCAACAGCTGCCACTATTGCTGCCCAAGGGCCATTGGAAGACCCCATAAAGGCAGAACCTAGAGCTGCAATTCCAGTCAGTAATGGCCCTGATATAGCTAAAACTTTGTTTATCCTCAATGCCTTGTTGCCTAGGCTCTCGTAATCTTCACTGTCTTTTCTCTTAATCACCTCAACGACTTCTCTCATTTCCATTTCCAGCTCCTCATTCCATCCATTGCTCACTACCTTTCCCTTGAACTGCTTTTCTGGGTTTGCTTTTCGAGACTGCTGGCTTTTAGGCCACCAAACAGCAGGCTCTAAACTTTCTGGGAACTTTTCAAGCATTACACCTAGCAAGGGAAGAGGATACGCTTTGTCAAGGGCCAAGACTTTTTCCATTGCATCTTTGACGTCTTCTTTGCTTGGAGAACCAACAGCAAGTAGGGTTTCTATTTGGCTCTGAACCTGCTTAAACAATCTTGTTGCGTTACGTTGCTCTTCCACAAGTTGTGAGGGTTGGATCTTGTTCATCAAGACCAACATTCCTGTGGCTGCAGAGAACAAGAGAGTAGATGCCAACTTCAAACCCAAAAGAGGAACCCCAGCGGCGCCAGTTGCTGTAACACCAGCCATGGTTGCGGCAGTAAGAGTGATCATGTTGATGGAGTTAAGGAGAAGGGTATTCCAGTTTTCTCGTTGTTCGCCGATGTTGCTGTGCATCTCCACTCTATCAGCAACAGCCTCTAACATAGCATAAAGTTGTACGGTAGCCATTGAAACTGATGAGCTTTCTTGAAGCAATGTTGTCTTAATGAAATTCTTTTCAACTGGGATTGTGTTGATGAACCCATCCCTAGTATTCAATTCCTCAGACAATTTTTTGGCTGGTATTTTTGGAACTGAAAACTTGATTGATGGAAGCTTTGGGACCGATAAAGCAGCATGGATCTGCTTTGAAGAAGAAGAGACTATAAAATTAAAAGCTTGTAAAGAAGCCATGCGATGGGGTTGTTCTTTAAGATCTTGTCTGTTTGTGAATCTGTATGAAGCGTCCGTAGGAGGAAATAATTAGAAACTATGTTAAGATTTGCGCTTTGAGCAAAGGAAAGCAAGATTGGTGGTTGAAAGCTGAGGGGAGGTTTGGAGGCTTATTTATAGCAACACGAGCCAACTTGAGGAGGTGAGGTCATGATTTGAAATGTTGACTGCCAATTGAATTGACTTGGCCCGGGGGCTGACTTGTTCGCCTTCATATTATTTCCTGTTTGGGCTCGGTTCTTAGCATGGGAAATGGTAATTAAAGAACTCATTGGTTTGGTTTGGCTTGGCGTCTTAAAGAAAGAAAGAAGTTGCTGTCCAAACTTTTCTTGCCTTAAAACTCCAAGCAGCCTGTGGTCAACCTCATTTCATATGATTTGTGGCTTGAGATCAAAGCAGCAGTATATATTATTCACCAAAACAATAGATTAAAACACTAATATATTTACATTCTGTAATGAATGCACTTTTTCTATTTTTTATATACACTTAGGATGTTTTTGCATATAATTTAGGAGATACATAATTTTGCTAACAATCTTTTTCATGGTGGTCCAAAACGTGTTTTGACTTTTTGTACATATTTGAAAATTTTTCTTATATTTTTCAAAATTTGTTTATTCAATATTCTCAAATCCTAATCCCAAGTTATTGACAACTCGATCCATAGCCTTGGATATATATGTATCTTCGAAATTATTGGTCTTTCCAAAATAAAACTCTTATGTGAAGTTTTTTCACCATTGGGGTAAGGGGTATATATATGTATATATAAAGCAATTAATATAATTAATATATGTATTTATAGCCTATATGGTTTAATAATTGGAAAATGTTAGGCACTAATTAAAATGATATTTAAAAAATTATCAAAAAAAATTTACAATTAATGCATTGTTTCCAGAGATCCTGGATTAATGAAATGATTTAGTAATTTCAATGAAGTTTTGGATTTCAGGAAGATATCATTGGATTTTTCAGAATTTTAAAATCCCAGAAGATTTCTTTAATCCACAGTCCACATAGAGAGACTTAATTTATGATGTAAAACATGAAGAATTTGAGCAAATTACCATTAAAAATATATTACTATTGGTGAGTTGTGGTTTCGGTTTCTTCACTCTACGCACCAGTTTTGCATTTTGGAAGTAGTTAGACTAATTTAGATGCTGACCGCCTGTTAGAGTTAAGACGAAAGACCTTGGTCGCCAGGCGGTTGTCTATTTTAAGTTTTGTCACTAGTTATTGCCGTTGAAAGTCAGCGAAGGAAAGCCCAGGTGCCTAGACGCAGCAGCAGTTTGGGATGAGAAGCGGTCTAATTTCAAAGCCAAGGAAATATCGTTCAAACGTTCGAGTTTCAACGATTAGACCTTTTCTAACTACCTTTTATTTTTTCGCAATGAAATGTAACCTAGCTAGTAAGAAATATAAATACAATTCATTCCTTTCAAAGCCACTTTATTTTAGCCTTTCAGCCTAAACTATTCAGATTGAGAAGCCAAATACAGCAGCCATGGCAGACCTGTTGTTTTCAAAGAGTGTGCCTTCATTGCATTATCGTCGTGGAATAATTGCTGAGACAATTGATGCACCAAGGGTTCTAATGGGTCCTGTCTCTCTCCCAAAGATCTTTACTAGAGGTTTGATTGAGGTACCATCCAGGAAAACGACTCCATTTCTAGCCAGAAATCCCAGAATTATTCGACACATAACACAACATGTTCTGATCCTGAGGTGATTGCCAAGCTTTATGCAATTATGGAGGCTGTTGCAGATAGGGTGGAAATGCAAAAGAATATTGGAGAGCACGTGACAACTGGAATCACCTTCTTTTGACTTCCATTAATGCCATGACTCTCACTGCTGCCATCATGGCTGGAGTAGCATCCACAAGTGGAAGGCACTCAAGCTTTTTTCTACAGTGCTTTACACTGCAACCACGGGCTTGTTGGTAATGATGAACAAGATTCAACCATCCCAACTTGCTAAAGAACAAAGGAATGCTACAAGATTTGTTGAGATAAAGTTCACATGTGAGCAAAAAATCTCACATCACTAAGAAATCTAAAATGAGATGTCTTAATATATATGAAGGACCTAAGAACCTACTAGATTAAGCTTTTAAGCTTAAATGATGTCCAACATATATGTATGGATTTTATGGTCTGCTTTTGTAACTCCAAGTGTGATTTTATAACTCCAAATGTGATTTATCTCCCCAACAACTAGTATTAAAGCCAAAGGTTGCAGCTTCAAGTCCTAGTGGTGTTGCTAGAGGGAGATTATTGGCAAATAAGAGATTTTGGGTTCGAGTCCCAATAGCGTTGTTAGGAGAAGATTGTTGGCAGATTGGAGGTTGGTCTCGTCCATCAACTCTATGTGCTCGAACACCGGTATCAAAGTAAAAGGTTTCGAGTTTGAGTCCCAATGATATTATTTGGGGAAGATTGTTGACAAATCAGAGATTTGCTACGTCTATCAATTCTATGTGCTCGAACATTATTATTAAAGTAAAATGTTCGACTTGGATGCAACGAATGTGTGGAATCAAAACACTTAAGAAAGTGATGTACTGAGTCAACTTGTGAAGGAGTGCAATGTTACGGTTGTGATTAATCACAAGCTTGTTGATGAAGTGCAAGGTTAAAGGTGTAATTACAAGTTTGAGAGGCATTGAGACAACTTAAATAGTAAAGTTATGTGCTGTGATTGAGTACAAATCTTGAAGGGCATTGAGACAACCTAGACCCATAAAGAGGCAAGGTTGAATATTGGGCCTAAAGTGCAATGAGACCATCCAATTAATGAGGTTGTCTAACGCAAAAGAGGTCTTGATAAGACTTACTCACACTAGAAAGTTGAAGTGGTACTTGATCGGAATTTACAAATGAACGGGAGAGATTATTGAGATAAAGTTCATATGTGAGTAAAAAATCTGAATGAGATGTTTTATATATATATTGAGGACCCAATAACCTAATAACTTAAGCTTTTAGACTCAAATAATATCTAACATATATGTATGGGCTCTTTGATATACTCTCGTGACTCCAAGTGTGACTTATGTCCCTAACAAGATTATTCAAGCATATTCATGGTCAAATTCAAACAACATTATCTCTTGGCAAACCTGATATCAATGATGTCAATGAAGCAATGGACAAAGTTTTAGCTCTTGATAAGGCATATCCACTTCCTCTACCAGATGCTATGACTGAAAAATTCCCTTCAAAAGTTGAAGCTGCAAGGTGGTGGCCACAACAAAAGCGAAAACAAGGATTTGCTAGGAAAATAGAGGGAAATAATGACTGGAATAGAAAGCTGGAGGAGGAAGTGAGACAAGTTCTTGGAGTTTAGGAGAAAAAATATTTTGATGAGTACTTAAGGTTGGGTAGCAAAACACTAAACTTGACAAAGTCTTGGCCCGGAGGCTGACATATTCGCTTTCATATTATTTCCTGTTTGGGCTCGGGTCTTAGCATGGGAAATGGTAATTAAAGAACTCATTGGTTTGGTTTGGCTTGGCGTCTTAAAGAAAGAAAGAAGTTGCTGTCCAAACTTTTCTTGCCGTAAACTGCAAGCAGCATGTGGTCAACCTCATTTCATATGATTGGTTGTTTGAGATCAAAGCAGCAGTATATATTATTCACCAAAACAATAGATTAAAACACTAATATATTTACATTCTGTAATGAATGTACTTTTTCTTTTTTTTGTCTACACTTAGGATGTTTTTGCATATAATTTAGGAGCCACTTAATTTTGCTAACAATCTTTGTCATGGTGATCCAAAACGTGTTTTGACTTTTTGTACATATTTCAAAGTTTTTCTTGTTTTTTTCATAATTTGTTTATTCAATATTCTCAAATCCTGATCCCAAGTTATTGACAACTCGATCCATAGCCTTGGATATATATGTATCTTCGGGATTATTGGTCTTTCCAAAATAAAACTCTTTTGAGAAGTTTTTTCACCATTCCCAATCAGTTGAGGGGTATATATATGTATATATAGTACAATTAATAAAATTAATATATTTATTTATAGCCTATGTGTTTTAATAATTGGAAAATGTTAGGCACTAATTAAAATGATAATTAAAAATTATCAAAAAAAATTTTACAATTAATGCATTGTTTCCAGAGATCCTGGATTAATGAAATGATTTAGTAATTTCAATGAAGTTTTGGATTTCAGGAAGATATCATTAGGATTTTTCAGAATTTTAAAATCCCAGAAGATTTCTTTAATCCACAGTCCACATCGAGAGACTTAATTTATAATGTAAAACATGAAGAATTTAACGGAATTACCATTAAAAATTTATTACTATTGGTGAGTTGTGGTTTCAGTTTCTTCACTCTACGCACCTGTTTTGCATTTTGGAAGTAGTTAGACTAAATTAGATGCTGACCTCCTGTTAGAGTTAAGACAAAAGACCTTGGTAGCTAGGCGGTTGTCTGTTTTAAGTTTTGTTACTCGTTATTGCCGTTGAAAGTCAGCGAAGGAAAGCCCAGGTGCCTATGTCACGCCTTGGGCGGGTGCATCAAGAGCTGAGGCCCGCGCACTAGTGGCAAAGGCTCGAGCACTAGACACAAGGGTGGGGGTTCAAGCAATAATCATGGTAAAAGTGTTTAGATTGCCCACCCGTCAGTCAGGCTTGCCCGTAGCACTGGGACGAGGCCCACAATATGCGCACACCGCATCCAAGTGGGCTCAGGGGGGTGAGGCTGAACCAGAATCATTTAGAAGTCTCCAGGATCTGCAGCACACAAAAAAAGACTTGATCAATCCTTAAAATCAGTATGTAATCTGTGTAATATGTGTTTGAATTTAAATTTGAAATTGTAATCCCTTGATATTAGAAATTACTAGAGCTGGGGCCTCAACTATAAATAGAAGATTACTTCTCCTTCATTTGTATACATTCACCACTAAGTAATATACAATGCATTCCAACATTCCTTTATTTTTTTAGCTTGCATATTTTGCCTTTCAGTATTGGTTTAGTGCTTGCACGCTTGTTTCGTAGGCTGATTTAGGCATATAGAGTTCATTCTAAGTCTAAGGTCACACGAATTTTGGTTTAAGATCGAAGCCCGTGATAGTTGGTATAAGAACAAGTTTTGCTTGGCGATTGTGTTCAGGTCGCACTCAAGCCGTTCGAGAAAATGGCATCTCAAAGTGATGTCGCTAGCTAACAACCAAAACCCCAGAAGTAGGGTCATGGAAGGGGTAAAAAAACTAGTTTGAGGGACATTTAGTATGGATTGGCAGCTGTCCAAGGTGGAGGTGATAGTGGCTAATGTGGAGTAAAAGCTTAACGAGGTGAATACTCACATTGAGGATTTGGACGCCATGGATGAGGTGTTCAAAGGTGAGATGCAAGCTGCCTTAAACTAGACCATCGATATATTCACCCAATGGAACGCGGCCTTGGAGGCCCTAATGGAGACCATGCACAAAGAGATGGAGAAGCTCAAAGGGGAGCTCACACTTGCAAAACAGCCATTGGAAATGGCATGATCGCTAGAGTGTCTAGGCCCCACGTGGATGTCCCTAAGCCTAAGGAGTTCAAAGGGATCAAGGCTGCCAAAGAAGTGGACAACTTTCTATGGGAGATAGACTAGTATTTTCGGGTCATGGGTATGTAGGATAATGCTACTAAGGTAAACACTATTTCGATGTATCTTACTGATGTTGCTTTGTTGTGATGAAGGTATAGGTGCGATGATGTGAGGCATGATGGTGCCTTGATTGGAACTTGGGAGGAGTTTCAAAAAGAATTTAGGGAACAATTCTACCCCGAGTACACCAATGATAAGGCATGGTAAAATTATGCTGGCTTACTCAATAGAGAAAGATGAAGGAGTATGTCTAGAAGTTCTCTTAATTGATATTATAGATTTCAGATTTGAGCGAGATTGAGGATCTTTACGCCTTCATGGATGGATTCAAATGATGGGTGAAGCATGAGCTGTAAAAAAAAGGAGTTCATGATCTAGCCAAAGTCATGATTGTCATTGAGTCTTTGGTGGAGTTTAAGCCACAGAACAAGTTTGAATCTTCCAAGCCTAAGGGGAAGGGCAAGGGCAAGAGGGATCGAGAGCAACAGTCCAAGGGTGGACACTGTGACCGACAGGCCAAAGATGGGGACCGAAACCGTTCAACCAAGGATGGCCAAGAGAGGCCACCAACAGAAAAGTGGAAAGCTAGGAGGGATTGAGAGTCAATCGTTTACTTCTTATGTGAAGGACTATATGTAGCATAAGACTGCCCCAAGAAAGGTAAGCTAGTTACCATAGACAAAAGGTCAGATAAAGAGCCAAAAAGAGAGACTACAAAATCTTGGCTTGATTGTGCTTAATGTAGTCCAAGGTAAAGGGAGTTACAAGCTAAAAAGACTGATGTATGTGGATCTGTTGGTTGCAGGTAAGAAAGTGAACATTTTGGTAGACACAGAAGCTTCACATTTATTCATTTTTGGTGATAGAGCCCAGAAGCTCGGCTTGAAGGTGTATAAGAAAACTGATACCATTAAGATAATCAACTTTAAAGAGGTCCAAACCATTGGAGTAACACATAGGGTAAAGCTACAACTTAGAGATTGAAAGGGCAAGGAGACCATCGAGGTAATACCTTTAGATAATTATGAGTTTGTGGTTGGTTTAGATTTTCTTATTTAGATTAACGCCCTAATTGTGCCTTTTGCTAACTACATATACATTCTGGATGCACGATGCCAATACTTTGTACCATTGAGACACTAGTTTGGGCCTGAGACCAAGGTGCTATCGGCCATTCAATTTACCAAGGTGGTGCTCTGAAGTATGATAAACCTAATGAGTTAAAAATCGATACCTGCTTGAAAATGCTAGAGGTGTTGGAAGCCTTTGGCGATATGATGCCTACACAATTGCCTAGTAGGCTACCACCCAAAAGAGATGTGGACCATAAGATCGAGCTAGTGCCAAAGGTTAAGTTGTTAGCCAAGCACCCTTACTGAATATCACCCTCAGAGTTGGAAAAGTTAAGGAAACGACTTAGAGAGCTCCTATATTAGGCCATCTAAGACCTCATGTGGTGTCCTAGTTCTGTTTCAACGTAAGTATGATGGGCTTTTACGATTGTGTATTGATTACTAGGCACTGAACAAGCTGACTATCAAGAATAAGTATCTTATGCCTTTTATTGTTGACTTGTTTAACTAACTTGAAAATGCAAGGTGATTCACCAAGTTGAATTTATGGTCAGGATATACCGGGTTAGGATCGTAAAGAGAAATGAGCCTAAAATTACCTGTGTCACCTACTATAGCTCTTACAAGTTCTTAGTCATGTCATTTGAACTCACCAATGCTTCGGTAACATTTTGCATGCTCATAAACAAGGTACTGCAATTATTCTTTGATCATTTTGTTATGGTTTATCTTGATGATATTGTGATATATAGCTAGACATTAGAAGAGCATGTGGACCACTTGAGGCAGATGTTTGAGGTTCTACAAAAGAATGAAATGTTAGTAAAAAAGGAAAAGTACTCATTTACCCAACGAGAGGTACCATTTTTAAGCCATATAATGGGAGGTGGCAAGATACACATAGATGCCAGCAAGGTCCGTGCAATTTTGCATTAGGAACTGCCAACCAAGGTTACCGAGCTGAGATCATTCTTTGGGCTAGTTAACTACTATCGACACTTCATTAAAGGTCACTCATCTATCACCACACTATTGATTGATTTGCTTAAAAAGAGGAAAATATAGAACTGGAGCATCAAATGCTAGTAAGCCTTTTGAGTAGTTGAAGTAAGCAATGACAGAAAAGCCAGTCTTAGCCTTACTAGACCATGCCAAATTGTATAAAGTGCATACAGATGCATTAGACTTTTGTTGATGTAGAAAAACCATCCGATTATATTTGAAACCAGAAAGCTCAATGAGATAAAGCATATATACACGATTTAAAAGAAAAAAATGATAGCAATGGTGTATTGATTACGCACTTGACGGCCCTACCTGTTGGGGTCGAGGTTTGTGGTCAAAATTGATAACGTTGTAACTAGTTACTTCCAGACACAAAAAAAGTTATCCCCTACTAGTAAGACTTTTTTACGAAATTTGATTATAGGTTATAGTACAAGCTTGGGTATACAAACATAGTGGCTGATGCATTTAGCCAAAAAGCAAGCCTTGCTGCCATCAGCCAATCAAAAAGGTTCTTGGTGCTATGTATCAGAGAAGGGTTATCCCATGATCTTATAACTAAGACTCTTATCGATCATACCAAGCAAGGTAATATTAGATGGTTTTGGTTGCAGGATGATCTTTTGTGCACCAAAAGTAGTAAGTTGTTTGTGCCGTAGCATAGAAAGCTCCATAGGGAGGTTATGCAAGAGTGCCATGATTCAAAATGGACTAGTTACCCAAGCGTGCATTGTACCTTAATCTTGTTAGAGGATTGATACTACTGATTGCACATGAGGGATGAGACCTATGTGGAAGCTTATCTTATGTACCAATAAAACAAAATAGAGCTTAAGCTATCAACCAATCTCTTAGAACTTTTGCCTATACCTAAATGACCATAAGAGAGTATCATTCTAGATTTCATAGTCAGTCTACCTAAGGTAGATAAATTTGGGAGCATTATAGTTGTGGTGGATGAATTTTTCAAGCATGGGACTTTCATTCCAACAACCAAGAAATGTCCAGTCGAGAAGGTAACTCGTTTGTTCTTGAAAAACATGGTAAAGTACTGAGGAGTACCATAGACCATTGTTAGTGATCGGGATAGGCAATTCATAAGGTAGTTCTAGACTGCGTTATTCAAGCTATTGGGGTCAGACTTAAACTTTTTCACTAGTATGCATCCCTAAATTGATAGGCAAATTGAATGAGTAAATGGACTGTTGAGGTCTACCTCAGGCATTATATGAGTGACACATAATGAGATTGGCCCAAACTGATTGATGTCATCCAATTCTCATACAATATGCAGTGAAGTGAAGCAATAAACCAAAACCCTTTTGAAATCGTGATAAGGTAACAGCCACTAACACTAGGTTCAATTGTAGCAGGTTACATAAGACCTAACCTAGCAACATATAAGTTTGCTAAGACTTGGCAAAAATAGGCCGACCTAGCTAGAGTATGCTTACACAAAGCAATAAAAAAGTCCAAGAAGTTGGCAAACCAGAGAAAGAGGGGCGTGCAATTTCAAATAGGAGACTTGATCTTGGTAAAGCTATACCTCATCATGCATAACAAAGGTCCACATAAGGGCCTAATTTAAAGGTACGAGAGACTTTTTAAAGTTTTTAAAAGGGTAGACAAGGTTGTCTACAAGTTAGATATGCCACCAAAGTCAAAAGTACACCCAACTTTTCATGTTATCATGCTCAAGCCATTCTATGAGGACTAGGGGATCTAAGATGGGTAAAGTCAAATTGTGCACCATTGAAAGCCAAGGCCTCGTATAAGAAAAGGTCCAATGCATTCTTGCTAATCGGGTTGTGAGACGGTAGAGTTATAAACCAAGAGAGAAGTATTTGGTACGATGGAAGAGGCTTCCAAACAATGAAGTGAGTTAGGAACCAACGGAAGACTTATAATAGTTTTAGGACTAGACCAAGCAATTCCACACAAAGGATGTGACGAAGGCGTCATGAGATCAAGTGGGGAAGAATGTCATGCCTTGGGCAGGGACATCAAGAGCTGAGGCCCGTGTACCAGCGATCAAGGCTCGAGCACTAGACACAGAGGTAAGGGTTCAAGCAATAGTCTTGGTAGAAAAGTTCAGACCATGCCAAATCGTATAAAGTGCATACGGATGCATCAGACTTTTGTTGATGCAGAAAAACCATCTGGTTACATTTGAAAGCAGGAAGCTCAATAAGATATAGCACATATACACGGTTTAAGAGAAAGAGATGATAGTAATAGTGTATTGATTACGCACTTAACGACACTACCTGTTGAGGTCGAGGTTTGTGGTCAAAATTGATAACATTGCAACTAGTTACTTTCAGATATAGAAAAAGTTATCCCTGAAGCAGGCAGGCCTACTAGTAAGACTTTCTTACGAAATTTGATTATAGGTTGAAATACAAGCCTGGGCATGCAAACATAGTGGCTGACGCATTCAGCCGAAAGGCAAACCTTGCTGCCATCAGCCAACCAAAAGGGTTCTTGGTGTCGTGCATTAGAGAATGGTTATCCCACGATCTTATAGCTAAGACTCTCATCGATTATACCAAGCAAGGTAATACTAGATGGTTTTGGTTGTAAGATGATCTTTTGTACACCAAAGGTAGCAAGTTGTTTGTGCCGTAGCACAAAAAGCTCCGTAGGGAGGTTATGCAATAGTGCCATGATTCAAAGTGGGTTAATCACCCAAACGTGCACTGTACCTTAACCTTGTTAGAGGATTAATACTACTGGTTGTATATGAAAGATGATATTGAGACCTATGTGAAAGCTTGTCTTATGTACCAATAAGACAAAGTAGAGCTTAAGCCATCAACCGATCTCTTAGAGCCTTTGCCTATACCAAAGTGACCATAAGAGAGTATCACTCTAGATTTCATAATCAGTCTACCTAAGGTAGATAGATTTGGGAGCATTATGGTAGTGGTGGATGGATTTTTCAAGCATGGGACTTTTATTCCAGCAACCAAGAAGTGCCCAGTCGAGAAGGCAACTCATTTATTCTTGAGAAACATGGTGAAGTACTAGGGAGTACCATAGACCATTGTTAGTGATCGAGACAGGTAATTCATAAGGCAGTTTTAGACTGAGTTATTCAAGCTATTGGGGTCAGACTTGAACTTTTTCACCAGTATGCATCCCCAAACTGATAGGCAAATCGAACGAGTAAATAGACTATTGAAGTCTACCTCAGGCACTAGTGAGCGTCACACAACAAGATTAGCCCAAGTTGTTTGATGTCGTCCAATTCTCATACAATATGCAGGGAACTGAAGCAATGAACCAGAACCCTTTTGAGATTATGACAAGGCAGTAGTCGTTAAGACTAGGTTTGATTGTAGCAGGTTACATAAGACCTAACCTAACAGCATATAAGTTTGCTAAGACTTGGCAAAAGCAAGTCAACCTAGCTAGAGTCTGCTTACACAAAGCAGCAAAAAAATCCAAGAAGTTGGCAAACTAGAGAATGAGGGATGTGTAGTTCTAAATGGGGGACTTGGTCTTGGTGAAGCTATACCTCATCATGCGCAACAAAGGTCTACATAAGGGCCTAGTTTGAAGGTACGAATGACCTTTTAAAGTTTTTAAGAGGGTAGGCAAGGTTGCCTACAAGCTGGATATGCCACCAAAGTCGAAGATACACTAAAATTTTCATGTTATCATGCTCAAGCCATTTTATGAATACTAGGGGGATCTAGGGTGGGTAAAGTCAAGGCATGCACCATTGGAAGTGAATGCCTCATATAAGAAGAAAGTCCAATGCATTCTTGCTAATTGGGTAGTGAAACGGTAGAGTTTTAAACCAAGACAAGAGTACTTGGTGCGATGGAAGGGGCTTCCAAACAATGAAGCTAGTTAGGAACCAACGGAAGACTTATAATAGTTCTAGGACCAGATTAGGCAATTCCACACAAAGGACGTGACAAGGGCGTCGTGAGATCAAGTGGGGGAAAATGTCACACCTTGGGTGGGGACACCAAGAACTGAGGCCCGTGCACCAACGGCTAAGGCTCGAGCACTAGACATAGAGGCAAGGGTTCAAGCAATAGTTTTGGTAGAAGCGTTCAGACCACTCACAGCATTGGGACTAGGCCCACAACATGCCTGCACTGCTTCAGGGGGGCCAGGGGAGAGGCCAAACCAGAACCATCTAAAAGCCTTTAGGATCTACAATACACAAAAGGGGACCGGGTTAATTTTTAGAATCAAGATGTAATCTGTGTAATTTGTATTTGAATTTAAATTTGAAATTGTAATCCCTTGATATTAGGAACTATCATAGCTGGGCCTCAACTATAAATAGAGGGCCACCCTTCCCTTATTTGTATACATTCACTACTCAGTAATATACAGTACATTATAGCATTCCCTTGTTTTTTTAACTTGCATATTCTACCTTTCAGTGTTGGTTTAGTGTCTGCACACTTGTTTCGTAGGTTGGCTTAGAAATATGAATTCATTCCAAGTCTAAGGCCGCACGGATTTTGACTTAAGACCGAAGCTCATGACACCTAGACCTAGCAGCAGTTTGGGATGAGAAGTGGTCTAATTTCTAATCCAAGGAGATATTGTTCAAACGTTCTAGTTTCAACGATTATACTTTTTCTAACTACCCTTTGTTTTTCGCAATGAAATACAACCTAGCTAGTATGAAATATAAATACAATTCATTCCATTCAAAGCCACTTTACTTTAGCCTTTCAGCGTAAACCATTCAGATTGCGAAGCCAAATACAGCAGCCATGGCAGACCTGTTGTTTTCAAAGAGTGTGCCTTCGTTGCATTATCGTTGTGGAATAATTGGTGAGACAATTATGCACCAATGGTTCTAATGGGTTCTGTCTCTCTCCTAGAGCTCTCTACTAGAGGTTTGTTGAGGTACCATCCTGGAAAACGACTCCATTTCTAGGCAGAAAACCCAGAATTATTCGAGACATAACACAAAATCTTGTGATCCTAAGGTGATTGCCAAGCTTTGGCTGTTGCAGATAGGGTGGAGATGCATAAGAATATTGGAGAGCAGCGTGACAACTGGAATCACCTCTTTTGACTTCCATTAATGCATGAGCTCACTATTGCCATCATGGCAGGAGTAGCATCCACAAGTGGAAGACACTCAAGCTCTCTTCTACTGTGCTTTACACTGCAACCATGGGCTTGGTGGTGATGATGAACAAGATTCAACCATCCCAACTTGCTGAAGAACAAAGGAATGTTGCAAGACTATTCAAGCAGATTCATGGTCAAATTCAAACAACCTTATCTCTTGGCAAACCTGATATCAATGATATCGATGGACAAAGTTTTAGCTTCTGATAAGGCACATCCACTTGCTCTACTAGGTGCTGTGACTGAAAAATTCCCTTGAAAAGTAGAAGCTGCAAGGTGGTGGCCGCAATAAAAGCGAAAACAAGGGCTTGGTAGGAAAATAGAGGGAAATAATGGCTGGAATAGAAAGTTGGAGGAGGAAGTGAGACAAGTTCTTAAAGTTTTGGAGAAGAAAGATATTGCTGAGTACTTGAGGTTGGGTAGCAAAACACTAAAACTTAACAAAATCTGGGCAATATCTGGTCTCTTATTAACCGTTTTAGGGGCTTTGAGGTCTTCCTTTGTGGGCACTACTCATTGTTCATGGCCTGTGATGACGGGAGTCATAGCGGGTGCAATGGCAACTGTTGTGAACTCAAAGGAACATGGCGGGCAAGGAGGAATGGTGTTGGAGATGTATCGGAGAAATGCCGGCTTCTTTAAGCTCATTGAAGAGAGCATAATGTCAACAACCGATGAGAAAGATGTTTAAAGAAGAGAAAATGGAGAATTTATTGAAATGAAGGTAGCTTTGCAGCTAGGAAGGAGCCAATCAGAGCTCAAGGCATCTGGCTCTGGCAGCATTATCTACAACTGAAGAATTTGCTATATAATGCTTACAAATTATTAGTTTCATATATGTTTTTGTACATATTCTAACATGACAAAGTTATGTCCATATACAAATCCCAATTTGTGGAGCTTCACTATTCATCCATTTTTTCGTAATCAGGCGAAGCTTAATTTTAACAATACTCTGCTTAAATGCTTATTTGATCCAAGTTAGGGACTCTTATAGTCGGTGAATAATTAACTACCCTCAAAACTTGATATAAAAACTTGTGGTTAGATGATGAAGCCATACAACAAGTTACAACGACTCGCCTTTTTGCCTGCGTTTTGAATGTATGATATGATGATCAGATTGATCACATGGTGAACATGAAGCTTAATTTGCTTTTCACATGGAAAAGGCAAAGATATAAAAAATGGAGTTTTATTACACCATGAGATTGCATGGTGGAAAAAGAATTATAGGAAAGGGAGCTGGTGGGCATATTTATATTGGCCATAAACGAGCATGAACTCCATATAGATATGAACTTCCATGGAGGTACTAAAATAAATTAAATAATTATACTAGGACGCTTTAAGTTGACCATTATGATTGTGTATAGTAATCAAATGCCCTCTTTTTCTTTTTTTTTCCTTTAATTTTTTGTTGTTTTAATTTTATGGGGCAAGGGTTGGGTAAATTTCTTTATTTCACTTCGTAATGTTAACAACTGTAAAGGCAAGAAAATATTGATTGACCATTATCATTTTTTATTGCCTTCAATCACTGTATCTCTTGCATTTATGGCTGATCACTGTATCTGCCTAATCCTTTTGATATCATCACCTTCTTTGCTCTATATTTTTAATTAATTAAATAACAGTTTAATATTAATTAAATGAAGATAACCATTAAATTTTCTTTTAAAAAGTAGTAGTATTAATATCTACTCAACAATGGAGTTTCTAGGCTTGGAAGTTTGAAGACCAAGGAATTTTTTGGGAATTATAAAAACCTTTACTAATTTTTGTTTAACTTCTTAATTAAGCTCATAATTAGAGTTTAAGGTTGAGGATACATCAAAATGCTTTTACTTAAAAAATTGTTTGTACCCTTTTTCACTTACTTTTATTTTTTATTAATTAATTATTAAAAAAAAACAGAAAAAAGAAAAAGCTAAAAGCTCACTTTCAGCTTTTCATGTAATAAAATAAAAGTAAAAGGTCCCCAATTTCCAAAAAAGAAAAAAGAAAGAGACAAATCAAATAAACTAAAAGTTAAGGGGCATTTTAGAAAATAACCTAAAAACTCTACAGATCAAAATTGACGTTGATAACGAGGATTGCAGTCCTTTCCCTTTCTTCTTTAGCTCCCAATTCCACACTGGTTCCGTACATTGCAGATTCACAATCTTAACTTCCACCCTCCAATAAGGAGAAACAAATCAACCCTTTTTTGGGTTTGTAAAAAAAAAGCTTTTAAAGATGATTCAGTTGTTGTTCATGGTGATATTCTCAGAGATGGCGGTGATCATGGTATTAACATTCAAGACACCGTTAAGGAAGCTGGTGATAATGGTTTTGGATCGGGTCAAGCGTGGACGAGGCCCGGTGATCGTGAAGACCGTGGCAGGAACCGTATCCGTGGTTATGATGTCGAGCGTATACAGCATGATGAAGATCCGGAAGCGTTGGATCGATGATGAAGTGGCTAATCCAACGGACCAGGTTCTCATGGCCAAAAACCTTCTTGAGGCTACTCTCATGGGTAATTAGTTCTTTTTTCAATCCTTCTAAATCTACGCGTTGATTGCTAATTGCCTGGTTTTTCACTTTTGTCGAGATCTTAATTTGTTCTATCTTACCAATAAATAAAAATTATATGGATTTAAATAGCGTCTGCTATTTAGCGGTAACGTAGCGCTCCGCACCGTTATTCACTGTAATGGAGGTGTGAATCGTGATTCACACAAATTGCGGATTTGTGTTTTTCTTTAATATATCTATGAGTTTTATAGTAAATTGATTCTGAGTTATAACTAAAATATGTGAAAAAATTATTTTATCCTGTAAATATAAAATTAAAATGTTATAAATTACTTTAAATATAGTAAATAAATGTTATTATATCAAACTATTCTATGGTAAATTATGAAAATTAAAAAAAAAAAAAATTCACGACTGCAATGAGTGCATCTATTGATATCTTATCCATTATGTCCACAATCACTATAAACGCATGGTGACCGAAAAACGTGGTTATGATTGCATTTTAAATTCCTGCTTACCATATAAAACTCTAAATTTATGTCGAAATTATTATTATTATTATTATTTGTTGTCTGATTTTGGTTTTTAGAATGCTTGTTGTTTTGTTGCCCAATTGTTTGTCTAATTGGCATCTTAAAGCCAAAGGGAAAAAAAAGTGATTTTTTGTTCAGTTGCTTCTTGTTTTTTGTTTCTTCTTTTTGCCCAACTGACTGAGATTGAAATATACAATTAGGCGGGATTTAGCTAAGGTACTAATATAGTCAGTACCCTTTTAATTTTTATTCAATTGCTGTTTGTGTGTACCAACCACCAATGCAACACATTCATAACCATGAATCTTCCATTGTTTATCTTCAAAGATGGTGTTGTTTGCCTTGATATGAACATATTGGACTTGTTTATGACACTGTATTTTCTTCCTCAGCAGGGCAAAATTTCATTTTCTCTCTTGATTTTTGTGGTTCTGAACTTCTTATTATTAATTTCTATAAGTTGTGATTATGATTTTTAGCATTGGCTTCTAATTCGGCTTGAATTTCATGGGGCTGTCTGTCACATCCTCTTGGTAACTTATTGCAGGGGGTTCACTTTTCCTAGCACTAACGATAGACAGATTGCACCATTATATTAGAGAACTCCGGATAAGAAGGAAGAACATGGAGGCTGTCAAGAAACAAGGTCGAGGTTTTGAGGATGGAAAACCTGGTGGCTCGGACGAAGTCAAGGCCTTGGAGGAAAGAGTAACCACTCTGCTGGGAAAAATTAAGCAGCTGGAGTCTAATCTTGAGACAAAGACAAAAGAGATGACTGCTGCGGAAGCCAAAGCAGTTGCTTTAAAGAAACAATCTGAAGGTTTTCTTCTTGAGTATGATCGGTTGCTTGAGGAGAACCAAAACCTTCGGAATCAGTTGCAATCTTTGGACCAGAGATTGTCACGTTCAGATAGTAAGAAAAACACCTAAGGAACTGAGCACCTGTTGCAAAATGTTTTTCAGTTTAATTATCATATTTTTAATATAGTTATTCTGGAGTTTTGTAATGGATTTTTTTATTGCAGATTAGTTGTAATTCATGCGTATCATTTTAATTTTGGACAGAAAAGATATAAAGAAACGAAAGGTTAGAGAAATTAGCTTCTCTATGGACTTGGCATATTGTAAAACACTACAAGGTAATAATTTTTTTTTTTTAAGCATAAGATGCGCATGGAATCATGACAAGGGAAGGTGGCAGGAGATTTTGGTTTGGAATTAAGATTTTTACGTCTTTTAAGAGCATTTTAACCATTAAATCAAGGAGCTGAGGTAGTTGGGGGTAGTAGCTTTATGATCCGGAAAAATGGACCTGCTAACCAAAAAACTGTTTTGGTAGTAGCATCCACCGTAGGAGTGAGGCTGACAGGAGGGCATGCGCATGAATAGAGCAAACATCGATAAAAGATTAACCACTCCGTATAAAACTATAACAACGAACGCAAGTAGTATCTTTTTTGCTGCCAATTTTATAAATCACAAATTGCATCAGCACTATGTATAGGCAATAGTATTTTAAGGCTTCTGACTTTGGGAAAATTGTACGTCATTTTCATATAAAAATACGTTGGATATCCTAAGGGAAAAACCCACTTAAACTTGTTTAATTTGGTTTTCCGATGGTGATCATCAGAGGCATGAATTCATTTCACATGCCGATAGCCTTTTGCGTAGTGAATTGATCTTACATCAGACCTCACATGGCAGAATGTTGGTTCTTACTCATTTGCATACCTTTGACTTTGAGATGGATTTAACCGTCAGCAAAGTTTTTTGCTTTTGTTATGGGATTAACTCGAACCTCAGGACTAGATCTAAAATCGAAGTTTCTAAGGACTATGAACTCTGGCTGGTATAACAATAACAAGTTTCTTTTCCTAAAGTAATATAAAGCTCAATAATCAAGAAGAGATGGATATGGAAGTGATTAAGTATCCGCCACCATTGATAAAACAAACACAATATTTCTCACTTGGTTTCACAGCTTAGACTTATGTAAATCCTACTTTCTAACTTGGGTTGATAAAACAGAGCAAGGACGGAAACATTTACAGGCAACACAGCATGATTTTAAGTTTTAGGCCGAGACCAGTGGTTTTATACTTCCACCATATTTATTAAGTTATACATAACATAGTAGTTGATGGCTAAAAACTCAGGTCCCCAATGGTGATGGTAGATCTTTTATGCTGCCTCTGCAAAGCCAACTCTTTGTTTACCAAAATCAAAGACGGTGTGGTACCTACCCATGAAGACATCTCCCAAAATCCTGCATCAAACAAGTGTTACGAGAGAACCAGAAAAATATGACTTGAGATGGTTTAAGGAATTGGTTAAGATCAAAATATAATACAGCTAAAATACCATAGAGGCCCACGAGGAGGAGGAATATCCATGGCAGTAAAGCCACTGATGCACTGAGCTTGAGGACCTTCACCCACTTTGAGAATATACTGATTACACCACGTAGGAACATTAACATCAGCACAACTCGTTATCAGTAGGAAAACTTTCCAAACATTTATATTTACATACAAATGAAAACTAAATAATATTAATCAGATGCGACTGTCATTCCAGACAATGAAAACTAAAGAATAATATTCCAACCTGAGCCTGTCACATTGAGAACTTGTGTGAATCTGAACTTCAAGATACAAATGTTAACAGACTACTAACAGAAATTAAGGATGGTGTACCTCTTCTGGATCAAGGTCAAAAACTTTGCCACCAATAGTGAAGGAAACAGTAGGCATGGAAGAAAGACTTCTACAGTCAACAGCAGATTCTCCCATTGGACTTGGCATCCGATCACAAAGCTGCAAGAGTATCAAATGGAAGAATCAGCAATGGAACAAACGTACTCACAAATTATTCAACAAGTATATCAAGTCTATCACGTGTCACCTCATTGACATAGTTCAATATGTGGTCTGCAGTCTGATTCTGCTTTAGTTGGTTCTGCATCCACACAACTGCCATCTCACAAGCGGGGCACATAGCATCATGAAGAATTCCAGATGATTTGCCATTGTTCTCATCCACCACACTCTCGATGCCCATGCTGTACATACACATTTGAGCACCATTACTTTACCGCTTTAATACAAAATCATTCTAGCTTCAGATAAACTAGTTAAAATAACTAGACAGCAATTAAATTAAAACATACACACACACACATATAGACCTCAGAGCCTGACCTAACACCACGAGCACCATTAAAAGTGCATAATCCAATTTGAGAGCAGATCTTCTTGGGTTGTGCCTGTTGGAAGCAATAGGGAAGAAACCAGTCACTACGTGGAGCAAAGTAGATACAGAAACTTACAACCAATCATACAGGTGAAGATTACAAAAAATGAATACAAATTAATTGCAACCTTATACAAACATTTACATTTAGAGTACAACTAGAATCACCTCAGCTAAAAGTAAATCGATGATGGTTTGCCCATATTGTTGAACCACTGCCTTGCACTCCTGGCTAACCACTCCAGAGGCTCCAATTGCATGGTTTATCATGGTAATCACAGTCTGCAACAAGACAAACAAACAAACAATAGGGAACCACATCAATAACAAGGTTAACAAGTAACACAAACCAGCATGGATTTAATCAGAAATATGAAAGCACTCTTTAAGAGCAATACTAGAGCATGTCTTAACATATATCTTTAGACACCATTACTGCATAGCTAGAATAATGTTCAAATTTTGCTAACAATCAAAGCCCAGGTCAAAATGATTAAAAATGAACTAGCTAAATCTGTTAGATAACTGATCAAAATACCCAACAATTAAGCATTACAGATTACCGTTGGACCTGCCAGCAGAGAAGTTCCAGAATCTGCAATTGCCGCACAACCAGCAGCACAATATCCTGAATAGCATATGCCCAGGTCAGAACCACAAAGATCTATGCCAAGAACAGGATTTTGCTTGAGCAAAAGTAATTAAAGAGCTTAATCCCACTTTTAAAGTACACTAGGCATTGAAAGAACCATACCAGTTGGTTTGTCACCGATAAGAACATCACCCATGTCAAACTATCAAAAAAGAAAAGATAATTAAGAAAAATGAGAAAGATTAAACTATAGATATAAACCATTTATCCAGCACATAATAAAATAAGTTGAAAGGTCAACCTGCCAATAGCCTTTTTGTGTTACAGGAACGTATGTGTGCTTGCCCTTGTAGTGGCTTGGATCAACCCCACCAAACACAATTTCACCACCCACTTCTTCCTCTACATTGTGGTTAAGCCAAAATGAAAATACTGGTTCCTTGATAAGACCTTGTTTGATCATGTTGTACCTGTAACATCAAAAAGTGGTCCATGAGAAGCTCGAAATATCAAAAAACATCTTAAATAGACAATAAGAATTAAAACACAAACATACCACACTGGGACAGAATTCCCAACTGAAATCTCCTGAAAACCAAGTCCTAATATCCCATCAAATTTGGCCGCCAAAAATGTAACACCTGGCTCCTTCGTAGCCTCGATAAATTCCTGATGATGAAAATAGGTTACAAGGTTACCTAAAAAGTTTCAAACTACTAGATCATATGCAAATGACTGCGAAGAAGATTAGCTCCACTTGCCTGATCTTTCACAACCAAGTCACCAACTTGAACATGGTCATAACTAAAGAAACCAGAAATAGCTCCAGTGCCATAGTGAATAGAAGCAGATTTCCCTACATCAGATATGATAATGCAACTTCTAGATAATTTTAGCATCCGTGGGATAAATAGACACCATAATGCAATATACCAATTGAGCCTTTAAGAAAACAGTTAAATAAAGAACTTCGTGCCTTATAATTTCATTAATAATAAGCCAGAAAAGAATGCATAATGTTATATGTTGCAAAAAACCATCTTCCTACCTAAGTACATACTACCGCAACAAGGACCAAGAAAACAAATAACCATACACTGCACAGACAATTATGATTGACCAATTGGTACTTAATTGAAGAATATCAGAGATAGCCATGGTTATTTTTTAAAAATCAAAATTTCACATATTACTATTCAAATGAATAAAATCAAGAACTTAAAAATTGTTTTTTTGCCCTTAACATCAGGAATAAACAAGTTTCTGAAACAATTATCTGTGCAATAAAAAGAGTTGAAGATATACCATCTTTCTTATATGTACTTGAATCGCTTGCCTTGTACTTGGAATGGAAGTAACATGCAACCTACACCTCAATGTAAAAACAAAAATCATGTGCCTTGAACCACTTTTGCTTTCCAAATTATCAAGGCAAAGAGTTTCATTTCCTATACATTCCTAGTAAACATAAATGTAGGGGCTCACCGAGAAATAGCACCTAGTTGATGGTACCCACAGATTTGAGCTGCCTGTGTCAAATATCACAGTGAACTTTTGTGGTGGAGTTCCAATGCCAATCTCACCAAAGTACTGAGCATCCATGTAGTTATTGAGTGTAACAATATCAATCTCCTCAGATTCTCCAAGATTATCACGGAAGCGATACTTTTTAAAAGATGCTCCGAGAGCCTCTCGATCCCCGGACTCAAGCCGGGCAGCAAGCCAGTTGTTTGGATCCAATTTCATCTTTTTAAGTCCGATCCTAACCAGCCCATCATTGGATGCAGAAGATACCACAGAAAACAACAGGGACAATAAGAACAGTGACTGCACAACCAACTTGACAGTCGTTCCCATATTAACCTATAAACCCCCATTGACCACTCAATTGTTAGAATAACAGATAGAAGGACAAAGAAGAAATATATGAATGTATGCATGTATGAAGGAATGCTATTATGAAATATCAACACCATTCCCCATAATTTTGAACCTGTGAAGATATAAATTCCTAAAAAAAAAAAGTTATAATTTTGAAAAGATCTTACATATTTTCTTATTTTTCTTTCTGCTTTCCTAAATAAATTTAAAAAAAAAAAAAAAAATTTGTCTCCTTTTCAACTGTAAACTGCTATAGATAGGTCGCAATAAGAGAAGACAGAGGTCAGCAAATATTTAATCCTTCAAATTTCATGCATGATCCTAATCCTATCAGCACAATCAAATTGAGTCCTCATTTCCCGTCAAGCAAAGAACTTAAGCTAAAGGAACTCTAATTTACATGTTAAACAACTTACACTAAAGGAAAATAGAAGCCACTGAAAATTTTCATTCAATTCTTAAATTCAATATTATCAGCAGACAAAAAAAAAAAAAAAAAAACAGAGCAAGAGTAAAAACTAAAAAAGATTGATTAACGGAAAAAAAGGTGAGGAAATTTCATGAAAATCTTAAATCGCACATCGTAGAAACATCAATAGACCGAAAAAAGCTTATGATTAAAGCTTATATTCCTCTTAGAATCATCAACATAATCCGATCAACAAAATATTAGCATAAAACAATCTAATTCCAAACAAAATTCAAATGAGAAAACATTTAGAAAAAAAAAAGATCGAATCGCAACAATGCTCACCAAAATATCGAGACCGCTTAGGCGAAAACAAACAAGAGAAAGGAAACTTGGTGAGGCGAAAAAAGAAACAGAAAGAGAGAATCTATGGGGGGAGCCCCCGAACGAAAGAAACAGATAGAGGGACCTCAAAGCTACCTGTCACATTCCTAGACTCGGTGGGGCCCAGCTCAGCAAACGCGATAAAATCGGTATTTAATCTGATGCTTCTTGTTTTAAATCTGATCCGTTGATCTTTATCAAGATATGGCCATTAGCCGCTAGATAAATATGTAAATGAGATAGCACGGAGTCAGGCACAAGATGATGCCGATTCCATGCATTCGTTGATAAAATTAATTTAACTTTTAAATAAAAAAAAAAAGTTATAACTGAAATGATTACGTGGCAGTAAAGCATGCGTTGTTGATACTTTGTTCGCTTTGCTCGACAAGTTTTGTATTTGTTGCATATATTAATATGCATTAGTGCGAGAGATGGGGTGGATTTTTTATGATTAAATTTGTTGAGATTTTTGCCAACTTTGGAGGATTAAATCTTCTTTAATTATGGCATGAATATATACAATCATACACTGTGGAGTGCAAGAAAAAAAAATGCTAATAAAACTACAAATATTCAAAACAATATCATCGTTTAGTGTTTTTTTCTTTCTTTTCTCTTTTAATTGAATCCATCAGCTTTTGTTACCATGGTGAATATTGTTCATTGCCATTAGTTCCAATGGACGATGGGGGTTTTTTAACTTTTGGAATCTTGGTCTTTAAGAGGCCAGTTGTTTGAGCTACGACCTTGATCATCATGTTGAGGACCTGACCCTGAGCCATTACTATGCAGCCTCGGGCCTTTTGCATCACTTGGGCCTTTAATTTGCTACTATGAATGCTTGAAAGAATCCACTTGACTAAATTGTCACCGACTGAAAAGATTGAACTTAGGTTTGGATTAATACGGTGTGACTGAAATCAACACAGTATTAGTTGAATTTAAATATTTATTTTTATGAGATTTATTTAGTATAAATTTTTTATTAAAATTTTTTAATCATAATTATAATAATAATATTATTATTTTTAATCTCATCAAAATTAATCTTATCACCCATTCAAATAAAGGTTAAGATTTTGTTAAAATATGTGTTTTTTTATCTTTTAATGTCAAAGATATATTTTTCTTCTTGGCCCCATTTTAAACCGTCAAAGATGTTTTCCCCTATAAAAAATTAGTATATGATAATAAAAGCTAGGGAATTAGTTACATTGACAAGGGATGAGGGGGTCAAAAGCCTTGAACAAGTAGCAGCTGTGACGAAGGACCTGGAAAAATACTCCCATGTGCATAGACATCCGCTGATGCTTTTGGGCTAAAAATCAAAAGAAAAGGCTCAAGTTTTTCTACGCAATTTCTTTTGTCTTCACCAAGAGAGAATGATCATGTGGTGAGTTAAAGACGGTCTAAAATGTCAGACCTATCGCTTAAAAATCAATGTGTGTTAAGGCATCTTGGTGTCCTTGCAGTTAAAGACGAACCACCTTCACTTGCCAATTTGTCTACGAAAGACTCTGGCCATTCTTCTAGTTTGACGCTCTACCACCAATACCCACCACTTTCCAGCCAAACTTCCAAATTTCAACTTTACGTGTAACTATCAGAGAAAAGCAAAACATTGATTTGAAACCATTTTCGTGAATTTCTCAGATATTTATGCTTAGCTGAATTGCTGCTGTCCCCATTGGGAAGTTGTTGGAGCCTCCCATACAATGAAGGGTTGGAACTTGTGGTAGAAACTAGAAATTGCTATGATAGATCATAAATGTGTTTAAGATTAGCCCAACAGTGGTTTATCTTCTTAAGGGAAACATCCTTGTCAAATACCTTAATAATCCAAATAATTATTAGTCAAATGAAGATAATGAAAGTGATTGATCATTTAGTGTATCTCGTCAACTGTTTTTAGTCTTCATTACTCGTTGTATTCTCTGTTTCTAGCTTATATTCTAATCACATTAATTATTGCACTTTGAAATGTCTAACATGACTTATCATCATGCATCTTCACCTGATAACTGAAGGCCAACAAAACCTGATCTCATGAAATTAAGTATTTCTTAATTAACAAGGCTACCTACTCATTGGAGAATTCCCACGCAAAACAAGCACGAAAACATCGGAAACATGTGGGTTTGAAATCTTTTCTCAGGCCCCGTTCTATTTTTTCTTTAATACATTAATTAGAAGAGGACTTGCATAGCAGTAAGTTGATTTGCTGTTTGTTTGACAAATTAAGAATGATGGCAACCTTTCCGTTTTCACCCTAGAAAAAAAAATAGTGAAGGGGTTATTCGTAGTGAAATATTATTAGTATATTACTTGTTTTGGCCTTTAATCATGGTAGTCCAATCTAACCACAAACCAAATTTCTATGTCATGTAAGTGAGCCAAATGGTTAATTTTTTTATAATACATGATTATGTAGTATAATTTTTTAATCGTTTCATACAATTTTTTTTAGATAAAAAAATTTTAATTTAGACCAATTAATTAAAGAAGAACATGGATCGTGGTCGTTGATCTTTGACATTAAGAGAGAAGCGTAAATATTGCCATTGGAAAGGAAGTATCACCTGCATCCTTTGACTAATAACCAACATTTTAAAAAAAATTTTGAAAATTTTGCATGATTCATAACTTTGTATATT
Source organism: Durio zibethinus (assembly GCF_047325235.1). Lineage (NCBI taxonomy): Eukaryota > Viridiplantae > Streptophyta > Magnoliopsida > Malvales > Malvaceae > Durio > Durio zibethinus. The sequence goes on from NC_143169.1 coordinate 26,239,783, forward strand.
AGCATTACCTAACTAACATTAAGGTTGTTTGATTTTTTTTCTTAAAGATACTTTTTATACTCAGGTTTCTGAGAATATTGCAAAACCAAAAGAGTGAATAAAATATGATATTTATACCCCGCCCCAAATGGCTGAACTGAACCTATTAAATATATATTTGTTTATACCCACTTTTCTTTGAATAAAACACAACTTTTGAATGGGAATCAGCTTTTTATTGTTACGGGAAATAATCCTAAGGCTATGCTCATGACTCATAAAATTCTTTTGGCTTTACTGTAAAGAATTTTCAAAAGTTTTGAAAATTTAAAGTTTTGCCCCGACAGAAAATTTTGGTGTTCATATTTACCCCCACTAAATTAAGGCTCGCACTTGAAATTTTTCATTATTTATCTAGTAATTGAATATTGACATTTTAAGTGCTAAATAATTTCATTATAATATATATATTTTCAAGTTTGTAAAAAATAAAATAAATTAATTTTAGAGAATTTGAAATTGTTAAATTTTTAATTTTCTTAATAATAATTTGTTTAATTTTATGGCAAGTGATGTTATAGTGATAATAAGATTTGAAGCTTGCACTACTTAAATGGTTTAACCACTTTTTAATGGCAAAAAATAACATACAAAAAATGAAGTAATAAAAATAAAATAAATAATCATCTTTAACTAATTGTCTTCATTCTTTTTTTTTTTTTTTTTCATTATATGTAAGAAAAGAATTATTTTTTATTCTTCAAATATTAATGAATAAAAAATCAAATATATTTGTTTATTAAAGGTAAATGATAAAACTAAACATATTAAAAGTAAATAATAAAATTAGAGATGATAATTTTAATTTTATTCTTTCACATATTATATCTATCTTTAAGAATTATAAGTAAAATTTTATTAAATTAATATATATGTGTGAGTATCTATTATGATAAATGGTTTATCTAAATAGTATTTAGGTTATATTCATAAAAAATCATATATTTAATTATGCAAATATTATTTATATTTTTAAAAAATATTTTTTTCATATACAAAAAATATTATACGTGCTAATGTTATTTTTAAAATTTTAAATTAATTTATATTTCAATAAAAATTTTTAAATTAATTTAAAAATTTGTTCCCACTAATTATAAGTCCTGGTTCCGTCTATATTTTTCCCAAATCCTCTTACTTTGGGCGCCGTTTGTTTAAAGTGTGAACAGAAATCTCTAACTTTGCTTTTTTTTCTTCTTCTTGTCTTTCAATTTCTCAATAAGACAATGCCCACACATGGGAATTTCTTGGCATTGTTTGATGAGGTCCAAGTCGAATCCCTTGAGTTTGGCTAAATAGGAAAATTCACAAGAAAAAATCTTACAAATTAGATGCTAAATATTTTGACATACGGGACGAAAATGAATCAAGTCTTTGGATCGAATCAAATTGTCAAATCTATGCCGACACCCTTTTGTTCATTCTTTGATATTGATGTTCATTTGAAAGAAGCCTCAGACGAGTCACGATAAATAAAGCTCTTTAATTTTTTTTTTTCCATATGTAAATGTTGGAATACGATTCAAGTCATTCAACATGTTCAATTTTCAAAAGGAACCATAATGAAAAACTAAAGTAGAAAAAGCAATAAAGTTGTCACTAGATGTTGAAAAAATGGGCTATTCACATTTAAAATAACAGAAAGCTGTAAGAATATATATGAAAAAAAAATTATATGCTAGTGAGAAACAGAAAGGCAACTTAATCAGTAAACCAAACCATGCACGTAATCTTCATGCAATGTATATATATGCAAATATATTGGATTCTGCAGCCACCATTTTGTCCTTTTTCTTTTTTTTTTTTCTTCTTTTGCGTCTACATTTCATGGTTTGGCAGTTTTCAAAGTTTTAATTGATGTTTTAACTCATGGATTATAATGGCTATAGTCAAAGATATTAGATCTAAACGTGGGAGAGTGATGCTATGTGGAGCCAAGGAGAGACAAAGGCGCTGCCCCACCTGGTCACCGGTCATAAGAGAGTCGGGCCGTCAAATTAGTTGACTTGGCTTGGAGCTCCTCTACAAGGGAGCGGGGGTGAAGTGAAGTCAAGTGCCAGTTGGCAACCTGACGCACCATCTGACGTAGCAATATCAAGTTCCATCAAGTTATGAAAAATCCACAGTATTAATAAATCTATCTGGTCTACGTTCCAAACCCTTTTATTAGGCGACCCCATTGCACCGGTAAAAGACTTCACACACTTCACAACACATGTTACAAACATTCTCAATCTCCTCTTACAACTTCCATCTCTGGTCTCTTCTTCCGAGCTTTCTCTCTTTCCCTTTCTTTCTTTCGTCTCCTACTTACAGTTCTTGATTTATTTATGGACAAAGGATGGGGGCTTACCCTTGATTCTGATCCTGTAACTAATTTCTTCCCCAGCAAAACTAGTTCCACCACTGGACCTTTCTTCAGGCTAAAGCAGCCAGCTGACATGTTTCATTTCCCTGTTAGCCTTGCTGGCTCCAGCGAGGGCCACCACGGAACCTCCTCTCCCTCTGATGAGAACTGTTTGGCGGTTCACGAGGTCGACTTTTTCTCTGATAAAAAACACAGGATTGTTGATGATCGTGAGGATAACAAGACCACTGCTGTCAACGTCAAGGAGACTTCTTATGGTGAAGGCGGTTCTGCTTCTGATTTGGATGTAAATATAAGTTAACGTTATTTTTTTTTCTCTCAAGCCATTTTCCTTTAAATTATTTCTAGTTACACTGAATTATTGTTGATATTTGTTTTTTTTGTTCTAAATATATATATAGATTGGGTTGCATCTTCTCACTGCTAATGCTAGAAGTGATCAATCAACCGTTGATGACGGGTTATCATCGGCTATGAAAGACAAGCGAGCCAAGAATATGAAAGACAAGCGAACAAAGAATGAGGTAAGAGGAGGTTACAGTCATGAATACTAAAAGTCTTTTGCTTTTTACATTTTGGTTCTATCCAACAGTTAGAAAAAATCTTTGCCCACTGAATGAATTCATTTTATTATTTTAGCTGGCACAATTACAAATAGAGTTGAAACGTAAAAAAGTTGAGAATCAGAAGTTAAGAGACATGCTTAGTCATGTCAGCAATAATTACAGTGCCCTCCAGATGCAGCTTATGACCTCAACGCAACAACAAAGAAATCGAGGAGCTGAAAACATACAAGAGCATGAGGTAATTATTATTTTTCATATATTTTAGTATTTCTTGTAATCATAGATATTGGTATATCGTTGATTCAAATTGCTGACTTAAATATTTTTGATGGGTTCAGACTCAAGAAGGAAATTCTAAGGTGAAGAAACATGAGATGATATTGCCTATACAATTTATGGGTCTAGTCCCATCAAGCACAGCTGAAACAAGTGAGATGTCTCATTCTTCAGAAGAAAGAACGCGTTCAGGATCGCCTATAAAAAGCAAAAATGAGATTTCTCAGTTTAATCAGGAGAATTCTAGTTTTCGAGACAGTAGAAGAATTAGTAGAGAAGAAAGTTCGGAATTTGAGGACTGGGATCCTAACAAAGTCCAAAAGCTAAATCCTGCAAAACCAATTGATCAATCCTCTGAGGCCATCATGAGGAAAGCTCGGGTTTCTGTGCGAGCTCGATCAGAAGCTCCCATGGTTTGTTACTGCTCTAATCATTTGGGAAGATTTGATCTGATGTTATTATCAAATTGTAAGGAAACTAATTGATTAGTAAATTGACACAGATCACTGATGGATGCCAATGGAGAAAATATGGACAAAAGATGGCAAAAGGAAACCCCTGTCCTCGAGCGTATTACCGATGCACCATGGCAATTGGTTGTCCTGTCCGAAAGCAAGTATGTTTCAATATTTTTTTTTAATGATGTCTTATTTTGAACTTGTTTACATTTTAAGACCCGAAATTAATTAATACTTATGGTAATTTTCAGGTTCAACGTTGCGCGGAAGATAGAACAATCTTGATAACAACTTATGAGGGCAACCACAATCACCCACTTCCTCCTACTGCCATGGCAATGGCATCAACAACAGCAGCAGCGGCAAACATGTTGCTTTTAGGGTCAATGCCTAGTGCAGATGGGATCATGAACCCAAATTTGCTAGCTAGAGCAATCCTTCCATGCTCTTCGAACATGGCAACGATTTCAGCTTCTGCTCCATTCCCAACTGTAACATTGGACCTTACTCAATCACCAAACCCTCTACAATTCCAAAGAACACCTAACCAATTCCAAGTCCTTTTTCCAGGCCAACCCCAAAACTTAGCGTCAATATCAGCCACTCCAGTTTTTAGTCAAGCACTGTATAATCAGTCAAAATTCTCAGGCCTACAGTTGTCTCATGACATGGGATCACCACAATTAGGCCACCGAGTTCCACATCCACAATTGCAGCAGCCTCCGCAGCCCACGCTGGCTGACACATTAAGTGCTTCCACGACAACCATCACCAATGATCCCAGCTTCACAGCCGCGCTCGCAGCCGCCATCACCTCCATCATTGGTGGTGCTCATCCAAATAGTAGCAGAAACACTCCCAATTCCAACAACAACAGCAATGCCAACACCACAAACAGCAGACAATAGATCAGCTGTTTTTTTTCTTTTCCTTTTTATTAATTTTTCCGAAGTTCTTTAATTGGGGAATGAAAAGGAGATTAAATGTTTATATTTTTTGTACTTTGTTGTTGGAGGGTTAGAAAACGTACACAAACTTCATTCTTTCTTATTTTTGTATCATTTTGAAGAATTCGATTCGAATTTTCAAGTAAATACACAAAAACATGAGCATATATAATTTCTTAAATGCACAAAAACATGAGCATATATAATTTCTTGTCAGCGTGGAATATTCTGTTCCAAACAGTCAAGAAAACACGCTGCCACCCATTGGACACGTAATTAAGAAGAAGCTGAGAACTGAGAAAGTGGACTTTAGAATGAGATTTGCAGGCAACTGCTTGTGTATTGAATGAGACGAAAAGAAAACGAAAAAAAAAATGGACGAGATTGGTTTTTCTTTGTGTTTAGGTCAAATTCGTTCAATGAAGTAGATGTTGGATTTTGATGAGGTAAAATTATTATATTGGACAACTCAGAGACCCTTGTCGACTTTCCATGCATCCACTTTGATTGACATGGTCCCTCATCCTCCATGCTAATCGAACATCCAATCATGTGACTACGGAGGGAGGGGGAACCCCAACTTGGAACTATGTGGGTCGCACCGTACCTCATCTACCGTACAAGTATCACTTATGCATGCATATGCATGAATGGTGTACTTGAAAACGAGAAACTTCTTCTTTTTTATATAAAATTTAGAGATAAAAAATTGTTAAGTTTCTCGTTTCAAAACCAGATTTAATATTGTATTCTACATGAGTAATGCATTCGAGATTGGATCAATAAAATTTGTGTCCCGTATCAAGTAAGTTGAAACAACGAATTTAATTGATCAATTAATTTTTTGTTAATTGAGAAATTTCTTTTTTGTATAAATTTATCATATAATTTTTGAGGGTTTTGTATAAATATTTTCAAATGTTTATCATTTGAATATGAATTAATTGAATAATCAAGCATTGATTGGTACTTATTGTAATCTTTTTTATGGAAATGAATTACTATCAGCAAGAAGAAAGAATGTGAGAATCTGAGTGTTGAATGGCGAGGATGGGCATGAATTCAAGCCGCCTAGCTAAGTAGCTAGCATGGTGTCATTTTTGCTATTCTTTCAATTAGTCATGGGATGATTACCAATTTATCATTGTCACATGATGTTTGCTGCTCTCGTTTTTCAAACAAGTAATGAAGTTTGCATCCGCGTGCATGAATTTCGAATGGTAAAAACAAAGGTAAGGAAGAAAAAATAGTATTAGATTTCAAGTGTATTTAAATTAAATTTAAAGATAAATTAAGGCAGGTATCACATGGTATCATTAATTTCAAGGCACCATGTTGAGTGTTAGACTTAATAACATCTAGAAAACGACATTTATATATTTTTGGTCATTAATTTCTTCCTTTCTTTTTCCTGTCATTTTTGTCAAGTAAAATTTTCCAGCGCCATTGTTTTCTATGAATGAAGATATGCACGATTCATTTAGCAGGTGTCAGTGGAAAGGTTGTAATTAAGACTTCTTTAATAATTTCCTTGTTAAATATATGGCTGCTTCGTATTCACTTGCGTCATTCTGAAAACTCAAACCATAAATAAAACAACAAATACAATTATTTCTTGAACAAATTTAAGCGGAAATAGCAAAATCCACCGAACATTCGGTCGGCTGCCAAAAAAGTAAAAAACGAAGAGTTACCGAAAGAAGGACGAGGCCTACCTCCCTAAGCAGGTCATGATTCATGAATAAAGAGAGAAGGAAGAGAGAAAATGTACTTAGCTAGGGATATATGCGTTTCATCGCCATTTCAACGAGGTTGTTCACTGACGAGGAAAGGGCCCATTCTAATGGTACCAGATAGACCTCTTGAATAATAAGACGTATCCTAAGGCCCAGTGTTAGCTCTTCGGGTCCCATTACTGACTATGAAGGTAGGCTTCAGCCCAAAATACGAGCAGTTTCCAAGAAGTGGGCGCCTATTGAGGCTGGAGCTGGACTTAGCTTTGGACATGACATTGAGATACCAACTCTTACATACTACTTGAATATGTTACCGAGGAAGTGAAATCAGATGCTCAAAAACTAAAAGATCAACGAGAAAGTAATCAGTCCATCCAAAAAAAGAAAAAGAAGACAGACAGTAATCAGAGTACTGTTAGAATTATGGCTCCATTCCAAATTAAAGTGATGTTAGAATCAAACATTGCGCAGTCTGCTTTTATGGAATTCACATGCTCATCAATCATCACAGTTTTAGTATGATCTCCTCAAACCTTCTTAAACCCATAAATCACAAAAGCAAAGTATATGTCAGGATATACAAAAGAAAAAAAAAGAAAAGAAAAAAGAGAAAGACTATAAAAGAAACAATATTAGTTTGACAGATTCTTTTTCTCTCATTTAAGACTTGGTCACTTTTATTTCATCTGATGATTGCTTGACCTTAAAACAATATAAATCCCACTTGAGAATTAGCTAAAATAACCTTCCTCCATAACTCTCATGGATTCTCTCATCTTCACCTACAAACCTACTATATCACAACATAAGATTTCTTCACTTCTCTGTTTGTGTTCCCTAATCATTCTATTCATCTTTCCATTTCTTAGCCTCACAAAAGCTCAAGCAAGCCTTTGTAGAACCACTTGTGGTGATATCCCAATAAATTACCCTTTGGGGATTGATGATGGCTGCGGCAGCCCTTATTACAGGCACATGCTTGCTTGCTCCGACCCTGGCAAGCTTGAGCTTCGTACACCCTCTGGTAGATACCCTGTAAGCAGCATTAGTTACTCGGATCCACATATTCTTGTTACCGATCCACTTATGTGGAATTGTGAAGATGGTTATTACTTTCGTCCAACTAGGCCTTTTAGCCTAGACACAAGCACACATTTCTCACTGTCTCCTCAAAATGACTACCTCTTCTTCAACTGCAGCGAGGATTATGTGATTGTTGAGCCAAAGCCTATCTTCTGTGAGAGATTCCCTGATCGGTGTGATTCATCGTGCGATAGTGCTAGTTATCTCTGCAGGCATTTACCTGAATGTGCCACTGCACTAGGTGGTAGCTCTTGCTGCTCTTACTATCCCAAAGCAACAGAGTCCTTAAGGCTGATGCTGAAGTATTGCGCTTCTTATACAAGTGTGTATTGGAGAACTATTGGTACAACTACTGATTCTCCTTATAACCAGGTACCTGAATATGGAATTCGGGTTGATTTTGATGTTCCAGTGACTACACACTGCCTTCAATGTCAGGATCCATCCAAGGGAGCCGGAACATGTGGATTTGATACTCAATCACAGAATTTCTTGTGTCTGTGTAAGGAGGGAAATATCACCTCCTATTGTAAAGGTATGTTTTAAGGGCTGGTACGGACATTCTTGGATTTATTAGAAGTAAGATTCATATCACCCTAGAGCTTTTTCTCTGTTAATTACTCAGGTAATTGTTCTTTTTTTTTTCTCTTGGCAAGGCACTTTAGCTTTGATTGGAATGTCTTGCCATGAAATTTTCTGATATGTCAATCATTCATAATCCCCTTACTAATTTGGGTTTTATCTGTCCTGCAGATCTTGACATTTCTGGGCACAGAAAGGCTGCAGTCATTGCAGGTGAAATTTCTATAATCCGGTTCAGCATTTTGTATTAAAATACCGCTAATGAAGGAAATTAATTAAAAAGATAAAATTACTATGATCTAGGTGATGAACTTTGAATGTCAAAATACAAAGATTAGGCCTTTGATGATTTTTTGTTATTATTGCAGGGACAATAGCTGCAGTTTCAGCTGCTGGAGCCATAGGAATTGGGGTCGGTATTTGGTTCTTGAAGAAAGTGAGAGCTAAAGCAACTGTAACATGTGGGGTTCAAAGCAATGAGAATAGGCTTTTCTGAAGAAGTGTGAGTGTGAGCAAAGTAAAAGAAATCGCACCTTTATTCTTTTCTTATTTTGGTAATCATTTTCAACTGTAGGGGAAGCCTCCTTAATGGTTTGTTTTGTGCTGTCTTTTTTTGTTTATAGTAACAGAAATTTGAGAGAGCTGAAGAATTCACTCCTGTGATTTTGCTGCCATATTTTCCTAACTAAGCACATCCAACTTTCTTTATTTGGTTCTTTTAACTGAACGATTAAAAACACAATTACAAAGGTAAATCAAAGGAGAGAAACCAACTAACAGAGAAAAAAAAAAAAAGGAGAAGAAAACGGAGATAGTATCGAGAAAGAAAGAAAGAAATTAAAGTGGATGACAACAGGAGGGATATAATAAGTTTAAAGCTTTTAGCATTGTTTGCCAACAAGATAGGATAAAGGACCAGCATCAGATGTTAAAGCAGGAATCATGTATCCTGGAGCAGCCGTGAAAGATTGAGCTCCAGAGTAAAGAGGAGCACAACTTCCATAGCCAGATGGAACAAAATAAGCCCCATTCATGAAAACATCCTTTGAACTCTGCCATATCCATTTTTGCCAATTACTTGCTTCTCTCTTGGTAACCTGCTTGGAAGCAGGATTATCAGGAGCTATGAAGTAGTTTCCTTCGCTGAAAATGGTTGGATTAGCGCTGCCACCAATTGCATACATCTTCCATTCATCATATCTGTTGTTGGCAACATGGGCGTAGCCCATCCTGACCCTGCCATGGACTCCAATTTATATGAGTAATAGAGATCAATTTACCACAAATATATATGGTTAGAAACTAATTAACACCAGCTTTCGCTGTCACCTTTACCTTGGCATCCTCTCAATAAGTCCCTCACCAAAACGGTTAAAAACTACTGTTACTTTCATAACTTTGTCTGCAGTGAATTGGTCGTTGTGTCCTAACAACATCACCTGCAATGGGATATGATGAGAAAGGCTATAGCATGTCAATTAGATTGTTAGTGTGTTAGTGGTTGAAGCAACTAGGTATGGCATTTCTACTGGCACTTTTGTAATAGGTTCTGCCATATGATCAGTTTAGGTAACATGATGGATCTGTGCATGGTGATCCATACTGTTAGGCAAACAACTCTTGTAGTAGTTAAACAAACTTTTGTATGTTTAAAGCCTATATATTAATGAAATGAAGCTCATGATTTGTAGAGCCAATTTACTTCAAGTGACAGATTAGTTTCTTCTATTTTTTTTGTTCTTCCTCTGCTCTAAATCCTTCAATTGGTATCAGAGCATTCTTTAAGGTCTTAGAGGACCTGTGAGTTCCAAAAAATTGAATGAAAAGCCATCAAACACTTACCAGCCAGCTTTTGTCAACCTTAAATGGCCTCAAGCAATTGCTCCATACCTCCACCTCCTATTTTTTCTGGTGAGAACTACCAGATATGGGCTGTCAAAATAAAGACTTATTTGAGTGCTTTTGATTTATGGGAAGTGGTGGAAAATGAGAAGGACCACCACGACTTCCTGCAAATCTAACAGTAACTCAAATGAAAAATTATAGTGAAGAAAAAGCAAAGAGGTACAAGGCTAAAAGCTATATAGAGTCTTCAATTTTTGATGACATATTCATTAGAATCATGACTTGTGAAACTGCAAAACAAGCTTGGGATGTGCTTATGAAAGAGTTTCAAGGCAGTGACAAGACAAGACAAATGCAAGTGTTGAATCTTAGAAGAGAGTTTGAAGTCTTAAAGATGAAGGAGTCTAAAAATTTAAAGCAGTACAATGACAGACTCATGAAGATAGTAAACAAGATTAGATTACTTGGTGAGGAGCTGTCAGGCAAAAGAATTGTAGAGAAGGTTCTTGTCAGCTTACTAGAGAGGTTTGAGTCAAAAATCCCATCCCTTGAAGACTCCAAGGACCTGACCAAGATAACTCCAGCAGAATTGTTCAACGCTTTACAAGCTCAAGAGCAAAGAAGGGCTATCAGACAAGAGGATTCAACAAAAGGTGCTTTTACAGCCAAAAAAAAAGGCAAGATGCAAACAGAAAGCAAAGGCAGAAAACAAGGAGATCAAAAAAACAAAGGTTCTAAAAACAATGAAAAGAAAAGAAAGTTCTCACCTTGCTCTCACTGCAAAAAGACTACTCACTTGGAGAAATATTACTGGTACAGACCTGACATACAATGTAGGTACTGTAAGCAGTTTGGTCACATAAAAAAAGTATGTAAAAATAAAAAATAGCAGCAGCCAGATCAACAAGCCAGAGTTGCTGACAATCAACAACAGCTAGAAGAGTAAGTTTTTGTTGCAACTTGCTATGGAACCAGAACCTCCTCAAGTGCATGGCTCATTGACAGTGGCTGCACACACCATATGGCATATGATATCAACATGTTCAAAGAACTAGACAAGACCTGTACCTTTAAAGTCAGAATAGGTAATGGTGATTTCATAGAAGTCAAAGGAAAATGAGTAGTGACAGTTGAGACACCAACATGTACCAAACTCATTTCAGATGTGTTATTTATGCCTAAAATAGATCAAAACCTGTTAAGTGTAAGACAGTTGCTAGAAAATAACTACTCTTTAGTTTTCAAAGACAAGGCATGCATAATTCATGATCCCACTGGCCATGAACTCTTTACTGTTAATATGAAAGGAAAATATTTTTCCTTGAATTGGCATGAAGCAAATTCCTCTGCATATGCTACTTCACATGATGAATCTTCTTTATGGCATAAAAGGATGGGACATTTCAACTACAATGCATTGAATTTCATGCATAAAAATGATCTTGTATTAAACATGCCTACTGTTGAAGTCAGTGCTGGAGTGTGTAAAGTCTGTCAGCTAGGAAAATAAAGTAAGTTGCCATTTGCAATTAACAAAGCATGGAGGGCAATTGAAAAACTACAACTTGTTCATACTGATGTTTGTGGTCCTATGAGAACCTTGTCCTTGAATGGCAGTAGATATTTCATTGCTTTTATAGATGATTTTACCAGAATGTGTTGGATTTACTTCATGAAACAAAAGTCTGAAGTTACAAATGTATTCTGAAAGTTCAAGGCTTGGATTGAGAATCAAAGTGGCTACAAAATCAAGATCATAAGGTCAGACAATGGTACTGAATACACATCTAACAGATTTAATGAGTTTTGTGAAGTTGCAAGAATTGAACACCAACTGACAGCAACTTACACTCCACAACAAAATGGAGTCAGTGAAAGAAAGAATAGAACAATCATGGAGATGGCAAGATGCATGCTGTTTGAGAAGAATCTTTCAAAGAAATTTTGGGCAGAGGCAGTCAATACCTCTGTCTACTTGCTCAACAGGCTGCCCACAAAATCTTTGAAGGGAAACACTCCTTTCGAAGCCTGGTATGGAAGCAAACCATCAGTGCACCACCTCAGAGTTTTTGGCAGCATCTGTTATGTGTTCGTTCCTGATATCAAAAGGGACAAGCTTGATCAAAAAATAGAAATATGTATTTTTCTAGGCTATAGCAACATCACCAAAGGCTATAGGACTTACAATCCACTTACAGGCAAGATGATTATAAGTAAAAATGTGAGATTTAATGAGCAAGCTGCCTGGAATTGAGAAAAGTCAAAGGGAGAATCAGTCAAGCAAACTACTGCAGACATGATAAGTTTTCAAGATCAAGAAGATTATATGTTTGAAAATGAAATCATTGATCATGAACCAGTGAGAGGAATCAGACCACTCACAGATATTTATCAAAGATCAAATGTTGCCATTCTTGAACCTGCAAGCTTTGAAGAAGCTGTCAAATTTTCAGAGTGGAAGAATGCCATGAAAGAGGAGATTCAAATGATTGAGAAAAATCAAACATGGATGCTGGTTGACAGACCAAGCAACAAAAACATCATTGGTGTTAAATGGATTTTCAGAACAAAGTTGAATGCTAATGGTTCCATCAACAAACTTAAAGCTAGATTGGTAGCTAAAGGCTATTCCCAGCAGCTTGGTGTTGATTTTTCAAAACATTTGCTCCAGTTGCAAGGTTGGACACCATAAGGCTGCTATTAGCCTTAGCAACTCAGCAAAGTTGGAAAATATACCAACTTGATGTCAAATCTGCATTCTTGAATGGTTATCTTGAGGAGGAGATTTACATTGAACAACCTGATGGTTTTGTTACCAAGGGACATGAAGGCAAAGTCTATCTACTCAAAAAAGGCTTTGTATGGATTAAAATAAGCTCCAAGAGTGTGAAATTTCAGAATTGATGATCATTTACTGAAGTTAGGATTCAAGAAAAGCCTCAGTGAAGCAACATTGTACATTAAAGTTTTTAACAGTAATGATCTGTTGATTGTTTCTTTGTATGTTGATGATCTTTTGGTGACAGGTAGCAAATCTACTCTTGTGGAAGATTTTAAGCTTCAAATGCAAGAAATTTTTGAGATGACAGATATGAAAAAAATGTCTTACTTTCTTGGAATGGAGATTTATCAAGACCAGCAAGGAATCTTCATTTGTCAAAGAAAATATGCAAATGAAATCTTGAATAAGTTTGGGATGGAAAATTGCAAACCAGTCAACACTCCTTTGGCTCAAAATGAGAAACTTATTAAGGAAGATGGAGCTAACAAAGTTGATGGTTCTATTTATAGAAGCTTGGTTGGTTGCTTATTGTATTTGACAGCAACAAGGCCAGACATCATGTATGCTGCAAATTTACTCTCTAGGTTCATGCAAAATCCTAGTGAGTTACATTTTAAGGCTACAAAAAGAGTGTTGAGATATGTCAAAGGAACTAGTGAACTTGGAATTTGGTTCAAGAAAAATGAAAGTTCAAGATTGGTTGGATTCACAGACAGTGACTGGGCTGGCTCTCATGAAGACATGAAAAGCACCTCAAGCTATGTGTTTTTCATTGGATTAAATGTGTTCAGCTGGAATTTAAAGAAACAAGAAACTGTGGCTCAATCAACAGCAAAAACAGAGTATATAGCTGCTGCAGCTGCTGTTAATCAAGTAATTTGGCTAAGGAAAATTTTGATGAATTTGAGTCAAAAGCAAGATGATCCAACAGAAATTTTTTGTGATAATCAATCATTAATTGCAATGGTTAAGAACCCTGTGTTTCATAGAAGAACTAAGCATATTAAGATCAAGTATCACTTTATTAGAGAAGTTGAAGCTGAGAATGAAGTGAAACTAGTGCATTGTAAGTCAGAAGATCAAATTGCAGATATTCTGACCAAAGCCTTACCAAAGGCAAGGTTTGAAACATTGAGGAAAAGTCTTGGTGTTTCCAGCAGAAATGCCAAGGAGGAGTGTTAGTGTGTTAGTGGTTGAAGCAACTAGGTATGGCATTTCTACTGGCACTTTTGTAATAGGTTCTGCCATATGATCAGTTTAGGTAACATGATGGATCTGTGCATGGTGATCCATACTGTTAAGCAAACAACTCTTGTAGTAGTTAAACAAAACTTTTGTATGTTTAAAGCCTATATATTAATGAAATTGAGCTCATGATCTGTAGAGCCAATTTATTTCAAGTGACAGATTAGTTTCTTCTGTTTTTTTTGTTCTTCCTCTGCTCTAAATCCTTCATAGATCAACACAATGAAATATTCAAAATTGTAATGCTGACTTTATCATGTTGAACGAAATAATTATTAGAGATTGTGATAGCGGTCGAAGCATGAATCACATCAATCAGGCCATCCCTACAACGTACAAGATAGCAATGATCAATCCAAATGTTAGAAGATGCAAAAATGCCGATTGCATCTCCATCATTGCCTTCACGTTTCCCTACATGCGTCGGGGAGCTCCTAACCAGACCGACCTTTCCTGGCTTGCAATCATGAATGCTAATCCCATGTATAATAACATTGGCAACACCTTGAATTGTAATGCATGGTCCATATGCAATTTCCACTTTAGCTCCCCTGCCATCTATAGTCTTAAAACTATTCACTATCAGTTCATTTTTTAGCGTGATAACCATATCTCTGGCAAAAATGATCCAAAGAGGACTTGATTGAATAACACCATAACGAAGCGTGTCGGGTTTAGGTTGACAGGATCACCATAAGGGTTTGTAACTAGGGCTGTAAACGAGCCGAGCCGAGTCGAATAGTGAGAAGCTCGAGCTCGAGCTCAACTCACAACTCGGGGCTCAATACTCAGCTCGAGCTCGATCGAGTTTTATTTTTCAAGCTCGAGCTCGATTCGTGATCGAATTCAAGCTACTCGAGCTCGCTCGATTAAGCTCGATTAATATGTAAAAATAAGCTCGATTCGTATACTCGACAAGAGTTCGATTATTCATGCTCGAACTCGAACTCGAACTCGGACTCGAAATATTTTATTAATTAAAATAATAAAAATATATTTAAATATAAAAACTCGATTAGGCTCGCGAGCTAATCGAGTCAGATATAAGAATACTCGAATTCGGCTCGATCGATAAGTCGAGCTACTCAAGCTCGACTCGACAATAATCGAACCGAATTCGAGTTTTTTTCGAATCGAACCCGAGTAGCTTACGAGTACTAATGTATCATTTACACCCCTATTTGTAACTACATATATTGCTCCATATTTCCCTCCCATTGCTGCTTTGCCAAAGCCTACCGAACAATCAGCCAAGGCTTTGCGATTGGTAGCCAAATTGGAGTTGGTTCGCCAGCAAGAATCTATCACATTCATAACCTTCTCAGGGGCAATGCTGGGGACATATGGTTTGGAGGAGTAACCCTCTAGTGAATAAACTTGAGGGGTAGAAGCAAAATTTGAGAAAAGAAATGAAAGCAATGCGAGAGAGCTAAGGGAAGCCATGGCTTAATTGGGTCGTGAATTTGAGACGTGGGGCCTAGAGAATTCAAGTAAACAATCTGATAGGAGAATTGAGTAGGTGGGATACACGATTCATGGTCAAAATAATTTTTAGTTTTTGTTAATTCATAAGATTTCCTTGCTATACAAAACATCGCTGCACGAGCTTAGGTTCGTTGACTTTTCCAATGCCAATATTTTTTTCTCAGTTTCTAGATACGGGGAAATAATAATATAAACTAGAGAATTTTAATAACAAGGGAAAAGCTTAACATGAAATTATTACTATGTTTAATTACAGTAAAATTTTAAGTTTCCACAGCATGAAATTATGTACTATTTATTGAATCATTGTAGTAAATTAATTTTGATATTTCAACAGTCACGTGATTTAATAAATTATTAAATTTTTAATTTTAATAATTTGAATTTTATTTCTGACACCTTCAAATGTATAAAAAAAATCTAAATATTTTACTTTTGGATATCAAGATCATCTCTGTCTACGCTTACTACTTGACAGCTCAATACATACTACATATTCCTTGAAAAACAATTTTTCTTGACTGTTCTCTCTATTTGTTGCTTACTTTCTCGCAAAAATTGTTCCAAAATTTATTGTTATGTAATATTTTAGTATTAACTTGGTGAAGATCAAGTTTACATTTTGATTGAGTTAAATTAATTACATTAATGTCGGAAATGTTAAATTTAGAAACATATAATTAATTAAACCATTGGTATATTTAATAATATTATTCTATCTATAGACTAATTAATTAATTGAACTCATTAACATTATGTTTGGATTGAAGGGAAGGGAAGGAAAGGAAAGGAAATTAAAGAAAAGTAATGGAAACAAAAAAAATAATTTTGTTATTTGGATAAATTTTTAATTTAAAATAAAGGAAAGTTGAAAAAATTTTATTTTTATAAAAAGATTATTATATTCATATTTTTATTAATACTAAAAACTTAGTTAAGAAAACCTAATCACATCACAATCTTCTTATAATTTTTTCAAAATCATTTGTTTTTTCAAGTAAGTTTCATATCTCTTTCAATATAAAAATTACTGATATAACAGTAATTGTAAGACCAAACAATATAGCAAATATATCATAATCTAGAAGTACTCTAAAATTACAAGCAATGAAATGTTATAATTGCAAAAAATTATTATAATGAATCATTTCTTTTCTTTTTCACTTTTTATCCAAATAATGGTTGTTAGAATTCATTTCCTTTGTTTTTTTTCATTAATTTTAATTATTCAAATAAATGGTATATATATCCTTTTTAAAAAAAAAAAAAAAAAACTTTCTTTTACTTTTCTTTAATTCTTTTTATTTCCTTTCTTTTATTAATATTTATCCAAATATTACGTAAGATTTATTCCATATGAAAGTACATATCTCTTATTAATTAAAACTATATCTAAATATATAACCATAGATAATTACTACTTAAATTTAAAAACTGAACAAAGAATATATATTGTATTTAAGAACATTTTACATATATCATATATCTTCAAATAGTTACATGATCAATCATTGAAACAATTAATAATTAAATTAAAAAATCTACATCTGGCAAAACCCACCAAATTGTGATGCATGGCTCGCTTTTATTTATAGTAAATGAAATGACGATTATGGCATAAACATATGGTAGTTGATCATTTGATCAATATCTAAAAGAGGTGTGGCGAAGTTTCTATGCATAGCTGCACATCCCATACAAACATTTACTTCCTTTGTTGCACTTATTGTTGCAACCCCTACAGTGCTTTTTGTGAGACATTGGGTTCACACACTGCCCGTTGCAGCAAATCTCTCAGTACTTGCACTTCTTACCACACATTCCGCTATTGAGCTTGTCTGTCGTCACATTCACACAATTTTCTTGCAGCAATCAGGCCCTGGACTGCCCACGGCACGACAGACTCTAGGGTATTTATCACATGTCATCAAGGCTCGAAGTTTCTGTGCAAGAAAATTGCTGGTGATTCCTCGGAGAGAAGCTGGTTCTTGGCTATGATCATTGTTATCATCATCACCATCATTCTCAATGATTGATCCTTCTTTAGATGGTGTGGCGGAGAGAGTGATGGCCAAGGACATGAACAAGGCAAACATTAGGAAAATCTTGAGGATTTTCATGTTTGAGAGTTTGTGGTGGGGGGGAAGGAAAACAATATAATGAAAAATGCTTAATGTGGATAATTGGGTGTGGTGTGGAGAAAGAATGGAGCCATGTAGAGGTATTTATAGACAAGATTGGAGGCTGACATACAAAAGCTAAAGGAGTTCGTTATAAAGTTGAATTGCTGTTGCTGCTGCTGCTGCATGGGTTCGTTTTGGCCGTTACTGTCCTTAGTGGGATGCTCCAATTCAACGGGTGTATAAAACATTCAAGTAAACGAAGTTAGGCGTCCCAAGAAAATTTATACCCAAAATTAGTTCATTCTCATCTAATTTTCTATCATATTATCAATTTCCTAGCCATTGCACGGTTTGACAATTAGAATCTGCAAAGTTTTTTTTTTTTTTTGAAGTTCAACTAGTTGTTGCAAATTTAATTTGGTATTTATTTTTGTATATATGGTATTCTTGAATTTGACAAATTATCAAATTATTTTTTTTAAATTGATATTTCCATCCAAGTATGGTACGACTTTATGATAATGGAAAATAGTATATAATTTCACAATAAAATATACACTTAATTTATTTAAAAAAGTTGATTATCTTTTGAATCAATTGATATGTTATTTGAGTTGATACTTAAAAGTTATGAATTCGAAATAATTTAGACGCATAATATCATCTTCAACCAAATATGTAGTAAAGTAAAAAAGTTTGAAGATAAATTAAGAACTTCAAAAAAAATTACTTAAAAAAGATATTTGCATGTCTAAACAGCTAAAATCAATAGAGGCAATGAACTCTTTTTTTTATTAAAAAGTAAAAATAAAAACAAAAATGTCGTTATTAGCAGCCAAAATATGATTATAGTAATAAGGAAGCAGGTTGAAAGGAGAAGGGTGAACGATGCAGTAATATGCAACAGCTTCCTTAGACGAGATCATAAAATAGTTTTGTTCAAATATTTCAAGAAACCCAAAATATCAAGTTTAGTGTCATGAGTCAAGAGTTAATTTTTAGGTTCGTGCAGTTTTAGGATCCGAGCATATATTTCTCTAATATCTTAAATTAATTTACTTGTAACGATTCATATTTTTATGAGATATTATTCATTTTAATTTCTCTGATCTAACAGTTTTATATCATAAAAAATATCTCATAAAAAAAATATATGAATATTTATATCTTAAGATTAATTTTAATACACAATCGATATAAAATTCATAATTCTTTCCTAAAACCGTGACACTTAACTTTCAAAACCGTTACATAAGCACTCAACTAAAATTCTATGCTGTGATTTGAATCATGTGCATAAACATTTGCATGATTCCTTTTTCGCTTTTAGCCCAAATCAAAGAATAAAATTTTGTATTATTGATTGCTTGTTTTTAATATTAATTATTTTATATGTGAGATTTTTTCATTATGTAATAAAAAAAATATAATTCATTTATAAATAGCATTTTGTTTCTTTTAAGATTGATTCTTGAACTTTCAAATTGAAACCTCGATTAGATAAATTATTAAAGAATAAAAAAGGATTAAATCAATCAAAATGGGTTATGTAGAAAAGTTATTTTATACATTTGATTAAAACAAGCGTTATATATTTTTTTCACTTCAAGCGGTAAAAATGGGTAAAAAGATAAAAACATTTATATCTTTTCATAAAACGACACTTGATGAACAGATAATATTTTTTATCAAAAGATTTTTTTTTCCATAAAACAACATCTGATCGATGAACAAATATAACTATTTATCAAAAGATGTTTCTTTTCGTAAGATTAAAGGTGAGCAAAAATTGGTTTGAATCAATTAGATTGATCGAAATCGAGTGAATTCGGTTAAATTGATTCAATTCATTCAATTTTAGTTATAATCGATTTTTTAAATCGATTAAATTAATTAATTCGGTTGATTTTTTATTTTTAAAATTGATAACTGCACTAACCGAATTAATCGATTTTCTAATAATTAAAAATAAAAAAAAATTGAGATAAATATTTTTATTTTTATTTTTTTGTAAAATATTGTTGAAATTATTAAATTCTTTAGTAATTTAGTTTGAATGATACTAGAGTTTAAATTTTGTTGAATTGAATTTGTGATTAAATAATTATTAATAATAAAAAAATGATAAAAAAATAGGTTATTTAACCGAACCGACCGAATCGAACCGATTTTGGTCGGTTCGGTTATGATCGATTATTTAATAATATTCGTCGGTTCGATTATTTGTTAAATGAAAATCGATTAAATCAATTATTGATTTTTTCAAACCGAACTGATCGAACCGACCATTTACTCATTCCTACATAAAACAACACTTAGGCGAATAAATATAATCTTTCAAGTTTCATCGATAAATAAACATAACGTTTCGCAATTAGATTAATTTAATCTATAAATACTAAATTATTTTCAGGATTCCAGCCAAAATTGCATCCTTAAAGTACTGTTGCCAAAAACAAAACTGCAACAACAACAAGGTTGGTGAGTAATTCCTTCCGGAAGTTTTTACTACTTTTTTTTTTCCCAATTTTGTTAAATCATTTAATCATTGGGCTATATACAATTAATATAACGTACTCTTTTATCATCAGTTAATAATTAAAACACTACAAATATCTACGACTTTCTTTGTATATTAAATTGACGGTATATATATAAATTTGACTTTCATTATATATGCATGTGAACATTTATATTTTAGATACATGTGAGAACTCTTTTAATTACATTTTCATATATAGATCTAACTATCTTATTTACAAAACTTTGGATATATGGTCTGATTTTCAAATTAAAAATAATATTGTTAAGTCATTTCCTTGAAACTAGAAATCATTTGATTGTCTTTTAAATTTTAATTTTTTTTGTATAGGATACTTACAATTAATGTATTTGTTCATGCATACATTCATGCACTTGTTAATTTAAATGATCCTATATTATAGGCCAACATTTGTCTTAATTTCCGAGTAATTAAGTACAATATTAGTGAATATGTGGAATATTCATGTAATATTTTTTTTTACCTGGGTTTTTTCACTAGGAGAATTTATTTAGCAAGTTTGATTATGTCAGGTCATGGTGGAAGGGGAACCTAATAGAATAACTAATCTGTTTGATCCACTTCTTGAACATATTATCTCCTTTCTTCCAATAAACGATGCTGTTCGAATTAGTGTTTTGTCAAAGAGGTGGAAAGATTTATGGATTTCACATCCCTACATTTCTTTTGACGACAACGTGTTAACCGATGATCATACAACTGGACATGAAGAAGAATCAAATAGCAATTGGTCAATTAGAACTACAAAGTTTATTAGATTCGTGGATAAAGTTCTGCTTGACTGGGGTCATGACAAGCCGATTATTAAAAAGCTTCAACTTTCATACCGAGATAGAGTCGGGCTTCTGAGTTTGCTAGATGGTTTAGGGCTGTTTTGAGGGATGGTCTTGAAGAGCTCGATCTCCACTTTGGAAGATTTTGCGAGAGACCATTCAGCTGCTTAATTCCATGCAATTCCTTAGTGACATTGAAACTAAATTTTGGAGCATTATAAGGGCACAGATTCCCTGAATCCTTCGACTTCCCTAACTTGAAGAGCATGCACTTGAATGGGTTTATGTTGGCCAACAACTTTACTCATCAACTGATGAAATGCCATAATCTTGAAATTTTACTCTTATACTACTTTATGTTTGATGTTTCATTTTCTCAACATGGGGTTGCAAATGGCAATGATCATCAGCAGATTATGCCCAACCTTCGCAATGCGCAGTTTGACTGCCCTAATGTCTTCCGCATGGGTGATAATTCTCACCGTCTTTTGCAGAATCTTATTACTGTACTCTCCAATGCTAAGGTTTTGAACCTGCCATTGTCAGTCATTGAGGTAGGTTGCCCCTGATCTCTCTCTCATGCTCTCTATCTCCATTTCTAGCAGTAGCTTTACAAACAATTAAATCAATTTTTTTTCTTGGCAGTATTTACACTATGAGCCAAATTTTCAGGATCATCTGCCAAAGCTCAATAATCTTAAGCACCTGAAGCTTTGCCTTCAAGGTTATGAGGTTGGAGTCATGAATAACCTGTTCCAAATGGCACCCAAAACTCGAATCTTTACACATGGAGTGTCATCGACCCTACAACTATGGAAATCATGATGAATTGCTGCTGGAACAGCTGCGTTCTAGTTGTTCCCGTGGATGCCTGAAGGTAATTCAAATTTCGAATTTAAATCCAGAAAATAATCCCTAGCTGGAGATTGTGCAATTGTTTTCTGAAAGTGCTGGTTTCTTAGAGAAGATAATTTTTGAATTGGATGAAGTAGCTGCAATGAATCCCTTTCTGCAATGCCAGAAATTATCAGAACTTCCGAGGCCATCCGAAGCAGTGTTTTTGATGTAAAATGGGAAAATGGTAGCCATACTGTTCCTTTAGCCAATTTGGATAATTTGGATTGTTGTATTAACATAAATTTCGACATAAGTTCATCAAACAACAATGTGATGGCTTGCCTGTTCATACATTCAGAATTCTATGAAACTTTATTTCTTCCAACACGAGCTTCCTTTCAGGGGTTGTTGCAGCGGCTACAATGGTAGTCGTCGACAGATTGGCTAACGCATCTCCCTTGGCGGCACATTTCGGAGTATCTGCACGTCTTCCCACACTCTCCACAGTTTTGTTTGTCTGTCATCACATTAACACATTGCTTGTTGCAACAGTCAGGACCGGAACTGCCCTTGGCGCGGCAAACTGTAGGGTACTGGTCGCAAGTCATTTGAGACGGCCGGGACCTACCAGCTAGGAAACGACCAATTCTTCCGAGATGATTCGATGGCTCCTCAGTTTTTGACAAGGAAATGGAATGGTGAAGTTAGGCACACGATTGAGAATCATATTTGAAATATAAGATCAAAAATTGGAAAGAGGAGGAGAACCAAGAAATTGCCCGGAAAATATTTTATATATATATATATATATATATATATATATATATCTCGATTCATTGAAGCCGCAGAAGAAAGTTCCCTGTTCAATTTGGAAGAGTGAAGAAGGCTTTCTTTTACGGGACCAACTAAAAGCCAGCCCACATTGCTAGATTAATTGCCAAAGGCAAATCGACTTTCCGTACTCTGATTTGAATCTGTTAAAGAGGCACTTAAATATTTTTAGATTAAGATATACATACTGGTTTTTGATTGCTAAGCCTATCTTATACGTCTATGTACTATTTTGACTTTCAAATTCTCAATATTTGGTTAGTGTTTGTGTCACGGACTTAAGGGGAATCCTGAATCTCACATCGAACATAATAAAAGGGTCCCTAGAGTATAAAAGGGTTCACACCATCTCCGTCTTGTGAGGCGCCTTTTGTAGGACAAAATCGTGAGGTCACGAGAGCCAAAGCGGACAATACCTCACAAGGGTGTGAACCGTGACGGTCAGGCTGATCCGGGACGCCGGAAGGGTGAATGCCCGGGTCCCGGAGCCGCGCGGGTTCGGAGCTTGAGTCTCGACCCGTGACAAGTGGTATCAGAGCCAGCCCTAAACCGTTCGATCCACGCCAAATGTCACGGACCTAAGGGAGAGTCTTGAATCCCACATCGAACATAATAGGAGGGTCCCTGGGGTATAAAAGGGTTCACACCATCTCCGCCTTGTGAGGCGCCTTTTGTAGGACAAAACCGTGAGGCCACGGGGGCCAGAGCGGGCAATACCTCACAAGGGTGTGAACCGTGGCGGTCAGGCTGATCCGGGACGCCGGAAGGGTGAATGCCCGGGTCCCGGAGCCGCGCGGGTTCGAAACTTGAGTCTCGACCTGTGATAAGTGGTATCAGAGCCAGCCCTAAACCGTTCGATCCACGCCGAGCACCTCGAGGGAGGTAGGCAGGGTGGCTGGCCTCCGTGACGAAGACGTCACGAGGTTGGGTGCGGGAGAATGTCACGGACCTAAGGGGGAGTCCTGAATCCCACATCGAACATAATAGGAGGGTCCCTGGGGTATAAAAGGGTTCACACCATCTCCGTCTTGTGAGGCGCCTTCTGTAGGACAAAACCATGAGGTCAGGGAGGGCCAAAGCGGATAATACCTCACAAGGGTGTGAATCGTGACGAAAAGCTGATTTGAGACGCCGGAAGGGTGAATGCCCGGGTCTCGGAGCCGCGCGGGTTCGGAGCTTAAGTCTCGACACGAGCACCTCGAGGGAGGTAGGCAGGGTGGCCGGCCTCCGTGACGAGGGCGTCACGAGGTTGGGTGCGAGAGAATGTCACGGACCTAAGGGGGAGTCTTGAATCCCACATCGAACATAATAGGAGGGTCCCTGGGGTATAAAAGGGTTCACACCATCTCCGCCTTGTGAGGCGTCTTTTGTAGGACAAAACCGTGAGGCCACGGGGGCCAGAGCGGACAATACCTCACAAGGGTGTAAACCGTGGCGGTCAGGCTGATCCGAGATGCCGGAAGGGTGAATGTCCGGGTCCCGAAGCCACGCGGATTCGAAGCTTAAGTCTCGACCCGTGACTCTTGGCCCTCTTGCAATGAGGGATTGATTATATCTTTCATTATAAGGAATCATATGAAAAGAAATTAAGTGCCAATTTTCTTTCCAAAGTGCAGCCGCTGGTATTGTTTTCTACCCCTTTTTAATCAAAGTAGTGGTATATATATATATAAATATTTGTAATTTGTAATTGAAAATTTAACCCACTGTTTGACAAAATGTCTTGGGAAAATTTCCCTTAAATTTGATCACATTCCCTTTCTAGATGAAAATTTGTAGTTAATTACTAAAACTATATCATATAAAAGCATTTCTCTTATATGTAGAGGGAATTAAAAAGCTAAAAAGGAAAGATTAACTGAGGTTTCACTTGAGTAATTTTTAGATTAAAATCAATCTTTTTTTTTTAGGAAATAATAATCAAGAGAAGTTGAAAAGTCAAAATAAATTAAATTAATTAATTTGAATGCAATAAAATATACCTTTATATATAAGTTATCTATAAAAAAAAAAAAGTTAAAATGTTCATTTATGGTTTACAAGGGGAATGCACCTTTCACTTGGTAGATTATAAATGAAGAATACTTTATGACTTTGTTTTGTAATATTTTACACATAAATTCAAGAGTCAAACAGGGCATCACAGCCAAAGCTATCAAACTACATTAGATCAAAATGGGTTATATAAACCACTAAAAATAAACTTGAAAGATGGAATTTTATGGCTCACTAATCCTTCTGAAACATTAATGCACATAAATTTACAGTATTATGCTTCTTAATCAATAGAATTATAATGTGCTAATACATTTCATTCAATCGAAACAGTACCATGAAATTTGAAAGAGAAAAGAATGTAAGAAGAAGTCAAGCATAATTGCACATCCCATAAACACAGAATTCGCCCTTTTTGCACTTCTTATTGCACCCACCGCAGTTTCTTTTGTCAAATAACGCATTAACACATTGCCCTTTGCAGCATGTTTCAGTATACTTGCACTTGTACCCACACATCCCACAGTTCAAGCGATCCGTCTTCACATTAACACATTTCTTCTTGCAGCAATCTGGTCCTGGACTACTGTTCTTTAGATGACAAGTACGAGGAAACTTATCACATGTCACATTGGCTTTCAGGTTCTGTTGAGCTAGGAAGCGGCGAGGTCCTCGTAATGAAGTTTGTTGTTGGATTTCACTAGGTGGTAGTTCACTTTGAATGTGAGGTTCTTCATCAAAGTCAGCTAGACTTGTTGCAACAAAGACAGCAATTGTGGCTGAGAGTGTGAAGACGATTGTTATTGGCAACCTCATGGCTGTATCAACGAGGGGAAGTGTGTGGATGGTTAGGGAGAAGATGGGATTTTATAGACGAGTGTGGAAGGCTAGTTGACATTGGGAATTTTACTGTACAAGTTTTGCTTTTGTTGTGTGGTCTTAATTCAATTGACTGCTTATAAATTATTGAATATCTCTAAAAGGAAATCAATTGATTGGATGTGAAGAAAAGATGCCTCCCTATGATTATGCATCGAAAACAATTACACCCAATAAGTCATATAGTACCTATTTACCACCACTCTTTGCCAATCTTTTAAGTCACTCGCTTTATCCAACTTTTAACCAAAGGAAGATGCAGATAACAACATCCTTGAGCACTACGATCAGGTCAAACTTATTTAATTTCGCTCCCCCTACCAGTTGGGCTTATTATTCATATCAGATTTAATTCATAGTTTTGTGCCTGGTGGTGAGCCTCACATTGGCAAATTCCTAACAAAATCTACTTTTTGAAACCCAAGATTTACATGATTGATCATTTTCTTCATCCCTTGCCGGTTATGCTTACACGCTATAACAAACTTGTCTGGAAAAGAAGGTAAAAAGAGAAAAGCATGTGACAAAACTAGCTAGAAAAGCAAAATCTGATAGAGAGCAGAACAATATCTGGTTGTTTAATGCTATTAAAGCCAGCCATGATTCCCCAATTTGGTAAAAAAAGCACATATTCTAGACAGCGCAATAGTTCTTAAAGAAAATTGTTGTACAACAAAGATGTAAAACAAGTTTAGATTAAAACACAGAATCCCATAAGTTTATATGGCACTGCAACTATTTTGTTAGCGGAAAGCAAAGACACTACAGTTTTCATTTCCTCATGATTTGATTGCTGTTCCTTAATCCTTATCAAAATTTCAACAAGCAGCTAAATAGTTTTGGCCATTGCAAGCTGCTAATTACCCGTGCAAAAACAGTATTCAGAAATTGATTTCTTTTCCTGCTGAATATATTGTCTGTAAGCCACCTCACAAACAATAAAGATCGCGACCTTCTATTGCCCTTTATTTCTCAGTTTGATCTTTCCTTTTCCAAATATCTGTGCCACGTTTCTTCATGCTATGAGGAGCTCTCTTTCACAACAATGGTTGGAAAAAATTCAGGAGTGGCAAGTTGACACAAGTTTGGTAGATATGGAGCACCAGATGCACCAAATAAGGTGATTTTCTTTTCAGTTCTCTCTGCCTGCAGTCACAATGGGCTTGTTGACCAGGGTCTGAGCATATTCCAGTCAATGTCTAGAGATTTGGGGATTCAACCAGAACTTGAGCACCATGCTTGCATCGTTAATCTCCTTTGTCGAGCTGGAAGCTTATAACTTCTACGAAGGGAACTTTCCGGAGCCTGCAGTTGATGTTTTAATTATGCTCCTTGAGGCCTGTCGATCAGATGATAACCTGGGACTTGTTGATGTTATTGCCCAAGATGTTATCATGTTGAGGCCCGCAAGTGCTGGAAACTTAGTTCAGATAGCACACTGTTACGCTTCGATGAGTCGATGGAACGGCGAAGGGGATGCCGGTATGGCTCAAATGAAGTTTTTTGGCTTGATGATACTCCCAGGATGGAGTTTCATTGACCTGCATGGTATAGTTACCACATATTTCTCTGGGCAAAATTCACATCTGAGACTTGAAGAAATAGTTGCTACAGTGAGAACTTTGAGCTGTGAAACGAATGAAGTGTGCATTAACTTTAAGATGAACGAAATTCATGACATATGTTATTCTTAGAAACTTGGTGTTAGATGAATGGTTTTAATAAGAAAAACCGCCAAGTATTTAATAAGATAAACACATTATGAAACCAATTATAATATCAAAAATGAATCATGACATTGCACAATAATGAGAATTACATATCATGATTTCACGCAAAACTCAATTGCATATTGCTCAGCAGGCAATCCAAAAGCATCCCATCCCGTCGGATGTAACACATTGTAACCCTATGCGTTTGAACCTCGCAAGAATATCTGTAGAAGTATGTCCCAGTGGGTGCCCAACATGTAATCCAGCTCCACTGCATCGTTTCCATCCAATAACACAAAACTTCATTCATAACAACTCAACATAAAGGACAAAAAAGGATCACTAAACTGAATGCAACCCCCAAAACTACCCAGTTCCTAAACCCAACATATTTACCAAAGCAACTCAAAGCTACGAAATTCAATCAACTAAACTGCACAAAAATATGCTTAACAAAACTAGGCTATTGCCAAAAGTGTTCTAAGAGGGCAAGTCTTGAAAAGTAAATAGATAGGGACCTCCATATTTTTTAAAATAGTAGAAATAAAAGTATAAAACAACAGTTAAAAGTAGATAAAGGACCTGGGATAAGGGAACATGTCAAGGACATAATATTTGGGTTTAGAAGTATCAACACCACATGGTGTACGGAAGGTTCGATTTTCCTCCCAATAAAGCTGCCATTTGGGCTCAACTTCATTAAAAAGATAAGCCCTTTTCAAAGCTGCTGGGTTCTGATTTAGCTCCTCTTCAACTTCACTTACCGAGCTCCTGATTCTACTTCTACTAATACCAAAACAACCGTAGCATAAAAGGGTATTTTTTTTATACAAAATAGAAGCAAAAGATGGTAACTTTTTAACAGGGGCAGCTGCACATTTTCTTGGCAATGGAAGGCTTTTACTCGAAAAGAGAAATGTATGATGGTGAAGAGGATGAGAGTGAGAGAATGGTTGGACTTTAACATCGGTTATGTTCATTTTGTGGTCATGAATTAAGGTTGAAGGAAGAGAAGCAAAGAAGAAGAAGATTGAAGAGTGGCAAAAGGTTGAAGAGGAACGAGAATCGGGATAATGTTTGGCGGTTTAACTGGCTTGTTGTAATTCGTGTTCTTCTGCTGCTATTGTTTTAATGTTGGGCCCTAACATCTTTACAGATGTATTTAATATTGGGCCTTAACATTTTTCACAGATGTATTGTCGGTTTAAGTAATGTATGGGCCAACAACGGTTAAATTTCAAAGCCCAACCACTTTAAGATTTTCAAGTAACCTAAATAAGTGCTGAATTTATTTTTCTTTTTATCCAAGGATGAATTTAAAATTAAAAAAATGACATATAATAACTAAAAAAATACCTTAGTTTCAACTTTTAAGTAAGGATGCCAATTTTATCTATATCTAATGAGAAATTTGATTTTTTATCCCAATAGAAGATGTGGATGTTTATTATATTGTGAAAATAGGGATGATAATAGGTATAATTTTAAATTTTTATTGGTTATGAGGATGAAAACTAGTAATATAGTATTCGCCTCATATCCGTTCCATTATATATATTTTTATATATTTAGTAAATAGATTTTTTATTAAATAATATAAATTATTACTTTAGATTAATTAAAATTAATATATTTTTATTGAAAAAAATATTTATTAATATGTATTTATAAAAAATTACTTAAATATACAAAATAAAAAATAAAAAAAGTTTTAAAAAAATATTTTTTTTTTTATTTTTTTTTCAAAAGCTACGAATATGAGAATTATCCATACTTATTATATACTTATAGAGATGGAGATAGAGATAAATTTAAAATATATATTGAATATGGATACAAAAATGAATATAATATAAAATTTCAAAAATAAAGACGATGAGTATTCTATCCTACCCATTGACATTCCTAATTTCAAGATTTTTTTCATAATTTAAATTTCAATAATTCAAGTTTAAATTACAGCAGTGTAGCATTCTAGTCTCATTTGTTAATTCAAAATACAATAAGTTTTTTTTTTTTTTTTTTGCATAAGGGGCATTTAAGTGGTTTCAAGTTGAAATTGCATTAAGATTTCAATAAATTAGATTTTTCACACTATGTGGCTAAAAAAATAGTTCAAAAAATAAGAAAATTACATGATGTTAGATATGTGAGTAGTTTTTTTAATATAAAAATACATAATTATCTTTAATGTTGTTATTTTATTCAAATTTTTAAATAATTTTATTAATTGAGTTGGTATCCAGTTAACAAGTGATACCAATTCAGTCAGCTATTTTAAATATTTAACGTTAGTATACTAAATGATCAAATTTAATTTCTGTAAATCTTTAATCTTATATTATATCCATTATATCTTTTAAATTTATATCACTCCATGTAATTTTTATTTTATTTTATTTTTTAATAATACAATTAAGAGTATCTTAGATTTTAATTTTAATTTTATTTTATAAGAGTATTAAAACAATATTAAGAAGTTAAAATAATCTTGTATAATGATCCTTTTAAGAGATTATTCTTAACAAAAAGATTATCTAAGTTTAAAAGTAAAAACAAAGGGAAAGCCCTATTGACTCAATGACTTGCATCACACTCCTATTGAATGATTAATTCAAGTGTTAAGAATATTATAGAGGAAGGGTAATTTTGTCATCTCATTAAACAACCATGAAACCCTAATCAATGATTAATTAGCATATAAAAAAGGCTCTAGCCCCCAATATTTTCAATGAGAGAAAGAGATCTTAGATCTCACATGGGAAGAAAGGAGGCAATAGATAATAGTTTTCTTTGATTGGAGTGCTTTTATCTAACTTTTGTTGGAGATGTTGGTGCAAGGTAAGTTCCATCTCATTGCACTCTTAAAAGATTTAACTTGTATAATTTTTGTACATTTTCATGTTGTTTTCATTATTTTAATTTCTTTTTATCTTGCTTTTATATTATAAATTTTAATGATGAATCCATGAAATTTTTGAGAAATTTGTATTTTTTAGATTAAAAAACGTTATATATGACCTAATTAAGGGAAGGTTTTAACATTAAACTTTTTTTATTCTTAGTCATTGAAATCCCCTTTTAATAATAAGCAAAAGGTTTAGGAATTTTTAGGTTTTAATTTTAAGTTCATTTAATTATATATTGATTTATTGATAGTTGATTTGGTTTTATTTATTGGTTTATTTTATATTTATTTATTTATTTGTGATTGTAATTTTTATTGATATAGGATAATATAATTTAGACAATTTATTTTATTCTTTAGTCTCTTTATGAAAAGTTAAGATTATTTACTTTATTTTTGGGTACAAAGAAAGTTTTTTTATTCTTCAATCTCTTTGAGAAGATCTAAGATTATTCATTTTTGTACAAAGAAATAAAAATTATTTTACTTATTATAGTTTTTAGACTCTACAAGTGGTGTTAGTATCATTTTTAAATTTCACAAGTGAGGTTAATAAGATAATGTATATTTTTAGTATATATTTAAAATAATAAAAAGCGAATTAAAAAAATAAGACATATTTCTTAACTTTACTTGTGAGAAATAAAAAATTACACCGATAGTGTATTAAATACTAAAAATATTAATTTTTTATTTTCAAAAAAATTAATGGATTAACCAAAAAGAAAATGTGATGATGGTCTATTGCCTTTTATATATTTATATATATATATATATATAAACCCTAAACCAAAAAGAAAATGTGATGATGGTCCATTGCTTTATATATATATATATATGTATGTATTTATATGTATATATATACATATACATATACATATACATATATATAATTACCTTATAAATTTATCTCCTATTCATCCTTAGGGCATCACGTTAGTTGTTTAAGTTTAATTGAAATAGTGTGTTTTGTCATTTTATGTGGTTTTTTTTTTTTTTTTTTTTTTGATGATTTTTCTTATTTCTCCTATATGTAAACTATTGCTTTTCTTTATGTGCTTTGAAGATTGCTTCGGTTTCTTGGCCTCTTTTTTCCTGTGTTTTAGTTTCTTTTTTTTTTTTTTTTTTTTTTGTTACCTCAATTGGATTGTTTTTGGTTCTTAATGTTTGTTTTGAGTCCTTTGCTGTTGATTATCAATTTGAAATTTATTATTTTTTCAATGGGAGTGGATGAAGGGAACGTGAACGGTGAAGTGTTGTGGGAAATGATTTTGGGTAGGTTTTGGTGTTGCATCGAAGAGGGAGAGTAGGTTTTGTCGATCAGGAATGAACAAGTTTTGTTCAATTGATGGGTTTCTTTGGTTCATTTTGGTTGTTAAATGAAGAATCACTTTGGATGTGTGACATTTCAGGTATGTTAACTGGTTTAAAATTCTCAAGAGTTAAGCTTAATTTTGTTTGGGATGATTGTTTCCTTTACTTTTTCATTTTTTATGGGTAGTGTTATATTTTGTTTGTGAAAATCTTGATTATAACTGGTTGGTTGAATGAATGGGATGATTTTACTCTAAAGTATTTGGGTTTTTATATGGTAAGTAAGATTATAAATTTTTTATGGCATCTCTTGGGTTTTTTAGGAAATTTTAAATTTTTATTAGTTCTTTTTATAGAAAATAAATTGTTTGCATAATGTTTGATGGTTGATTTGTATAATCTCTCATGATTTTTTTTTTCCAAAGATAAATAATTTGGTATATATGATAAGCTTTATTGGAGATTCATATTAAAGGAAAATAGTTATAAATGTTGGTAATGATTTCTTGTGATGTGCTATATTATAAATTGTTTTTAGATAATTGGATGTGTGATATAGTTCGTTTAAAATATTTTAAACGTGATTTGTGTTTATTTTTAGTTCAAATAGGTGGTGTAATTGATAAGGGGTATTAAGAATTTTTATGAGACGTGATTAGATATAAATATAAATGTTAGTAATGATTTCTTTTTATGTATTATTTTATTAAAGATGTGAGAAATCATGTTAAAATGTTTTACCAAATCGATTATATATAAAATTGATTTGGTTTTAGATTTATTTTGTTTGATTTTTTATCAAATTTTCTTCTGTTTTTTTTTTTTTTTTTTTGAGTGTTAACTGACTTAAATTTTTGTTTCTTTTTTTTTTTTTGGTTATTGCTTTATATATATATATATATATATATGTAAGTATATATTTATACTTTTTTCACGTTTGATTCAACAATCCATAGTTTTTTCAAGAAAAAAAATTTTCCTTTGCTTTTAATATTCTTTCATAATCTAACTATTATTAATATATCATTTTTAAATGAGAAAAGCAAATGAGATTTTATATTTTATGAGCAAGTTATTACATGTTCATTACATTATATTTTTTAAAAATCAATATAATTGTTAAATAATCCTATAAATTCATTGGTGAACTTCAAAATTTTATATATAAAATGATAATCTTTAATAGATAGTAATTAGATAAATAGCTGCAAGAAGAATGAAAAAAAAAAAATTGATGGTATTATATTAGAAGCGCTAGAAAAATTCCGAGTGAGGCTAACTCGGGCTCGAATGTACAAAAAGTTAACTCCGGAGGCACAATAAAGATATTTGTCCATATTCTTGAATTTACAGAAAGCTAGAGAGTCTTTTATTACTCGATCGACAGAAAGGGCGGTTCCATTGTTGCAGTTGGAGAAGCTTTCAAGGGGCTCAATTTGGAGTTGACATCAGTTCTGATAACTCTTTAACAGCTCGTTCTATTCCATAAATTATCATTTTCTTGATCTGTTTATGCGAAACGAAACGGCATGCAATAAAGCTTTAGCAAGAGAAATGATAAATCAAAGACAACAAAGTGTAAGAGCATATATGAAAGGATGTACCTCAAGTTTGTCTTCTCTGGCTCTATGGTTCTTGGGTAGTTGGCGGAACTCCTCTGTTAAACGGAGGCACTCCTTTATATTCTCGGGAGACACAAAGTCCACCGCAACTTTGGTGCATGACTGCGGAAACACAACAATGAGAGACCACAAACAGAGTTGTATAAAGAACATATATAATGAGGATGAACGTATTGATTAATACCTTCAGATTCCTGACTTGGTGTGGACATCCAGCAGGAATAAAAACAGCTTCTCCCAGGTTTTGTTCAAACGTCCATGGCTCAACTCCTAGACAGCACAAACACACACATGAGGAACCCAGTACCAGGAAATTGTTGTATTAAACATCGAAGTGCATTTGTTGTACTAACCAAATTCCTCCTTCAGTCTCCGTTTGTGCTCCGCAGTTAGGTAAAACGATTGATCATGGATGGGATGGACTACCTGATGATAACCACAAACATCAAGAATGTAGAAAATGTAACTGAAAGGTAACAACTAGAAGAAATGTTCAATGCTTTTAGATTACCTTTTCAACGGGGGAGCAATAGGTATGTCTGAATTCTTTAGAGTGCTTCCTAAGATAAGCTTCCAATTTAGGAACATCCTCCCTCCTAAAAATATCCCAAAGGGCACCACCTGTCTCCTTTCCCAAGGTTGAGAAACCAGAAATTCTAGCTCCAAGCTCATCTCTAGAAACATCAAGTATATTATTATCCGAGTAGTAATCTTTCTGATATGTGATTTCTGGAACATCCATCTTATTTTCTGGATCATTACTTTCTACAGCATGAAGGCCTTCTTTAATTGGATGCCTTTCTACTCTCTCTCTCTCTAAACGTTCCTTTTCATCTTGCGCCTTGTGTCTCATTTTCAAATTTTCTATTGCAGAAAGCTGCTTGTCACCTAAGGTTACATCTGCAGTATGTGTCAAAATGTTTACCTGCAGCGATTAATAATAGGAAAAAGGTCAGTAGATGTTGTAACAAGCACTCGAAAGAACTAGTAAACAAAGTTGTGATAGATGATTAAGTACGTGAAGTTCTCATAAGACCATCAACCGCATATTCCTAAATCTGAACAGTCCCAACAAGATGCACCCTCATGCAGTACTGTTTTAAACAATTCTAAATCAACTAACAATGAATGTTTGAAATTTAATAATAAGAGGCAAACCTCTTTCATCACATATCTCTTTCCCCGAGGCTCTCTTAAACATAATCACTCAGAAATTCCAGATGGATTAAAAGCTAGACAATTTATTTGCAGAAAACAAAGGAATTACATCACAGGAAGCTAACTGAAAGTCATTCTTATTATTAACTTGTAAATATATGAGCAGGATAAACAAAAAATAGAGAACATATGGGCTTTTAGATCTTGCAGCTAATTAAGGCATACCGCATCTGACAGATCACAATGAAGCTTGGTCACAGAGTCCCCTCTTCCAAGCTCCTCTGCAATCCCATAAGCAATATATGTTTTCGGGCCCAAGTCTGGTTTCAGGACACCAGGTGGCAACTTCACAGCAATGTTAAGGATACCAGATCTTGGATCAGTGTATTCTTGAAATGGCAATGCACTTATAAACTCATCACAATGACGAGGCAAGAGATCCTCAAACTTATTAGATGGGGGCCAGTCCTTTAACTTTAGCATCTCAGGCCAGAAGTTATCATAACTTCTCCCTTCCATATAGCCTTTGAAAAATTGGTAAGTATTAATCGCCACCTGTATATCTTCAAAAAATCATACTTTAAACATATCATAGCCATGAAAAGAATGCTTGAGAAAGAAAAAAAAAAGTGGCCTAAAAGCTACAAGGGGAGAACAGAACTAACCTCGCAACCAGCTAGACAATCAATAGCCTTAACTTCGGACATCTCCAAATTAATATCTGAATTCCCATTTTCACATAAAGCACGGCACATTACCATCGGTTCCCAGCTTAAACCAGTCGAATTTGCAAGAGTATTGCGAACTATAACTGGTTCACCTTTAGCCCAGTGTATTTGAAAGTGACAAAGGTCTTCCTGTTGATTGCCATCTGAAGTTGGAGAATATAAGCAATTGTCATTAGATCCTTCTCTAGAAGCCACCCTATGTAACATCCCTCTGCCTGATATAGCACATTCATGCTTCAATATCCCTTGTCCAGTTCTGCAGGTGCGCAACATTTTCCCTGCATTTGCTTCCAAATTTGAAATCCATCCCACTGGAAGGATACGTTTAAGCTCCAATCTGCAATCACCACAGCCACCAATTTCTTTGGGAGGACAAGTAACACTTCCATCATTATTGGCTTTCCATTGAATTGATGGCTTAGCCGAATCCTTACCTGTTTCAGGTAGATAAGATTCTGGTAAAGGGTCTCCACCATGAACATAATCGTAGCCTCTGTTCCTGTATTGATATGCAACTTCATCACGGCTAGAAAGTCTTCCCTCCCGAATTTCTTGACAACAACTAAGACAGAGTTCATATGAACATTTTGGGCAGCTACGATGAAGGTCAAAGATTGAAGTTGCACAGTGATTACTGTTCCAAAGAAATAACATAGTGGGGGTCGAGAGATGGTCAACGAGAACAAGTGAATAACAAATACAATGACATAATAAGTTGCATGATTATGTAGAGAGAAATGCTTACCAATAGACACGTTCATCATTATAACAAAGAGTCTCTGGTATTTCAACTGCAGAAGGCAATAACCCTAAACAGAGAATCTTTTGTCAGAACCAACTGAATATTCAGAGAGAGCTTGCAGCAAAAGTTTTGGGAAAAAAAAAAAAAGAAAAAAATACCTTGAATTACAGCCTCAACCTCTGTCTCCTGCTTTTGCATTTTACAAATTTGTTTCAGAAAGGGAAGCATTGACTCAATCAAGTATTCCAGATGCTTAATCTTTTCCTGATTTGACATGTCCCTCTTTGATGTCTGTAGATTAGGCAGAAAAGAAAATTATTAGGTGACAATTCCATTGGTATGTTCATGGCCCCATGCTAATGAAGTAATTAATCATGGTTAACAACCTTAGAAGCAAAGACATTAAATTTCGTGCAAAGCACCACCTGATGAAATCTGTACCAAGATATCAAAATCCTTTCTATGCATTCTATGTAGGAACACTAGTTATTCAGCCAACATCTGTTTAGCAAACCAATTATATAGAACAATTTATCCAAAAGAATAAACCCGAGGCCACTGCATAATTTAATTCTGGTTTACTTAAAATGAAAAACAGACCATAATTAATCCACTTGAGTGCAAACAAATGCTGCAGTTGCAATTCCTGCAACAAAATGGGCACTGCATTGCAATTTCTTCTTTTGGTTTATTGGGATACCTAAACGCACCACAACAGAAAAAAAAAATGAGAAAGACTTTGAGATTATTAAAAATAAAAAATTGAAGCCCGTTAGGTTGAGAGTGTTACCATTGTCTGATACAATTGGTGCAGTACACCTTCACTTCACATTTCATGCACGGAACAACAGTTCTCCTTTCAGTCATACACTGATGACACTTAAAATTTTTTCTTTTGGCCTGATTAAAGCAAGATTTCTCATAATTGTCAGTGAGAAAAATGAAGATCAAATTGAATAATCTTGGTATTTGAGGGGTTAATAAAAAGCAGGAAAAGAGAAATTTCAGTTGAAGAATTAAAAAGAAATAAAATACCTTAACATTTTTCTTTGTGCATCTATCAATGCTACTACTGTCACTTTTCAAATGTGAAAATGATGTGCCCGAAGAGGATGACGACAAAGATGATGACGAAAACAATGAAGTATCAATAGGATCACAAATATTCTTCTTAGTTTCCCTAGGGCTTCCTTTGATCATCACACTGTCCAAATTTCTGCTTCTACTCCGCGCTTTCATGTTCATAAACACAATGGCTTCCGCCTCCCATTCATCTAGTATATCTTGCTTCTGAGAAGTAGTTATCTTGTCTATTCCATTACAATGCCTCTTAGGAATGTCCTCATCCTCTAAGAATTCAATTCCTTTACTTAGCTTTTGCTTCTTTGATGGATTTTTTGTTCTCGTTGACAATTGCACCGCATTGCCATTCCCATCAGATGTTGTCCTTTTATTTTCACAGTCCACTATCATGGAATTTCTTTTCTTCGTCACATGCCATGAACTTAAGGTTGTCCCCATACCATGACTAGCATGACAGTTCAACCGTTCTCCCTTAGCAATCACAGTTGCCATTCTCACTGCAAGATGAGAAAGATGCTCAGTCAGATAACAGAATCAACATTATACTTTATCAATCCGGCAAAGACCTTGCTATAACAACTAATGCTAATCAAACTTCTAAGAATTGGCATTCTTTGAACCACTTTCCACAAAAAATATCTGATAGAAAAGCAAAAACACATCATGAGTTTTCTTATATAACCAAAAGAAGCAGCAAGAAACCAACAAACTTAGTCATGGATTCAGTGTGATTATTGAGCTAAAACTCCGGCATTATATCTCTATACATTGTCTGGAGAATTAAATCTTAAAAAAAAAACTGCTCAAATCAATGACAATAAATCCCAGGCTATAAATTTATGATCCTTAGAAATAAATCGAATGCAGATATTGGATCACTAGCATTGACTCAGGTCAAGTCAACTGAATTATCCTCAAAATACCCAAAATATCTATGTGAATTAGGATGATTTTCATTAATATGAATTCCAACATCAACAGATTCACTGCGAATCTTCTTCAGGAGCAAATCATTGCAAGGAAAAAGAAAATTTTAAAGAAACTGATAAAGCATAATTGAGATTCTTGAACGAAATTAAACCGACAATATCAATCAAGAGTGAAGAGTCTGGGACTGACCTGATCAATGGATATAAAGAAAAGCGAAACATGCGCGGACCAGAGTCAATTCTGTTTTTATCATATAAAAGCAAAATTTCTTTGAAAAATCGTTGATGCAATTTAAAGAAACAAAAAAGAATGAGACAGGAAATTAAAAAGAAAAGAAAAGGCGATCAGCTAAGCGAGGACTCCAAAGGAGCGTTTGGTCGTGTACGTTTATATAGAAAGCATGTAGTGAAAAGGTCGGTTTTGCTAGGCCTGGGAGTCTGTCTGGGACCAGATACGGTGTTTGGATCTTTGCGGACTTGGTGTTTGTGTTTTTAAGGGATTTAATCATCTCAGGAAATTACTAATTACTATTCCAAGTAGGATTTGATGACACATCGCAACGATCCATCTTTTCTTATTTATTTATTTATTATTAGATGATTTTATTAAAATCTTTTATTTTTGCACTAATTTTAAATTTATTTCACATTTGTACAAGTATTCGTAAAAAGGTCACAAAATAAAAAAAAATCCTAATTAGCAAAACGGATATGGCGGGCCCACTGCCACTGCCAGTAAGGACTAAAGCACACGTGTTAATTCGACTTTCTACTTGGAATAATAACTGTATAAAGAAAAGGACACGAGCCAGTATGTTGCTCTCTCGTGGCCCTCCAATAACGCCACGAGGAAGCCGCAACACCAACGAGAAAGCCGAGGCACCCCTAATATCTCCTAACAATAATAATTTAACAAATAAAAAAAAATTTTGCCAAAGTTCATTGCGGTAATGCTTTCTCTTCTCATTCATTTTAATACATTAATATCATGAAAATTAAATTTATGATATTAAATATATTAAAACTTAATCTACGTGAAGGAAAACAATTAAAATGAGATGAACAGAGTAAAATCCTATAATTTCTGGATCCAAATTAATAACAATGGATATTAAAAGAAGAAGAAGAAGAAGAAGCACGCATGGCTGAATATGAAAACAATTAATGAAGGGGGAAGAGGTGAAAGAAGATATATTTATGTATATATGTAAATCCTTAACAAAATGTGGAAATGGGAAGGCAAATTACCTTAAAATTTGGCAAGTGAAGTTGCCTAATTACTGAACTTTCTGTTCAACATGTCAATGGCCGAAGGGAACAGTGTAATCTTCTTTCTTTTTATGTTTTATATTCAGACAGACCACTCTGTTTAGACCAACAAAAAGTATAGAAATGGTTTTTTTTTTAATGCAAAATGGAAGAAGGTTTCTGTGGGTGGTAACCAGAGAAACTATTTAAGAGGCAAAAAGGGTGAAGGAGTGAAAGGAAATATTTAGGAAAAATGATTTTGGCATTTATGAATTTGCATTCCCATTTCCTACCAGCCCCTGGTTTTATCTTAGTTTTCCTTTTCTGGATTAAAGCCCATGGTTTTTGGTCATGAACAAGATTTGGTTTTAAGGTAGTGTCATTCTAACAGCTGTTTTGTTTACTCACAAACCTCCATGGATAAGCATCAAATAAACAATTCCTTTTGCAAAAAAGAAACAATTATTTTTGTTTTAGAAACAAATCAGAAGAAATCTCAAGCAAATACTCTTGCACAATATTTACTCTATCATCCTCTTATAAATCTTTATTTTAACAGCCACAAAATTCACAACTTGTTTTCTACTCAGAGTCTCTTGACTGCCTCCTCTTCCACTATTTGTTCATTTAAATTACATTGCCACCCTCTTTAGACTGCATCATGTTGCTCAGCCACAGTCAAAATATACAGTATAGTGACAATACAACTCACAGTTGTACCTATAATTCAGGGCTCTGAATGTTCAGGAATAGCATCTGGCGACGATGATGAGGATGCACCACTGATGCTGCTAGGCACTGGTGTGTTCCTTCGAGATTGGCGTCTTGTGGGTACTAACACACTCCCATTTTCTTGTAACCTAAGGTTAAATTCCTCCTTCCAGTCTTCATCCCCTTTGAAATCAGGATGGACATATGCATTTTGAAGATAGGGCTTCAAATTGAGGTTTGGCTCCATTGCACGTTCCAGAGTGTCTTTCATCATTGCTTCCTGAAACAAACGACAGGAAATATATTAAATAATGATACAAGGTTTATTACACCATTGATTCATGAAAGAAAAAAATTAACAAGTAAAGCAAAAATAAGCAAATCATAACTCTACGTAAATTGAAGCTGCAGCTCATCTATTATTCCGGTGGCAGTCGTTAACTAAATTTCATTAGATAACGGTAGTGATGAGAAAGAAAGCTGGTTATGAATTGAATCATTCAAGTTCAGGGAATTTTGTTTGATTTCTTATTTGTTGTAACCTGTTATCCTTGTGATTTTTAGCAGGATCCTTGATTTCTTTAGCTTGAATCATTCAAAATACAGATAAGAAATCATCACTTCTAATGTGCAAGCATCAACAAACCTGTAAAGGATATCTAACAAAAGAGGGTTCATATCTGGCTTTGCAGAATCTGTAGTGAAACCAAATTGTGAGGACAGAAAGAGTAATGAGAACTGGTGTTGACTGAGCAGCACGTTTTGTACTTAATAATCCAATGAGAGTAACTTGCGAGATAACCAATGCAGTTATAATGCGTCCATGGACATCAGGCCAGAACGCTGCAGCACTCTCATACTCTTGATTGTAAACATTAATGATCTACATTTTCAAAGGAAAAAGGAAAAAGAGAATCAGACACAACTAAAGAAAAATTCATTTACCACAGTACAAGTATTCCATATCTAAGTTTTTCACCTGATGACAGAAGACAACATAAGCTAGCCCGAAGTAAACTATAATGAAAGGAAGTAGAATAGGTGTCACAGAAGCATAAACCAGGCCAAGTAGAAAATAGAGTTGTATACGAGGTTCTCCAGTGTTGAAGCCTAAACTTCCTCGATTCATTGCCTCCTTTCTATCCTCTTCGGTTTTCACAAAGAAAAAACTCTTTAAGTGGTAAAGTATAAGCGGTTTCAGCATCAAAATCTCTGCTGCTATTCCAGCCCATCCATCAACCATGATATAAGTAATGAAAAAGGTGGCCTTTAGTGCTATGGCAACACCAATTGTTTTAGGAATTCTGTAAAGGAGGAAAAAAAAACCTGTTTATAACGTAATGAAGCCATATTTGACACCAAAAACAGAAACAGTTAATGCAAGATTCCTCACTTATGCAGCTAAATATATAGAACTCCACGAATAATATATGTTTCGACTTTTGCAAGGCATGGAAGAAATAATTGTAAACTTGGAAGCTAGTCCAAGATATGTTCATAAAAGAAAAATCCCTATGATTCCATAAGATACAAATCATCACCCGGTGCCAATTAAATTCTTGGAAATCAAGCAAAGGTTTCTGCCAATCAACAGGAATCACATATATGCACTTTAGAAACCCATTTTTGTGCATAAAATGTAATTACCCCTTAAATTGTAACAGGGATAGCTGTCTGACTACAAGATGCTTGTCCTTGTAAATTGTAGTCATTTTGATGGAGAAAAACCGGTCAACTGAGAATCTATACCAAAAGCCCACATATCTGATACTAAGTATGCAAGGATACCAATGAAGAAACAGCAATTGCATCACTTAAAGCAGATATTCAGTAATGAAAATGGAAGGAATACATACTCATTTGCTGATTGCTTAATAAATGACTTTAACTGTTCCAGTGCAGTGCCAGCAATTATGCTGCCGAGGAATACATTCACGAAATTGAAAAGATAGTATCTAGTTGCTGCTCTCCTCTCTAAAGATGATAGTGATGTGCATCCTTCAAACTTGGACATAATCATCAATATTGTTGGCAGAAAACTGAGAAAGAGCTTCAATACAATACCGGGTAGAAAACCTTGGATAACTGATTTAACAAATTTTCTGCAGAGGAAAAGATGCAGTATCAATTGTTATGGTAACGCAATCCAAATAATGGCTCAAGATTTTGAAATTAAAAAGGATCTCACATTTCAATTAGGGGCTTCAGGAATGGTGCTGCTCTCTCAAGGCCCTCAATGCTGGCCAGAGCTTGTACAGATGCAATTGGGATCATGAAAAATAAAGTCAGGAAGACGAATGCTACAGCCATGATCAGCCTCCTAACTGCTAGTGAGACGTATGGAATTGCCAGGTTTTGCCAATATACATCACATGGCTCAGGCGCCCACTCTGTTAACCACAAAGTTGGATTCCTGGATTGTTGGGTTTGAGCACAAACAGCTGCACCCCATCGAGATTTAAAGGAAACAAATGCTGCTGACATTATGGATTCTGGACCTTTTGTTACCCTCTCTCTCTCTTCAGCTATCTGAATATGAAAATGAGCAACCCATGTCATCACACGTTGAAAGACAAGAAGTGGAGGAAGACAGAATGCGATAATGCACAGTAACTCATATTTCAAAGTTGGATCATTTAATACAACAATGAAAGATATTGCTTCAAATATGAAACAAGAACATATTTTGGCATTTTCTTGTGGTAGCAATAGTTAAATTAAGCTGCTTCGTTATTTTAAAAACTTAGGCTCAATAAAGTAAGTCAATCTAGAAAATGACTGAGGCTTGGATGCAGCATATGAGACAGACTTGAATCTTTTGAATGAATGAACAAGTAAATCAAACAGTCACAAAAGAATGTGCAAGATGAAAAGGAAATACTCACTTCCTTGGATAACTTCTCAATTTCAGATATGTAATCATCAATGGCATCCACTCTTTTACCCCAAAGTCCAAGAAAACCAGTCTGGCAGAGAGAAAATATGCTTATCAATAAATATAAAGCAAAGCTGAACATCAGCAAGAGACCTGCTCTTAAAGCCATGACAGACTGCGGTAACTTACCTTCATAAAAGGCCTTTTCGCATTATTTCTGGAAAACTTCAGTTGGTAATAGTCAAGCCAATTCAGCTTACTTTTCCTCTTCTCCACCAACTTAGCAAGTTTGTTTGCATTGTATACCACCTGCATATATTTTTAAGGAGAACTAGATTGTAAAACGAATTCTATAATAATCTTTGAACATTGTAAAATGAGTACTATTATAGATATTAAACAAACGCAAGAGGAACTGACCTGATGTGTAAGATAGTTATCCGGGTGATTGACCAGGAAAAAATGCTCCACAGACTCGCTAACAGATTCATCAGGATCTGGTGGTACATTCCTAACAAGCACCTACAACATTTGTATACATCCCATTTTATCCGGATTTAAAATTTTTTATTTATTTTTGGAGAAGTATTTATTTTTATATTATTTGGACCTAATTTGAATTAAAATCTAAAAATCCAAATTTTCTTTTATTATTTGAAATTTTTTATTATTTATTTGCATTTACTTTTATAAGTTATTTATATTCATTAGTTATTTTTATTTGGTAATTTATTCCTTATATATCTTTATTTATTTCTTAATTATCTTTACATTTTTTTATCTTTATTTTTATTTTTTTTAAAACAGAAAAAAATTTAAAAGAGTTGAAAAGAAAGTGCGGGTGAAGTTGAATTCTTCAAATATAAAAATCCATTCAATTCAAGGGTTTTCTAACGAGGCCAATTTCTTTGTCGAATAAACAATGTGCAGATAAAATCTAAGGATTTTGATTTTGGAAAAAATAGGTGAGAATGTGAATAAAATTTTAAAATTATTTTAAAAATAATTTTTAGAATAATTTTTTATTGAATTAGAGTTTTATCAAGTTGGCACTAAACGCCTATAAATACTTTACAAGTTTACACATCAACACAAAACAATCACAGAAAAAAACTTGAGAGTAAAAAAATTTTAGGCAATTCAAGTTTAAAACTTTGGCTTTTTCTAGTTCTGGAGGATTCCTTAACGAAGTTCCCAGGCTTCGATGATATTTTTCAATGAACATCAAAATTCTCGTCAATTCTCGACGAGAATTTCGATGATACTTTCATATTCCAATGACGATTCTTAGTTTTCTCAAGCGTCATCTTGATTCGACCTAACTTAAGCGTCAATCCAATTATGGACCAATCCCGTAACATCAAGATCTAGCAAATTGCATCTCACAAGTCTCGAGCCGAGCCATATATCAGGCCACCAGGTCGTTATTTGTTTCTATAATTGAACCCCTATCAAGTCCTAATCAAGTAGCTAATCTCTTTTATGATAATTTTTATTTTGTTTTTTAATTTGTTAA
The DNA here is from genome assembly GCF_047325235.1 of Durio zibethinus. Taxonomy (NCBI): domain Eukaryota; kingdom Viridiplantae; phylum Streptophyta; class Magnoliopsida; order Malvales; family Malvaceae; genus Durio; species Durio zibethinus. The sequence continues at coordinate 26,283,742 of NC_143169.1, forward strand.
TATAAAATTTATTTATTCATGTAGTTTAAATTAATTTTTATTAAAAATATTTTAAATATATAAATTCATTAATCCTACAAAATTATTAGAAATCCTACAAAATTATTGAAAGATTTTCATGCGTTTAAAATATTTTTTAAATTATGAATTCTACCAAACTATTGAAAATTTCATAAGAAAATAAAATTAAAAATGTTTTCAAATTAATTTACCAAACTATTTTAGAATTTAAATTTCAAATTAAATCTTACTAATTATTATAAAATTTAATAATTTTTTTATAAAAAATAAAATTTTCAATCTTACCAAACTATTGGAGAATTAAAATTTTTAAATTAAATTTTACCAAACTATGGAAATATTTAATGATTTTTTTATAAAATTTTTTTATCTTACCAAACCAAAGGATTTAAATCTAATAATTGAATTTTCCTAAATTATTGGAAGATTTGACGATTTTTTTCAAGATAAAGTCATAAATAAATTTTCAAATAAAAAATCACATCAAATTTTTGAGGATATGCATTAAAATAAAATCTTACTAAATATTTGAAATTTTTTATTGATATTTAAAATAATTAACTTCCAAAGAAAATACATTAATAAATTCGATGATAGAACCTCTTTAAAATACTAATCAATATAAATACTTTTGATGTGAAAAAATTATCTTAATTTGCTAGACTAATTTTAAGATTAGTTTTCAAATTTATTCGATAAAATTATAAACATGTAATACAAAATTAACTAATACCATCCTTAGGATGGGTATTGTAAAGGTATTATAACCTTCTTTAGGTGTCACAAAATTCTCGGATCTAGTCTTGATTTCGTAGATTAAAATCTATGATTTAAAGGTACCGAGTTAAGTTTATCTTTAAAATGAAACAGATTCAATTATATGATTAATCGTACCTAAACAAAAAAAATTAATGACAACTCCAAAAATTATATCTAGCAATAAATTTACAGTCGTATATATCATGACAACAATCAAATTTCATTCAGAAGAATTTTAATGAAAAATCTCAATCCAATAATATTGCACAATGTTGTGACACTAGCATCTAGCAAACTTGCATGAATGTCTCCTTGAATATTAAATCTCTGATAAAGAAGAAAGGTTACATGATAATACATAAAACTAAAAGTATAAATTTAAATTAGTTTTGATAATAATGGAAAGAATAGATCTTACAGTAAATTGATCTGGCCGGCGTCTTTCTGATGCAAGAAATAGCAACCTCATAGATGCAACTGTCTCGTACTCCTTTTGCAAAACATAGCATGTCCAGAAGGTAAAAGCATAAGCCATTGCAATATGAGTCCAAAACCTACGACACAGGATTAAATATTATTCTACTGCAATATTCAGTTATTTAAAAAAGAAAGGTAAAAAGAAAAAACAGATGCTTTATAACTATAATGAGTTTATCTGAATGACAGATTAAGACGAAAGAAGTTGGCAATGATAGAAGATCTCTGACCTATCTGATCCAAGTGGAATGTTTGAAATTGAGAGCTTATCAATGTCACTAGAAGTTATACTCTTCAGCCGCGATTGCAATGTTTTATTTGTGTAATTAACCGGAGCTAGAACTGCCAATGCAAGCAACGCGATAGGGACAAAAATCTTTAGTCTGCATGCAAAATGACAAGAGAGCAATCAGAACAACACAACAGATGAAATGAAAAATGATAAAGGTAAATAACATTCTTCACAGCATATAAACAAACTTGACCAGCAGAGACTAACCCATTTCATAAAAATTTCCTCTTCTTAACCAAGAAAAGAAGAAAAAAAATTAAAAATATATATAAACCCATGAACTTACTAAGATAAGTTCAGGACTAAAAGATCAGTTAAATTGGCAAATAAAAAACATATACAGCAAAAGTAAGACTTCCATTTAGTGCATAACCAACAAAGCAATAAAAGTAAATCAAAACATGAACAGTTAAGAAATTGAGAGGGCCTACACCATACCCTATCAAGTAAATGCGCAAATAAACAACTGAATCCAATCCAGCGTGGTTAACAAGCTCAGGTTCTGGCATTTTCACTGCCTCTGGCATCCAATTCAAGAACCTTAAGTACGAACGAAAATCCAAATTGACAAATTTCCTCACAAATGCTCCAGACCTGGAAGGAGTACTTCTTAAGTCCATGAGATACCATTTAGGAAAATAAAACCTATCGTTGAGAGGTTGAAGCCTCAATATGGCAAAGGCTAGAAAGAATATAAATGCACTGAGCAGATAAATTGCTGCTGCAACCCCTATATCTTGTATGGTCGCCATCTATATAAATTCTCTCCTGTATAAACAAAGATAATTCCAAATCAGGAAATCTACCAAATTATACAATTAAACTCTCCAGGCTGCAATAAATTCTTTCTATAAACATAAAATTCACTGCTTCAAACAGAAAACTCACAGCAAAATCACTGTTTTCCATATAAGCATAAAAAAGCTGTATTTTTCACTAATTAAAATTACTGTTTTCTAAACATAAAAGTAACTCAGTTACACCATAAAAGAAGGAACAATTCTTTTTAAGTCCCCTCGTTTAAGATGAATAAATTCAATCACAATCAACACAAATCATAAAATGGAAACAAAGGAAACGTTCAAGTAGAATATAACTCTTACCTGTTTGTGATTCTTCAAGTGAAAAAAAGAACAATTTTGGGCTATCTAAAAAGCCAAAGAGGGCCCTTTCCGCTTTTTGTTGGCAGCTGCAGTTCAGAAGTTGAAGTAGGGTGTGTATGGATCGCTTCAGAACTCAATTAAAGCAAGAACATTCCTCCTACTTAGGCAGGGAAAGTAAAACGCACGAGACCAAAAATCCTTCTTCTTCTTACTAGAAGCTAAACAAACAAAAGGAAGAATATGTTTAATAATTTCGCGGGATTTTACTTTCTTGCAAAGATTTTGCTCCAATTAAAAAGAGATGGAAAAGTAAAGTACAGTGTTGGTTTTGTTCAGGGTGGCTTGGTGTTACGTTTGGTATCCTCCGTTTCTTGTTTATGTCTAGAGGTATAAATGATATATTAGTATTCACAAATTACTTAAATTCGATTCGAATAAAACTCAAATTCAGTTCGATTATTATCGAGTCGAGCTCGAACTCGAGTAGCTCGACTTATCGATCGAGCCGAGTTTGAATATTTTTATATTCGACTCGAATAATTCGCGAAGCTAATCGAACTTTTATATTTAATTTTTTTTATTATTTTAATTAATAAAATATCTCGAATTCAAATTCGAGTATAAATAATCGAACTCTTATCTAATATAAGAATCGAGCTTATTTTAATATATTGATCGAGCTTAATCGAGTACGTTCGAATCGCTTGATTTCGATTACGAATCGAACTCGAATTAAAAAAATAAAATTTAATCGAATTTGAACTGAGTATCAAGCCTCGAGTTAAGAATCAAACTCAAATTCAAGTTTCTAATTTTATCGATTTGACTTGACTCGATTATACTCTTATTATGTCTTTTTCGAAATCGACGGATTTGATTTTCTTAATTGTTTCGGAAGACTTAATGTAGAGGTCAATTCGGCAAGCTGCCACGTATGGTTACTTTGACTCATGGAGATGGTGGCCGCCTGGATATAGGTTAAGCTGCGTGGGATGGTGGGATGGTTGTAAGAAGAGACAAGGATACAGGTGGATGAGATTTTGTTGGTCAAATAAAAAAATAAAAATTTTTGGGTAAAATACTAAAATTGTTGTCATATATATTGGCCACCATTACAGTCGTATCAAGAGTGACTGACCATTTATCTCCGTTTGCTTACTAATAAAATGAATTTGTTGGGAATAGTAAAGGATGTGGAAAAAATTTGGATGAAGTTATTTATATGAAATTTGTGAAATTTTTTATTAAAAATAATTAAATTAAAATTAAAAATTAAAAAATCTCATTATATAGTTCAAATGTATAAAATTTTAAAAAATTTAAATATTACATATATTTTTAGATAAATATTTTTAATAAAAATATTGATAAAATTTTTATTGTTAAATAAGTATCAATTAATTTTAAATTATAAATAATTTATTTATATATTATTAATTTTCATATTAAATTTTATCAATTAATTAATTTAAAATTTTTATTAAATTATTTTTTTAAGAAAAATTCATCAATTTGATCTAACAAATTTTATATAAATTTTGTTTCAAGGACGTGGCTCTCACATTTTTTTAAAAAAATTAAAAAAAAAAAAGTGGGATCCATAATAGTAATAAAAAAAAAAAAAGCAAAAAGAAGAAACCACACGTGAATTTTACAGCAAAAAAAACAAAACTGCAGCATTTATATATAGGATTGAAAGGGACGTATGTCCTGAAATAATGGACCTTGCAAATTGTGATGGCTACATGTTCAGCATTTCCTTTTCCACCTTTTCTGGGTCTTTTTTTATTAATACCTCGAGGACTTTTGCTAGCTGTTCGTCATTTCCGTTCCCTCCTTTTTCTCGGTCATTTTTTTTAATACCTCGTGGACTCTTATGAAAAATAAAGTCTTTCTAAAAACGAAAAGAAAAGAAAAGAAAGGGGTTGTTGTTTTACTTGGATGAGTTAATCTTCTTGAATGAACCATCATGTAACTGGATGAGTATTGGTTGGTTGAAAACGGTAAGATTAACGAGAATGCATTTGTTTTGACAATATCAATTGAATAAGAAGTAGAAATATGTTATTAAAATGGGTTATATCATATCTACACTTACAATCAATTGATTGTAAGTTAGATGCTTAATTTAATATTAAAATCAAGATTTTTTTTGTTATTTTTTTTTAATTTGTTACGTAAAAATTTTTTTTCATTTTCATCTACATGTGATAGAAATATATTAAAGTAGATTATTTTACATTTAATAAAATTTTAATATTATGTAATTTTATATTTAGATTAAGTCCTTTTACTTATTGTCAATTAATTTTAAGTTAGATGCTTAACATAACATCAAAGCCAATATTCATTTTCGTTGCCCTTTCCTAATTTGTCTTATAAAGTTTTCTTCCATCTGTGCCTATACGTGATAGGGGCATGTTAAAGTGAATTATCTCACATATAATAAATTTTAATATCTTATAATCTTATATTCAGGTTGGGTTCTTCTATTTATAGTCAAAGTGAATTATCTCACATCTAATAAATTTTTAATATCTTGTAGTCTTATATTTAGGTTGAGCTCATTCACTTATAATCAATTAATTTTAAGTTGGATGTTTAACATAGTATCAGAGTCAAGATTTTTTTTCTGTTGCCCTTTTCAAATTTGTCACATGAAATGTTTTGGGCCTGTTAAAATGGGTTATCCCATATCTGTACTCATGATTTTTTTTAAAGTGGGTTATCTCATATCTAATAAATATCCAATTTCTTATAGTTTTATATTCAAGTGGGCTCTTTTCACTTACAGTTAATTGATTTTAAGTTGAATGTTTAATATGGTATCAAAACCAAAATTTTCTTTTATTGTCCTTTTATAATTTATCACGTGAAAAACTCTTCTATCTTCGTCTACACGTGATAGGGGCCTGTTAAAGTAAGTTATGTCATATCTAATAAATTTTTAATATCTTGTAGTCTTATATTTAAATTAGACAACTTCACTTATTGTCAATTGATGTTAAGTTTGATTGTTAACATATGCTACAATTTAATGGTTCAACTACCATAACTAACAATCCTGAAGTTCCTATTCAACAAGCAGAAACAGCATTAGTAAGTTTTTGGAACATTATAACAAGAGGGTGCCTATGCCACAATTATGCCAACTGATGATTTTGATGCTATTAGTGCAATTTAAGTGATGATTCTGATGCACTTGGATCATGTGCATCTTGGAGGGCAAGGAAGTTATTAAATTCGACACAGACTGTTTTCCTCTTAATTTTAAACCCATACAGAATTATTTCCTTTTTGCTTTTGGTTTTAGCTTTTAAGTAATTTTACTTTATAATGGGAGATGTTGTGAGGTTCCTTTCTTTCTTTCTTTCTTTCTTTTCTTTGTATAAAAAAAAAGGATCGAAATAGTAACATTGAAGCATTGTTCAAAGGTTAAGAAGAGTTTCATGATGCTCGGTTTCTTTGAGCAATCCCTTAAAAACCTTCATAGCCGGTGATGTTTATTGAGGCCAACTTTATCAACTTGTGACGGTTTATTAATCAATGGCGTTGCTGAGGGGGAAGAAAAAAAAATCTAAAACTTAACACTACTATAGTTATTTGGAATATCAATTGCTTTATACACGACAGATTCACAATCAGATTTCAAACCAAAATCAGTTTTTATATGTTATTGGAAGCTTTGGTCATATATGAACATCTGACAATTTACAGCAAATAAAGGTGCGTGTTGTTATATCTACATTAGGGAAGACGACACTGCTTTACTAAGACAAATACACAGGTAGCAAACGCAAGTATATTTCAAGAAAAAGAAGAATGTTAAAAGTGAACAGTGTAATCTTCTTTCTTTCAGAATATGTTTTATATTCAAACAGACCACTCTGTTAAGACCAACAAAAAATATGGAAATGGTCGATATCTATATAAAATCTTCCGTATAAACAAAGATAATTCCAAATCAGGAAATCTACCAAATTAGACAATTAAACTCTCCAGGCTGCAATATATTCCTTCTATAAACATAAAATTCACTGCTTCAAACAGAAAACTCACAGCAAAATCACTGGTTTTCCATATAAGCATAAAAAAGCCGTACTTTTCGCTAATTAAAACTACTGTTTTCCAAACATAAGAGTAACTCAGTTACACCATAAAAGAAGGAACAATTCTTTTTAAGTCCCCTCGTTTAAGATGAATAAATTCAATCACAATCAACACAAATCATAAAATGGAAACAAAGGAAACGTTCAAGTAGAATATAACTCTTACCTGTTTGTGATTCTTCAAGTGAAAAAAGGAACAATTTTGGGCTATCTAAAATGCCAAAGAGAGTCCTTCCACTTTTTGTTGGCAGCTGCAGTTCCGAAGTTGAAGTAGGGAGTGTATGGATCGCTTCGGAACTCAATTAAAGCAAGAACATTCCTCCTACTTTGGCAGGGAAAGTAAAACGCACGAAACCAAAAATCCTTCTTCTTCTCACCAGAAGCCAAACAAACAACAGGAAGAATATGTTTAAAAATTTCGCGGGATTTTACTTTCTTACAAAGATTTTGTTCCAATTAAAAAGAGATGGAAAAGTAAAGTACAGTATTGGTTTTGTTTAGGTTAGCTTGATGTTACGTTTGGTATCGTCTGTTTCTTTTTTATGTCCTTTTCGAAATCGACGGATTTGATTTTCTTAATTATTTCGGAAGACTAAAGGTAGAGGTCAATTCGGCAAGCTGCCACGTGGGTTTTGCAATGGTTACTTTGACTTACGGAGATGGTGGCCGCGTGGATATAAGATAAGCTACGTGGGATGGTGGGATGGCCCTAAGAAGAGACAACAAGGATAAAGGTCAATGAGATTTTATTGGTAAATAAAAAAATAAAAAAATTTGGGTAAAATACTAAAATTGTTGTCATATATGTTGGCCACCATTACAGTCGTATTAAGAGTGACTGACCATTTATCTCCATTTGCTTACTAATAAAATGAATTTGTTGGGAATAGTAAAAGAGGTGGGAAAGATATAGGTGAAATTATTTGGATGAAATTTATAAAATTTTTTATTAGAAGTAATTAATTAAAAATTAAAAGATTTTATTATATAAATTAAGTGTATAAAATTTAAAAAAATTTAAATATTTTTATTATATTTTTACATAAATATTTTAATAAAAATATTGACAAAATTTTTAATTGTTAAATAAATATCAATTAAATTTAAATTATAAATAATATTTTTTTAATTTTTTTTATATATTATTAATCTTCAAATTAAATTTTATTAATCTATTAATTTAAACTTTTTATTAAATTATTTTTAAAACAAAATTTCACCTATTTCATCTAACAAACTTTATATAAGTTTTGAATCTCACATTTAAAAAAAAAAAAAGTGGGATCCATAATACTAATAAAAAAAAAAAAAGCAAAAAGGAGGTAACAACACGTGAATTTTACAGTAAAAAACAAACTGCAGCATTTATATATAGGATTGAAAAGGACGTATGTCTCGAAATAATGGACTTTGCAAATTGTGATGGCTACCTGTTCAGCGTTTCCTTCCCCTCCTTCTCGGTCTTTTTTTATTAATACCTGGTGGACTTTTGCTACCCGTTCATCATTTCTTTTCCCTTCTTTTTCTCGGTCATTTTTTTTTAATACCTCGTGGACTTTTATGAAAATAAAGTCTTTCTAAAAACGAAAAGAAAAGAAAAGAAAAGGGTTGTTGTTTTACTTGAATGACTTAATCTTCTTGAATGAACCATCATGTAATTGGATGAGTATTGGGTGGTTGATAACGGTAAGATTAATGAGATGTAGCAGTGCATTTATTTTGACAATATCAGTTGAATAAGAAGTAGAAATATACTACAATTTAACAGTTCAACTGCCATAACTAACCATCCTGAAGTTCCTATTCAACAAGCAGAAACAGTATTAATAAGTTCTTGGAACATTATGATAAGAGGGTGCCCATGCCACAATTATGCCAACTGATGATTTTGATGCTATTAGTGCAATTTAAGTGATGATTCTGAAAGACAAAGAGGCAAGAGCCTGTGTGATGCACTTGGATCATGTGCATATTGGAAGGCAAGGAAGTTATTAAATTCGACACAGACTGTTTTCCTCTTAATTTCAAACCCATACAGAATTATTCCCTTTTTGCTTTTGGTTTTAGCTTTTAAGTAATTTTACTTTATAATGGGGGATGTTGTGAGGCTCCTTTCTTTCTATCTTTCTTTTCTTTGTATATAGAACATATACAAAGGATCGAAATAGTAACAATTGAAGCATTGTTCAAAGGTTAAGAAGAGTTTCATGATGCTTGGTTTCTTTCAGCAATCCCTTAAAAACCTTCATAGCCGGTGATGTTTTTTGAGGCCAACTTTATCAACTTGTGACGGTTTATTAATCAATGGCGTTGCTGTGGGGGAAGAAAAAAAAAATCTAAAACTGAACACGACTATAATTATTTGGAATATTAATTGCTTTATACACGACAGATTCACAAGCAGATTTCAAACCAAAATCCCATCAGTTTTTATATGTTATTGGAAGCTTTGGTCATATATGAACATCTGACCATTTACAGCGAATAAAGGTGCGTGTTGTTATATTTACATTAGGGAAGACGACACTGCATTACTAAGACAAATACACAGGTAGCAAATGCAAGTATACTTCAAAAAAAAGAAGTATGTTAAAAGTGAACAGTGTAATCTTCTTTCTTTCAGAATATGTTTTATATTCAAACAGACCACTCTGTTTAGACCAACAAAAAATATGGAAATGGTTTTTTTTTTTTTTTAATGCAAAATGGAAGAAGGTTTCTGTGGGTGGTGACCAGGGAGAAACAATTTAAGATGCAAAAAGGGTGAACGAAGGAAAAGAAATATTTAGGAAAATTGATTTTGGCATTTATGAATATGCATTCCCATTTCCCACCAGCCCCTGGTTTTATATTAGTTTTCCTTTTCTGGATTAAAGCCCCGTGTTTTTGGTCATGAACATTTGCTGGATTAAAGCCCTGGGTTTTTGGTCGTGAACATTTGCATATCTAAATTTGTCACTTCCACGAAATCCAGCGACTATCTGTTTCATCTTCCAAGTAATTATCGATTAGGAATCTAGAGTCGTAGCAGCGTGGAAGATTTGATTTTAAGGTGGTGTCATTCGGTTGGAACACTATCAATGATAAACACAAGTTATACTATCGAAATTCTTTTTATCTAACAACTGTTTTGTTTAGTCATAGACCTCCATGGATAAACATCAAAGGCAAAATATACATACATACACACACACACACACTCACACACACACACACACACATATATATATATATATATATATATTCTTGTTTTAGAAACAAATCAGAAGAAATCTCAAACAAATACTCTTGCGGAATATTTACTCATCCTCTAATAAACCTTCCCTTTATAGCCACAAAATTCACAACTTGTTCTCTCCTGAGAGTCTCTTGATTGCCTCCTCTTCCACTATTTTGTTCATTTAATTTACAGTGCCACCCTCTTTACACTGTATGATGTTGCTCAGCCTCAATCAAAATATACAGTATAGTGACAACACCAACTCACAGTTGTACCTATAATCAAGGCTCCGAATGTTCAGGAACAGCATCTGGTAAGGATGGTGACGATGCACCACTAATTCTGCTAGGCACTGGTGTGTTCCTTCGAGATTGGCGTTTTGTGGGTACTAACACACTCTCATTTTCTTCTAACTTAAGGTTAAATTCCTCCTCCCCATCACCATCCTCTTTGAAAACTGGATGGACATACGCATTTTGAAGATACTGTTTCAAATTGAGGTTTGGCTCCTTTGCCCGTTCCAAAGTGTCTTTCGTCATTGCTTCCTGAAACAAACGACGGGAAATATTAATAGTGATACAAGGGTTTTTTTTTAGGTCATCGATTCATAGAAGAGAAAAATTAACAAGTAGAGTAAAAATAAGCAAATCATCACTATACGTAAATTGAAGCTGCAGCTCATCTATTATTCTGGTAGCAGTCATTTACTTAATTTCATTAGATAATGATAGTGATGAGAATGAAAGCTTGTTATGAATTGAATCATTCAAGTTCAGAGAATTTTGTTTGATTCCTTATTTGTTGTAATCTGTTGTGATTTATTGCAGGATCCATGATTTCTTTAGCTTATTCAAAAATAAATCATTCAAAATACATATGAGAAACCATCACTTGTAATGTGCAAGCACCAACAAACCTGTAAAGGATATCTAACAAAAGCAGGTTCATAGCGGGCTTTGCAGAATCTGTGAAACCAAATTGTGAGGACAGCGAGAGCAATGAGAACTGGTGTTGACTGAGCAGCACTCTTTGTACTTAACAATCCAATCAGAGCAACTTGCGAGATAACCAATGCAGTTATAATGCGTCCATGGACATCAGGCCAGAATGCGGCAGCACTCTCATACTCTTGATTGTAAACATTAATGATCTATATTTTCATAGAAAAAAAACAAAAAAAAAGAAGAGAGTCAGACACAACTAAAGAAAGATTCATTTACCACTGTACTGAATATTCCATAACTAAGTTCTTTACCTGATGACGGAAGACAACATAAGCTAGTCCGAAGAAAACTATAATGAAAGGAAGTAGAACAGGTGTCACAGTAGCATAAACCAGGCCAAGTAGAAAATAGAGTTGTATACGAGGTTCTCTACTGTTGAAGCTCAAACTTCCTGGATTCATTGCCTCCTCCCTATCCTTTTCGGTTTTCACCAAGAAAAAATTCTTCAGGTGGTAAAGTATAAGCGATTTCAGCATCAAAATCTCTGCTGCTATTCCAGCCCATCCATCAACCATGATATAAGTAATGAAAAAAGTTGCTTGTTGTGGTACGGCGACACCAATTGTTTTAGGAACTCTGCAAAGGAGGAAAAAAAAAACCTGTTTATATCGTAATGAAGGCATATTTGACACCAAAACCAGAAACAGTAAATGCAAAATTCCTCACTTATGCAGCTAAATATATAGAACTCCACAAATAATATATGTTTCGACTTTTGAAAGGCATGGTAGAAACAATTGTAAACTTAGAAGCTAGCCCAAGATATGTCCATAAAAGAAAAATCCCTATGATTCCATAAGATACAAATCTTCAGCCAGTGCCAATTAAATTCTTGGAAATCTAGCAAAGGTTTCCGCTAATCAACAGGAATCACACTTTTGTGTATAAAATGTAATTACCCCTTTAAATTGTAGCAGAGATAGTCAGACGACTACAAGATGCTTTTCCTTGTAAATGTAACCATTTTAATGGAGAAAACCAGTCAACTGAGAATCTATACCAAAAGCACAGATATTTGATACTACGTATGAAAGGACACCCATGTATAAACAGCAATTGCATCACTTAAAGCAGATATACAAAAAAGAAAAATGGAAGGAAAACATACTCATTTGCTGATTGCTTAATAAATGAGTTTAGATGATCGAGTGCAGTGCCAGCAATTATGCTGCCGAGGAACACATTCACCAAATTGAAAAGATAGTATCTAGTTGCTGATCTCCTCTCTAACGATGATAGTGATGTGAATCCTTCAAACTTGGACATAATCATCAATATTGTTGGCAGAAAAATGAGAAAGAGCTTCAATACAATACCAGGTAGAAAACCTTGGATAACTGATTTAATAAATTTTCTGCAAAGGAAAAGAGGTAATATCAATTGTTATAGCAAGGTGATCTAAATAATGGCTCAAGATTTTGAGATTAAAAAGGAACTAACATTTCAATTAGGGGCTTCAGGAATGGTGCTGCTTTCTCAAGGCTCTCAATGCTGGCCAGAGCTTGTACAGATGCAATTGGGATCATGAAAAAGAAAGTCAGGAAGAAGAATGCTACAGCCATGATCAGCCTCCTAACTGCTAGTGAGACGTATGGAATTGCCAGGTTTTGCCAATAGACATCACGTGGCTCAGGCGCCCACTCTGTTAACCAAGAAGTTGGATTCCTGGATTGTTGGGTTTGAGCACAAACAGCTGCACCCCATCGAGATTTAAAGGAAACAAATGCTGCTGGCATTATGGATTTTGGATCTTTTTTTACCCTCTCTCTCTCTTCAGCTATCTGAATATGAAAATGAGCAATCATTAAATGCGATAATGCAAAGTAACTCGTATTTCAAGGTTGGATCATTTAATACAACAATGAAAGATATTGCTTAAAATATGAAACAAGAACAGATTTTGGCATTTTCTTGTGGTAGCAATAGTTAAAGTAAGCTGCTTCGTAGTTTTAAAAACTTAGGCTCAATAAATTGAGTCAATCTAGAAAATGACTGAGGCTTGGATGCAGCATATGAGAACAGGCTTGAATCTTTTGAATGAGTGAACAATTAAATCAAACAATCACAAAAGAATGTGCATGATGAAAAGGAAATACTTACTTCCTTGGATAACTTATCAATTTCAGATATGTGATAATCAATGGCATCCACTTTTTCACCCCAGAGCCCAAGAAAACCAGTCTGGCAGAGAGAAAATATGCTTGTCAATAAATATAAAGCAAAGCTGAATGTCAGCAAGAGACTGCAGTAACTTACCTTCATAGAAAGCCTTTTTGCATTATTCCTGGAATGCTTCAGTTGGTAATAGTCAAGCCAATTCTGCTTACTTTTCCTCTTCTCCACCAACTTAGCAAGTTTGTTTGCATTGCATGCCACCTGCATATATTTTTAAAGAGAACGAGATCATAAACCGAATTCTATAATAATCTTTGAACATTGTAAAATGACTACTATTATAGACATCTTTGGGCACGAAGTATGGAGTAGAATGGTGAAAAAGTAGAAGAAGATATTAATCATTATTATTAAACAAACGCAAGAGGAACTGACCTGATGTGTAAGATAGTTATCCGGGTGATTGACCAAGAAAAAATGCTCCACAGACTCGCTAACAGATTCATCAGGATCTGGAGGTACATTCCTAACAAGCACCTACAACAATCAAATTTCATTCAGAAGCATTTTAGTGAAAAATCTCAATCCAATAATATTGCACAATGTTGTGACTAGGAAACTTGCATGAATGTCTCAAATCTTCTTTAAGGCAAAATGGCCCCTCAGAAATTTGTAATTTGATTAATTTTCAATAGAAGAATATTTTATTGGTCTAACTGCAGTCATTCAACTAAACCTCAGGGATCAATACATCATAGAGAATCGGATAGAAGAATATCCACGAAATGATGTCAATCAATTTCATAATTTTTACACCAAGGTGAAAGTCTGCTAATTGAAGAAGTTACATCATGGGCTATATAATCTGCACATTGACCTCAAAGCATTAACCTCTCAACATCAGTATAATCATTAGCAACCCATGAAAATGCTCGAAATGTGATAAATTTCACTTTCCAAAAATATGTCTCTGCTCAAATGAAACCAAAATAATATAAAGGAAATCCATGACTTCTTCAAAATATAAAGCAAATTGCAAATTCTACAAAGATGAACAACATATTAGGGCCTACCAAAATGCAATAAATGATACGTTGTTCCCAATTCTCTTAAGAACTTCACTTATTTCAACGTTCAAGTTGATTCTAACAAACTTAAAATGTTAAATAAAGAATTCCCTAAATGAATAGCCAATCAACAAGAAATATTAAATGTCCTTGAATTTCTAATAAAGAACAAAGGTTACATGATAAGAATCCATAAAACTAAAAGTATAAATTTAAATTAATTTTGATAATAATGGAAAGAATAGATCTTACAGTAAATTGATCTGGCCGACGTTTTTCTGATGCAAGAAATTGCAACCTCATAGACGCAACTTTCTCATACTCCTTTCGCAACACATAGCATGTCCAAAAGGTAAAAGCATAAGCCATTATAATATGAGTCCAAAACCTATAACACAGGATTAAATATTATTCTACTGCAATATTTAGTGTAAAAAGAAAAAACTGATGCTCTATAACTATAATGAGTTTATCTGAATGATAGATTAAGACATTGCGATTTAAATGACAGAATAAGACAAAAGAAGTTGGCAGTGATAGAAGATCTCCTACCTATCTGATCCAAGTGGAATGTTTGAAATAGAGAGCTTGTCAATGTCACTAGAAGTTACATTCTTCAGCTGCAATTCCAATGTTTTGTTTGTGTAATTAACCGGCACTAGAACTGCCCACGCAAGGAATGCGATAGGGACAAAAATCTTTAGCCTGCATGCAAAATAACAAGAGAGCAATCAGAACAAGACAACGGATGAAATAAAAAATGATAAGGTAATTAACTTTCTTCATAGCATATAAACAAACTTCACCAGCAGAGACTAAAAAGGTGATTAATTTGCCTAGCATTTCATAAAAATTTTCTCATCTTAACCAAGAAAAAAATTAAAAATATATATAAACCCCTCAAACTTACTAAGATAAGATCAGTACAAAAAGAACAGTTAAATTGGCAAAAAAAAGCATATACAGCAGAGGTAACACTTCCTTTTAGTGCATAAGCAACAAAGTAATAAAAGTAAAGCAAGACATGAACAGTTAGAAATTGAGAGGGCCTGCAGCATACCCTATCAAGTAAATGTGCAAATAAACAGCCGAATCCAATCCAGCGTGCTCAATAAGCTCAAGTTCTGGCATTCTTAGTGCCTCTGGCATCCAATTCAAGAACCTCAAGTAGGAACGAAAATCTAAATTGACAAATTTCCTCACAAATGCTCCAGACCTGGAAGGACTGCTTCTTAAACCCTTGAGATACCATTTAGGAAAATACACCCTATCATTGAAAGGTTGAAGCCTCAATATGGCAAAGGCTAGAAAGAATACAAATGCACTGAGCAAATTAATTGCTGCTGCAACCCCTATATCTTGTATGGTCGCCATCTATATAAAATCTCCCCTGCATAAACAAAGATAATTCCAAATCAGGAAATCTACCAAATTAGACAATTAAACTCTCCAATATATTACTGCTATAAACATAAAAATCACTGCTTCAAACAGAAAACTCACAGCAAAATCACTGGTTTTCCATATAAGCATAAAAAAGCTGTATTTTTCACTAATTAAAACTACCATTTTCCAAACCAAAAACTAACTCAGTTTCACCATAAAAGAAAGAACAATTCTTTTTAAGTCCCCTCGTTTAAGATGAATAAATTCAATCACAATCAACATAAATCATCAGTAAAGGGAAATTCTTACGTGTTTGTGATTCTTCAAGTGAAATAAAGGAACAATCTTTGTGCTATCTAAAAAGCCAAAGAGAGCCCTTTCGACGGTTTTTTGGCAGCTTCGGATCAGAAGTCGAATTAAGGAGTGTAGGGATCGCTTCAGAACTCAATTAAAGCAAGAACATTCCTAGTACTTAGGCAGGGAAAGTGAAACGCACGAAACGGAAAACCAAAAACCAAAAATCCTTCTTCTTGTCAGAAACAGAAGCCAAACAAACAAAGAGAAGAATATGTTTAACAATTGCGCGGGAGGCTTCTTTATTACAAAGATTTTGTTCCGACTGTGTTCAGGTTGGCCTGATGTTACGTTTTGGTATCGTCTGTTTCTTTTTAATGTCCTTTCCGAAATCGACGGGTTTGATTTTCTTAATTACTTCTGAAGTGTAAATGGTAGTGGTCAATGTCGGCAAGGTGCCACGTGGGTTTTGCAACGGCTACTTTGGCTTTTGGAGATGGTTGACCGCGTGGATATAGCGTACGTTACGTGGGGTACGGGGATAGCTGAAAGAAGAGGAGACAACAAGAATATAGGTGGATGAGATTTTATTGGTAAATTAAAAAAATAAAAAATTTTGGACAAAATACTAAAATTGTCGTATTAACATTTATCTCCATTTGCTTATTAATAAAATGAATTACCCTTCGAACAAAATTTGTTCTCTTTGTCAATTTGCTTAATTAGTTGTAATCAGGAACAAAGCTCTCCTCGTTTATTTAAACTTTGAAAAAAAAAAAACAGGTGAGACAAACATTGTAATTTTTTTCATCATGTGGCCAGCAGCGGGCAGACAGGGTTGCAGGCATTGCCCAATGACTTGCAGTTAATGGAATTGTCACTTATCCAAACCAAGAAATCACAGAAAAAGTTTGAATGATTCGTGGCTGTGTGACGTGCAATGGATGCAGCGCGTTGAATCCGTGGCTACCTGTTCATCCTTTCCTTCCCCTGCCTTTTGTTGGCCCTTTTTCTTAATAGCTCGAGATTTTTATATGACGAGAAAAAGTTATATTGTCGCATTAATGAATATATTTTTTATTTAATTATATAAATAAATTATATTATTAAAAAAATTAATATTTATTACATGTCGTATGTGATTATTAACTGATAAATATTTATTTTAATAAATTAATTAATTATTTTATAATAAATAATATTTTATTATTATGTAATGATTTGAATGAAATAAATATATAATAAAATATAACATAATTGTTTTATACAATTTTTTTTTATCTTTTATGAAATATTAAATCTTTATAGGGAAAGAAAAGAAAAGTGTTGTTGTAATGAACCGTCATGTAATTGGATGAGTATTGGGTGGTTGAAAACGGTAACAACGCATTTATTTTGACGATTTCAGTTGAATAAGAAGTAGAAATATACTACAATTTAACGTTTAGCTCAACTACCATAACTAACCATCCTGAAATTCCTATTCAACAAGTAGAAACAGTATTAATAAGTTTTTGGAAGTTTACAATAAGAGGTTGCCTATGCCACAATTATGCCATGCCAACTAATGATTTAGACGCTATTAGGGCAATTTAAGTGATGATTCTGAAAGACAGAGAGGTAAGAGCCTGTGTGATGCACTTGGATCATGTGCGTATTGGAGGGTAAGGAACTTATTAAATCCGATGGAGGCTGTTTTCCTCGTAATTTCAAACCCATACAGAACTGTTCCCTTTTTGCTTTCGGTTTTAGCTTTTAGGTTTACAACGGGAGATGCCGTTAGGTTTCTTTCTTAATTCCTTTTCTTTGTATATAGAACATATACAAAGGATCAAACTAGTAACAATTGAAGCATTGTTCAAAGGTTAAGAAGAGTTTCATGATATTTGGTTTCTTTGATCAATCTCTGAAAAACCTTCATAGCCTGTGATTTTTTTTCAGGCTAAATTTATAAACTTGTGACGGTTTATTAATCCAAGGCGTTGCTGTAGGGAAAGAAAAAAAATATAAAACTGAACACCACTGTAGTTATTTGGAACATTAATTGCTTCATACACGACAGATTCACAAAGAGATTTCAAACCAAAATCCCATCAGTTTTTATATATTATTGGAAGCTTTGGTTATATATGAACATCTGACCATTTACAGCAAATAAAGGTGCGCGTTGTTATATCTACATTTTTCAGTGAAGACGACACTACAAATAGACAGCTAGCAAATGCAAGTATCTTTCTTTGAATCTTGGAAATCATAAAAAGAAGTATGTTAAAAGTGGGTAAGCCATGAAACCTACTTTCATTCTCTTCCTTCCGTCAATTGCTGAAACCAGAAAAATAGCAAAATCAAGCATGGCAAATAAGAGACATATAGGCACACACAAAACTGAATTGGAATGAATACTTCACAATCCATATTTGGGCTTTTGGGCCCAATCAGAAATGGAAAGTGGAAGATGCAGGGGCATATGACATGGTAGCATGTAGATAAGCAATCTTTAACAAATCATTGATTATCCATGAATGGCAAAAGTTCATATGCTTGAATGTAATACTTATATACCTGAACGTATCGTTGCACATCAATCGAAGTATGGATAAGCCCAGTGCTGAAGTGAGACTGAGCATAATCTTCAATATTCTCTGGCCTGCAGGTCATTATTTAATATAATTATGCTGCTTAGGGAGAGAATTTCTAATAAAGTTAGAAACTAGATTTTGTTATGAAACTATAGAAGTTCATTATAGATCCAATTTTCACATATCTCGAACCATGGTTCGATTGTCTTCTAGTAAAGTTAGAGAACACAGCAAGGACTTACAGAAGGTTTAAATAATAATTTACATCTCATTTTACTTTTTCCAGACATTCAAGCAGGAAGCAATCAAATTGGGCATGATTAATGCAGTAAGTACTGTCTGAGAAATTTTAAGTGTCTTCACCAATAAGATTACCTTTTTAAAAAATGATTAATATATAACGGCTGGTTGTGACAGAAAAATTACCTGTAGACATAGTTCACCATGATACCTGCACTTTGACGTAAGCCTTTTTCTGATCTGTCAGCCATCCAGTTTATTCTTTGAACCATCTGTTCCACACTTAAAAGTTATTAGATGAGAGTGGAAATTAGTACTGCATCTTCAAGAACATGCTTTCTTGGCTCTCCATTTTATAATCAATTAGTGCAGCTAGCAGTTAAGAACATATCTGCAGTTTGTTAAATTATAGAAATAACATATCACTCATATAATCAATCTTTGCACCTAAAGAAATGACCATTCTGAAACAAAATCCCTCATAGAATTATTTAATTAATATAGAGGAAGATTCAGAAACTAATCAACATGTTCAGCCAAAAGGACTCAAGATGATCCATTCTGCAAATGGAAGTTTGCAACAGAATCTAGAGCTTTTCCTCTCTTTTTCTCTTGCAGAAGGTACCTAAATTTGAAGAATTGGCATCAATTAATTTTTACCTGAAGAAAACACAAGCTCCATATATTAAGCAAAGAACCAATTAATCTGACTCTAAACAGCTTAACAAGTTTCTGCGCTTCTGTTCCATGTAACACGAGTTAAAGAAACTAAAGATGTTGGTACTCGGTCAATAATAAGAGACAGAAATTTCAATTGGGAAATATACCTTGCACATAGTCGCATTAGAGGTGGTTCTAATGCTGAAAGCAATTTAGCTGAACTAGTCCACTCATGACTTGTTGATGTCAGCAAGTTCAACATTATTTCCATGCCATTTTTTCCAGCAGCAAGATCCCTGTCACAGATAATGGCAATATGTAGACACCATATATCCATTTCAGGAGTATGAGATTGAAAAAATGAGAATGCCTAAATACAATAATACATGATGAACCACAACAATCACAAATAGGAAAAATAATATGTAAGACAGTGCCTTGTTTTGGCAACAGCAGATAAGTCAACTTCTAATAGAACAATATTCCAGATGGCATGAAAAATAATCTGGAAACTGTTCATCTTCAGAAAACCCAGAAGTCCCCTTGAGCACACCCAAAAAGAAAAAAAAAATTGAATGGAACACATAAGAAGCTTACCCAGATGAATCCACAACTGCTCTTTCTTCTTCTGGCTCAAGTACATTCTCATAGAAAGTTAGCCTAGATCTATCAGCCGATGAACATGATATGTCCTCTGCTTCAGCAAGTTTTGACTGAGATGCCAACTTGGACAGAAGCCACTGCATGAATCCTGGGATAGGGCTAAGTGTAGCAAACACCTTTGTAGTGAGAGGAAAAGGAATGTCAGTAAGCATGGTCTCAATCAAAACTTTAGTAGATATATAATATTATGTGGCCGTAAAAAATGTAAAATATGTTTATTTTGAGTTGCAGGCACAAAATGGTGCACTGATCTGATGGAATATGTAAGAAAACAGGTCATGGAAATGTCCTGTATGATGCCAAGTATATTATCGAAAACCTATTGAAATTCCAATTTTGTTGACGCCACTGCACAAGAATGAATAAGGGTCAAATACTAACTCATAACGCAGAGAGTTCAGCATAACCACAATTTGAAGAAATTAATATGATTAATGCCATCTCTAGCATTACAAGACAGGGGAATCACCATCAATAATAAAGCCGGAAAAAGAAACTGATAGGAAAACAATAAGAGAATTCTCACTGAACATGCAAAAAATAATCTTGCAGCTCATTTGATTAAGTAATCTGATCATGTAAAAGGAGTACTTACAGAAATATGTGGCATATCTCTTTTTACCAATGTAATAACACGTTTAATAAGAAACTTTCCTAGGTTGATTCCTTCCAAGCCAGGCTGGGAAAAGTCAAAAGTAGGCAGTCAGGTTTACGGAAACAGAAAAAAAAATTTTTGCTAGAAACAGACCGTTAGTGCTAGTAACTACACTATATTTGCATGAACCATATAACCAGCTGCCATGATATATTTCTTTATGTTTCTACAGTTCATATCTTTTACAGGGGGGAAGAACATTCATACCTGAGTTCATGATATGGAGTAAAATAATGCGCATATTGCCTCACTTTCAGGAATTGGAGGATGATCCCACAAAACTTCCTATCATTCACAAGAACATTAAGACCAAGAAGACGAAGAAAGAAGTGTGGTAGTGTTAACGAAAATTTACCTGTATTGTATGCGCTACATTATTCAAAAGCACAACTTCAATAAAAATAAGAGGTTTACCTGAAATACAAATCACTTAGATAGATAGAGAAAGAGCGCAAGAGAGAGGCTGAAAAGAAGAGTTGGGATTGCAGGCAACTCAATATATAACCTCCCTTCCACCTTAAAAAGTGAAAGGAACTGCTTACCAGGTATGGATGAATGAAAATATCCAAAACAACGATGACCAACTCCCAGCCTTCTCTTAAGATCAAAAAGATTACTGATTGGATGCACTGCCTGGACAAAATATGATTAACAGATAATACACAGGCCACACCATGCAAAATCTATGGTATGAGCAAGCAACAGCAAGAAGAGAAACAAACCTCATAAGCCACAATTTTCTCCAGCAAAGAGGCAGGATCATCCCATGTAATCTGATGGAGCTCTAAAGCAGCAGGACTAAGCCAAGAACTAAGCTTCTCCTTCAGATATGAAACTAATGCTCGCAATGAGGCAATATTTTCTTCTCTAAAATTTATAAAAATTTCAGTTCCTTTAATACATTTGTATTAATCATGTTTCAATTCTTTAATATATATATATATATAGATATAGATATAGATATAGACACACACACACACACACGCAGATATATAACTAAGTTTTAAAACTGCAACAAGCCAATAACAACAAGCAATAACATCTAAATAACATTTTTAACAATTCAGCTCTTGTACTTTTTCAACCCTAGGGGATTCCATTGCCAAAAACCATTTCCTGCTCATAATATAGGATTCTGTAAATAGACAACCATAAATTATTCAAGATAGCAACTGCTGCACTTGAAAAAAGGTACTCATATGGTTGACCTAAACCTCCTACCATAGCCAAAGATATAAAAAGGTTAAAGAAAGAAAACTACATTAGTGCTTCCTTTTATGGCAAGCACTGTGAGGCTCCATCTTATAAGAGCTAATGCTTAAACTCTTCTCACAGAAGAACAAGATCAATGCATGAATCATTGACTATAATGCAAGATGTCCCAAGCCCTTAGCAACTTTCGTGAACTGTAGTATGTGATCTTTTTTTGATAACTTTGTATAAGAAATTAAAAGTGAAAAACCTCATAAAGTTAGGATATTCTCTACATACTTTTCAACTAATGTGTTTCAACTTTTAGTTAAAGGGTCTATGCCTCCAGGATAATTTAAAGGTAATAATATGATGATCAAATCAAGATAAATTAGGTTGAATCTTGTAAAAAGGACTATAACCTTACGTGAGAATGGATAAAATATCAGCCCTAAGGATAGTCAAAAACTTCAGCCCTCCAGGATGGTTGTTGAGTCGGTCAAAGAGAATTTCATACACTGGCTTCAGGGAATGTCTCAAATTTCTCTCTATGCGATAGAAAGTTGAAAGAAAGCCTTCATCTTCAACTACTCCTGATTGAGTTTCATTCCCTGAAACAAGAAACCTCTACACCATTCAACCCTGATAAACATGAAAACGAGAATTCAGAAAATATTTAGGTGAAATACCAACAGTAAACTCACCACTGGGTAGCTGAAGTCCAATATATTGCTGTATGAGTTCACGAACTTGTGTCCTGTTTAGATCATACTCGTTGGCAAGTGTCAGCAATAATTTCCTGCGGTTCTCAAAAGAAAGGCTAAAATAACCCTGCGTTATATCACAACATTGTTAATCACCGACATAAGCACGAGAACTTAAGATAATCACTAATTGCTTGTTTTCTATACTCCACCTCCAAAAAATCATTAAGTACAGAATCTAGAACTTCAGTTTTGTTCATTGATATAGCTGAGTGCATTGATTCTCGTACAACCTCGAACGACCTAATTAACAACACAAAATCCAAATCTAAACTTCACAAATTGCATTTAAGATTGTATAAGATGAACTCTTTAATAACAAAGAAAAGACCTTTGCTTATTGAGCTTTCCATTTCCATCTTCAGGGGCATGGCGTGCCAAGTTTCCACTAGATTGGTTTCCTTGAGAATTTGACAGCAATTGATTAACCTCATCCTGGTTTAGAAATTATTTCAAACTAAATCAGCAAATTCTCCTCCAGTGTTCACAACAAATTTTGCTAATCACAAATTTATTAAACTGGAAACTAATACAATGTTAAGTGATTCATCAAACAGATTCAACCAAACAAGAAAAGCCATAAAAAACTTAGAGATAAAGGAGAAAGGGCGAGCTTGGTAGGATCGTTAGGTCTCATTCTGGCTCGCATCAAAATGGCCAAGGCTTTCTTGTTCATTGCTATTATATACAATTAATATCCCGACAATAACCAAGCATAAGCGTTTACTTTCCGCTGTGTCTGTCCAAACATCGTTTTCCTCGAACCGATGAGTCTGCTCGGCCAGAAACACAGAGAAAGTGAAGGCAGACGTATATGCTAAGGCATATTTTTCACTTTTGGCTTTTGAACGTCTAGAAACGACAGCGTATAATCATATCTTTAGACCCGAAAAAGAAAGAGATGAAAAAACAAATTACCCCACCCCTTCTCATGGATACAATAAACCAT
Source organism: Durio zibethinus (assembly GCF_047325235.1). Classification (NCBI taxonomy): domain Eukaryota; kingdom Viridiplantae; phylum Streptophyta; class Magnoliopsida; order Malvales; family Malvaceae; genus Durio; species Durio zibethinus. Next base: position 26,307,290 of record NC_143169.1, read on the forward strand.
GGAAAAACAACAAAGTTTGAAGTACAACATACAGAACTCCAGAGACCATTTTCACATGAATTGTTACATGTGCTTGAACAGTTCACCTGACGACACATTAATATTGCGTCAGGAATAAAGTATAAGTTTGGGGGCACATGGGCATCAGGTTGTGGATTGTAGATCTGGACCCCTATATCATTGATGGGCTAGGTCCTCTATCTGAGACTGGAGTTGGGGGGCTTAGCCTTAAGCTTCCATGTCTGTCTCATCAATCAGCTTTGGGCCACATTGTTTTAAATGGGGCTTTAAATCCTTTGCCGCTTTTATCAACCACAAAATAAGAAAAACCAGTTCTTTTGCTTAAATCCAAAATTCTATATTCCAATGCCAGCTTTTCTCAACCTCAGAATAATATGGCCCTCATGTGGTCTACTGTTAATCCCTTGTCAATCTTCCTTATAATTCAAGAAAATGACAAAAACACAAAAGAGCAGTTATTTCACAGCTGGTTGGATTCTTTGCTTCCTTCAGTGTACTTTTCGTATCTCATCATTACAATTCCTTTTTTACCCTTGCATCAAAATTTCTAAAACAAATTGCTTTCGAAAGGAAAAAACCCCTTTTGGTTTTTACCTTTTGTCTTCCAAATTACATTCAAATTGGAACGTGAAGGTTATCTTTTTTTTTTGTAGTTCACTTTCAGCCTGTCTTATGCGAAAATTAGAGCGCAAGAATTCCATTTTCTTTTAAGTAACTTCATCTAACAAAAATAAGATTCTTAAGCTCCTTACGCATGCATGTTTGCTTGTCGCTCTTGCTATCATTTAACGTTGCATCATTATATAAAAACGAAAAAACCTTCTCCTAATTACTAAATCAAGCAATAATTAATCATAAAGCAATTTGATGATTACTTTTTATGTATATTTTGAATTGAAAACAATACTTTGAAAAACATCGTTCAACAAATGACTCACATCCAACTTAAACCACATTTGTTTTTTCCCATGGGACCGATTCATTAGTCGGTTGCCAATAAGCAACAGAAATAAACAATTTGATGAGATGTAAGACCAGCAATTCTATGGAGACAGGGTCCCTCTTTCCTGCCAGCTTATTTACCACTGCCCCTTGCTGTATATATCATATCCCACCGGCTTTCTTGACCAATCTACTCCATCCTTTATCTCTCCTTGGTTTTTGTTTGAACTTTGTATCCTTTTTTTGGCATTTTGACTGATTATAGTGATTTTTTTTACATGAACCATGCATCGTTTTTTTTTTTTTTTTTTGCTTCAAATATGGAATATTAATAGTGCATGCAACCATTTTTTATAATCTTATAAATGACTAATGAAGGAAACAAAAAATCTGATGAGGTTTCTAGTAATAAAAATGTTGAAATCACGTTAGAATATCGAATAGCATATATAGTACAAATGGATCCAAGCAAAAGCAATGCGTTTCTTGGTTACATCTAATATAATATGGATACAATCCACTTTCCTTTTTCTACCAGTGCAGGAACCTTTCATCAGAAAATTGTTTATATAATCAGATTGATTAATTGCGGATCTTGTGAGTGAATAGAGGAACAAATGGGCATGGTCATTAACTGAGATTGCTCCTTATTTTATATGGTTGAAGGAATCTAAGACAGATCAAAGGCAAGCATGTTGCTTTCTCAACTGTCATGCAACCAAAGGGAATATAAAATTAGAAGCCGTCACAAGTCATCTTGCTTCTTTAAGAATTAAGACCTTTGTAATTTGTAATGGATGAAAATAAAATAAAAAAAAGGACTTCATACTGTTTAAATTATTAAAACTAGCTAGCATATTCCTACTGTCCTTGTCTAAACTCTAGAATCTAGATTCATTCAATTTAAGCACTTTAAAACTTGCCATCTTAACTAACACTCTTTTAATATTGTCTATCATGTGAAGATAAAATGGTACTATTATAAAGCATTAATGGGTTCTTTTAGTGTTTTTTTTTTTTTTTTGCCATAATGGGTTCTTTTAGTTTAATAGTATAGTGTCTATTTGCTTTGTTTTTTCTTAAAATTTTGCAACTTTTGTTAGGTGAATGATTATTTCATTTTTTTGTTTTGTTTTGCACTTGATGATAGTTTTCTAGTGAGAAGTATTATCAAAAGCAAAAACTAGTTAGCTGGATGTTGCTTTTGGATCATCATTCATCACCCTCTAAAAAGTGATTCAAAAGCTTCCAAAGTCAAAAACGAGGAAAGTTTTGTTTTCCCACGAGTTCACAACTGGACATTTTAGTCATTTTTAGAAATTCCTCTAAAACGTAAAGTCGCAATCTGCTGGCCAGGCTCAGTCGGAGTCTCTTTTATGGTCCTTAACTTGTCCTGGCGTTCCCATTCCGGGCTCCTGCTTCCTGCACGAAAAGTGGAACATCACTGTTCGCATTGGTATCACAGCAATAACAATTCACTTTTAAGCTCGATCATGACATTTTTTTTACCTTTCTTCGATTTTCCTATCCTGCTTCCCGGATTCTTCTCATTCTACAGTGACCTGCCATGGAAAAAAGAAGGTCAAAAGTAGAGCTTATGACATTTGTGGTAAGTTTCACATTTATTTTACGAGTAAACATTTCATTGTTGATGAAGTAAAATCAATACAGCACAACAATTTTGTCGGTTCATTCTTACCATATTAAAAGCTTGAACATTTCCTTGTTAAAGTCATGGCTTGAAACGTGGAAAAAGCATTTAGTTAAAATTAAAGGTCAAGACATCCGGAAAAGGGTACAAAAGCAGAGGACCAAAACTCGAAACTGACAGTGAGAGGAACCTGAGAGGTGAGAAGTGTTGTCGTACCTTGCTTGCCTACTCCGAACCAAACTTTTCTATGTTTATTAATTTAGTACTATTAGATTTCTCAAAATTTTACTGCCAAACTCTTTTGCCCTTTTTCGCCGACACACATAAGGCTCTTCAGAAATACTATAATAGAACACACCCTCTCTTCATTGCTCCTCTCAAGCTTCGAATCTCTCTTTTCTCTTCTTTAATGGCGATTTCTCCAACTACTGACCCTCCCAACAACTACTGCTACTTCCGTTTGTCCTCCACTTACTCCTACTTCTTCTTCAGCTGTGCTTGCGCGTCCATGGTTCTCTTTCATGTGCTTCATCTCACCTGATCCTCTCATCTGAACAGCTGCCAAAATCAACTACTACAAGACAAAAAAAAAAAAACCAAAAAAGAAGAAGTAAAAGAGGCCAGCGGCAATGAGTTATTATAGTAACAGAGCTTTCTCTCTTTCTATGACTCGTTTGCTACTCACTGAGTTAGTCTTACTTGGTGTGATCTTTGCTTTCACTCCAGCTCAATGCATCACCGATTCTTCCGATGGTATTTTTGTTTTTCCTTTTGAAAATATATATATATTTTTAGGCATTGGCTTCATTGATTTGGTTTTATGATTCGGTGAAGTCTAAATTTTTTACTTTTTAAGTTTTGATGTGAATGTGATTATTCAAGAAATGATCTTTGACTATTCTGCGTTATATTTTGTTTGGAAAGTTTGGTCCTTTATCCTGTCTTTGTTTCCTCAAAAAAATGCGGGAAAAATTACAGAAAAAAATCCCATATTTGCTTTGATTGTTTTTCCTTTTGAAAATTTTTTGTTTTTGTTTTTTTTTTTTGGGCATTGGCCTCATTGACTTGGTTGTATGATATGGTGAAGTCTAAATTTTTTACTTTTTAAGTTTAGATGTGAATGTGATTAGTCAAGAAATGATCTTTGACTATTCTGCATTATCTTTTTGTTTGAAAAGTTTGATCTTTTATGATGTGTTTGTTTCCCCAGAAAAATGCGGGAAAAATTAGAGAAAAAAATACTCCATATTTGCTTTGATTCCTTATGTTGCCAATTTTGTGGGAAAATGTGATACTCTGTAGTATTAATTGGGAAAATTTCTCCAATTTCTGGATTTTCTTTATATTTGGTGACATTTTTATCAATGCATAAATAAATGGAATGTTTAATTCAATCTAATCTGTATTTGATTTATTAATTTTTGAAACCTGGGTATGTCTTATTAAGTTGTTTTATTTACTTATTTGTGAGCAGTTCAAGCTCTTCAGGTTATTTACACTTCATTGAACACTCCTACAAAGTTAACAAAATGGAAAACTGATGGTGGTGATCCATGTGGAGATTCATGGGAAGGGGTTACCTGTGAAGGCTCGGCCGTCGTTTCAATGTATGAGAGTGTATATTTCAATGTAGCTATTTGTTTATGGAATTTGTAGTTTGATCAGTTTTTTTTTTTAAATGGGCGGCTTTTCTTGTTATAACAGTGATATTACTGGGTTAGGACTTTCTGGAACCATGGGATACTTGCTCTCTGATCTTATGTCATTGAGAACACTGTAAGATTATGTCCTTGCTATGATGTCTGTGTATGTCATTGAGATTGTAACTCTTTATTAACCAGCTAATTAGTTAATTGCCTTTTTCGTTGTATTGTGTTAGTGATTTGAGTAACAACAACATTCATGACACAATCCCATACCAGTTGCCACCAAATCTTACGAGCCTGTAATATCTCTGATTCATTATTGTTTCTATTGTTTCAAGGGTTCTATTTTTACTGCTTGATATTAAAATTATTTATTATATGATGCAGAAATCTTGCGGGTAACAACATCAGCGGGAATCTTCCTTATTCCATTTCTAGTATGGTTACTCTTACTTACCTGTAAGTGATGTATCTCAAATGCTATGATATTTTTATTTACTTATCACACAATTGAGTAGCAAATCGAACTTCCTATCATTTTCTAATTCTAAATCTTTTGTATAGGAATGTAAGCCATAATTCACTTTCCCTATCTGTTGGAGACACTTTTGCTAATCTTGCTGACCTTGGGACCTTGTAAGCGAACATGACCTTTATATTTATATATTGTCATCTATTAGTTTTGATCTATGTAGAATTTCTGAGATCTAATTTATTATTCTTTGTTGCTTTATTATTCTGCTTTTTGTAACATAAAACATTTTAAAGGTGTTGCATGTGTTGATTTAAAGCTTCAACAGGAAAATTACATATGGATTTGGTTCAACTTAAGGTTGTTTTGTCTTTCCTATATTTATAATTATGCACATTAAATTGAGAGATATTTTGCTGCAACCGTATCATTTTTGGATTGAATTCAGGGATAGAGGGAAGTTTTGAATACCTTGATAACATTTAACCATATTCTGATAGGTACCTGTAGTCTGTTTTCTTACTAAATATTTTTCTAACCGCATTATGATTTGGGTTCCTTACTTGTTAATGCAGGGATCTTTCCTTCAACAATTTTAGTGGGGATCTTCCTAGTTCATTTAGCTCATTGAGCAATCTTTCTATGCTGTAAGTGTTGCTTCATTCTCTAAATGTAAAAACCAAAATGAAAACGTGTTTCAGATATTTGCGGACCTTGACCAAGTGCTATTGTATCTGAATTTGTCACAGGTATATGCAGAACAATCAATTGACTGGTTCTCTTGATGTCCTTTCGGGTTTACCTTTGACAAATCTGTAAGTTACTTTTCTCATACTGCTGTTTGGTTTCTACTCTCTGTCAGTCTGTTTTTATGCACCCTCGATTCTGTACAGAAATGTTGCAAAGAACAATTTCAGTGGGTGGATTCCTCGAGAGCTTTTCTCAGTCCCAACTTTTATGTAAGGCTTGATGTAGCATTGCTGCCAATTTACTTCTCCGTATATAGTTTGTGCAAAATGTTTGACTTTGCTATAAAAAATGAAACAGATATGATGGCAATTCCTTTGCCAATGGACTTGCCCCTCCTCCACCACCATATAGTCCACCTCCGCCTGGTAGATCTCATAATAAAAATAATTCTGGATCAGGAGCTCGTACATCCCCTGCTTCTGATGGTCAATCATCAGATTCAGATAAGGGACCATCAGCTGTACTTATTGTGGGCATAGTTCTTGGCTCTTTGTTACTGGTTGTCCTGGCATTACTTGCTCTTGTTTTCTGCATCCATAAAAATAAAAGAAAGGTGAGTGGTACAAGAGCTTTGAGGGAAAGTCTTTCAGTTGGCTCCAATGATGGTAGGTTTTCTTATTCATATTCTTTTCTCCCATCAGTTCTTTTACTTTGACAAATTTTTTTTTTTTATGGTTACATCTTTGGATTGCATAAATCCTCATTGAAAATGTGAATTTAAGTGGAGCTACACTAATTAGGAAGTGAAGTATTTCTCATGAAAAATTGAAAATCTTTTAGACTTGAGTAACAATAGGCATCTATTATGATGCCCATGTCTTAGTTATTTCTATAATTTTGTGTTGTTTAATTAGTGGATCAATACATCTTGAAAATTTTTGACCGCATTCAAGTCTATTGGTGAAATCAAATGTTGCTTTGGTTACTTTGAACAGAACCACTTCAATGAAGCAATCAATTTTAAAGAAATTTGTTGGCAGTGTTGTTTCTCCCCTACATACAATGTCTTTCAAATTCACTAGTAATTGGTGCTGAAAACTCTCTAACATCCTTACAATGGTGGACCTGTATTCTGCTCCAATATTACAGGACATACTGAGATGCAAGAGCAGAGGTTAAAAAGTGTCGCTGCTGTTATAGATTTGAAAACCCCACCAGCAGAAAAATTGACGGTTGAAAGGATGTCCAAAAATGGATCTCTAAACAGAATGAAGTCACCCATCACTGCTACATCATATACTGTCGCTTCTTTACAAACAGCAACAAATAGTTTTAGTCAAGAATATCTTATCGGTGAAGGTTCCCTGGGTCGTGTTTACAAGGCAGAGTTTCCAAATGGAAAGGTAACTTTAATAAACATTTAATACTGAAGTGCTTCCAATAAAAACTAATGCTGGATAATTTGTGAAATAATGCAAGATTTTTCACAATGATAACTAATTATTTTTATCTTTTTTGATCTAGACAATGGCTATTAAAAAAATCGACAATGCTGCACTATCATTACAAGAGGAAGACAATTTTCTGGAAGCTGTCTCCAATATGTCTCGCTTGAGGCATCCAAATATTGTTACATTGGCTGGATACTGTGCAGAATATGGACAGCGTCTTCTTGTATATGAATATATAGGAAATGGTAGTCTTCATGATATGCTGCACTTTTCTGATGATTGCAGCAAGACGTTAAGTTGGAATGCACGTGTCAGAGTGGCGCTTGGAACTGCCCGGGCTTTAGAGTATGTTATATGCGTATGATATTTTTCAGTCTCCCCTCTCTTCAATGGTGTACATGTATGTTGCTCAGTGTTTGGCTGCTTGCATGCATATGTTCCTTTCTGATGAAGCTGTTGTTTCAGGTACTTGCATGAAGTGTGCTTGCCTTCAGTTGTACATAGAAACTTCAAGTCAGCAAACATCTTACTTGATGAAGAACTCAATCCTCACTTGTCAGACTGTGGTTTAGCTGCTCTTACACGAAATACTGAGCGACAGGTAAAATTTGCTTTGGACAACGTGTCATTGGTGAACAAGGTTTCAGTCCACTGCTGTCTGTGAAAGGAAGCTTTAGCTAGCTCTTTATTTTTTCTGTTTGCTTCCATATTTGGCAGGTTTCAACACAGATGGTTGGTTCATTTGGTTATAGTGCTCCTGAGTTTGCATTGTCAGGTGTGTATACTGTAAAGAGTGATGTGTACAGTTTTGGGGTGGTGATGTTGGAGCTGCTGACTGGTCGGAAACCACTGGATAGGTAAAACCCGTTTTCCGCTATCTTTATATCTTAGCATTGTTACAATACTTTGTATATCCGTCCAAGTAAATTTTTGTTTTGGTGTATTCTGCATTGTTTAGTTCTAGGGTGAGATCAGAGCAATCACTTGTCAGATGGGCTACTCCCCAACTCCATGATATAGATGCCCTTGCAAAAATGGTTGATCCTGCCCTCAATGGCATGTATCCTGCAAAATCTTTGTCACGCTTCGCTGACATCATTGCTCTCTGTGTTCAGGTAAAGGAATTTAGTAATGATTGGGACAAGTTGGATTAAGTTAACGGGTTCAAAATTTAGTAAGAAGGGTTAAAGAAAAGAAGAATAGAACAAGAAGAGTAGGAGCACTATGACCTTTAGTTTTGTAGGTCTTCTTATCATCTGATTATAAGTTTTTTTTTTTTTTTTCTTTTTCATTTCTATGCAGCCAGAACCTGAGTTTCGGCCCCCAATGTCTGAGGTTGTGCAAGCTTTAGTGAGGTTAGTGCAAAGGGCAAGTGTGGTAAAAAGGCGACCTAGTGACGAATCAGGATTTGCATACAAGACTCCAGATCATGAAGCAATAGACATGTCATTTTAAGTGTCTGGTTGAAACTTGAAGCTTGAACTGATTCCTTGCAATCATGTCTGCAACATGCTAAGTTCTAGGATGACTAAAAGAGCAAACCAATTTAAGTGGAAAAGATCTACAAGAGAATCAAAATCGATAATGGAAAATGAAATAAAAAAAAGTTGTGTAATTATATCTTATACATAATCACTTTGAGTTTATAGTTTATAGTTTACAGTGCAAATATAAAGGTGTATTGTTGGGGATAATGATGGACATTCACGTTTTGCATCTTAATAATAAAAGATTTTCTTTAATTCAAGGCAAGTACATAACATTCCTTTGTTTCGTTGTCATGATTTTCACGAGTTGTCCCTTTATCTTTGTCTCCATTGGTCATGCTTTTCTGCTAGAAATTGCCAAACACAAATTGTGTTAATGGAATGTGGACCTCCCACATTTCCATCACGTGTGTGAACTGTCAGGGGGTTGTTGTGATTGGGAAAGAAAATTGTGACAATGTCGGTTGCTCAAAAGATTCAAAAATAGGTTATGCCACGTGCATCGTTTTTGTTATGTATCGTGGGAGTCAGATCAGTGTGTTTTGATCTTTTTTTCGGCACACGAGTCTTCTCTAGGTGGATTTATTTGGGCTTTTGAAAAAGGTCCGTTGATAATCAATCTAAAGGTAGCCTATTATCCATGAAAGTATGATTTTGGACCAGGCCTTATTTTGTAATGTGATATGATGATATTAAATTAAAAATTTTTTGGAGAAAAAAATGAACTAGTAATTTTTTTTTTTAATGATAAGCTGAATAAAATTTTAATTAAATGGATAATTTCATTTCTTCTTCGATGATAAAGAAAGGGACATTCTGGCGTCTGTCTGAAATAAACAACCTAGGCAAAAAGGCAAATTTGTCAACTCTCACATTGGATCAAGGCCTTAAACCCATCAATTAATGTCTTTTTATGTTTTAAGTACCAATGCAAACAATTTTCACATTGAATCGATGTAAAATCTGTAAGGAGAAATATAAAAAGAGTAAAACTTTAGTTCATAAACAAGATAGCAACACTGACTTTGCCGTACGAGTTCCGCTTAAACAATTGAAACTGATCTAATTGATAATGGTATACTCACGATGTGATTTAAACTTCCTCTTAAAATAATTTCACCGAAGCTGAACTCGTTGGTTGACCGAGTCACATTAATTTCTATGTCCAAGTCTTGGGTTCCGTCTGGGGCTATAGTGAACCAAGGTGGATGCAAGTTAATTGTTGTCCCATTTGGGGGTATCGCTAAGCTTTTATATGTCTCCGGTTTGGCCGCTACATTCTTGAAACTCCGCCTCACTGTCAGGGATCTTCTTAGTGCAGATATGGTCACCGACGGGATGTTCAGGTTAGCGGGGTGGCCAAGCGACTTGCTGCACCACACTCCAGTTGCAGCTCTGATTGCAAACCGATCAATGTTGGGCATTGAGCACAAAAAACTGATATAATCTTCAAATTCTGCTTCATGATAACAGGTATAAAGAGCTAAGTTACATATCTAACATTAAGAAAAATTCTCACTTTTTAATGGATAGTAACTCTGACAGGTCAAGCTTGATAATAGAATTTGGAAGTGGAAGAGAGGTTAATGGGATAGAGAAAGGGTTTACCTGATGATAAGACTAAGCCTGGATCCATGGCATGACTTGGATTAACAAAGCCAGCGCCAAGATCAAAGTAAGTAGAGGGATACAAGCTTCCAACATCAAATCCTTCAGCCATTATACGCCCTCCATTTTTATCAAACTTGGTGGCTGTGGTAGAGATTGCCGATGCTATCATTGATGGAGTCCATGAAGGATACTTTTGCTTAATTAGAGCTGCTATCCCCGCAACATGAGGTGCAGCCATGCTGGTACCAGTGAGCAGAGCAAAATTGTATCCTGTAAAGTAGTTCAAGTCTAATCAACTCTTGTTTTCTAAGCAATCAGAACTATATACTATTACTTGGTAAGAAGCTTGATGATGTTGTTTAATTACCACTTAGAATGGGATCCAGGGCACTCATGGGGCTCCAAGCTGCCCAAATTTCTTGTCCTGGGGCAAGAATATCAGGTTTTAGTACATCAGCAGGGTTCCTGTTAATGTCAATAAAATCTGGTCCCCTTGAAGAGAATCTGCTAACCATGGGTGCTTGCGCATCAAAAGAAGCAACTCTACCATCTGCTATAGCAGCTCTTGCAATGAACTGTCTCACAAAGCCTCCTGCATCCCTATATGTTTGTTGTTCATAATATTGAGATATAATCTACAAACATAAGATGATTGTCTCATAAGATTATGCAAGAACTGGTTAAGAACAATAGAACATTCTTTATTGTGGAATTAATGATAATTGTTACCTTTGCATCTGATACTTTGGGGATCAGAGTGCCAGAGACCGAAGAGGGAATTGGTTGGGCAATAAAATCACCGTAACTTGGATTTGCAACAAGAACAAAACCCATGAATCCAAGAGTTCTTGCTGTTTCAATGATGGCTGTTAGTGTGGATGTCTCGTTATAGAAGCCAGCTGAGAAAGTGCATATAACAATACTGCCCCTCACTGCATTAGGGTCCAAAACTTCTGGACATTGGCACTCCTCAACATACTGTGGAGTCCTTGGGAATGTCCCATTTAAATTGACTGCATCCTTAGCCAGAACTAGCTTATAGAGTAATGATCCATTTCCCAAAGTTGGAGCTAGGAAAGAGAACATATTACCAATTTAAAATTTTTGATTAATCAGTAATCACTGCTGGTAAAAGAAAAAAGGGAAAAGAAAGGATGAAAAAGAAAAGAGGAACAATGTAGTTGGGTGAGTAGTAAAAAAGTCACCCTTAACTTGACACTATATATTACCTGACAACCCAACACCTGAAACATTTTGACCATTTCCAAGGAGAAGAGAA